>NC_133125.1:52969961-53272991 GCF_048418815.1 Hemitrygon akajei
AGGCTGGGGTCGAGGCTTGGTGTCATGGCTGGGGTCGAGGCTTGAGGCTGGGGTCGAGGATTGGCTTGAGGCTTGAGGGTGGGGTCGAGGATTTGTTTGAGACTTGAGGCTGGGGTCGGGGCTTGGCTTGCTTGAGGCTGTTGTCGAGGGTTGGGGTCAAGGCTGGGGTCGAGGCTTAATGCTGGGGTCTAGGATTGGTTTGAGACTTGAGGCTGGGGTTGAGGCTTGGCTCGAGACGGGGTCTGGGGGTATTGGATTGGTTTGAGACTTGAGGCTGGGGTCCGAGGCTTGATGCTGGGGTCGTGGCTTGGCTGAGGCTGGGGTCGTGTCTTGAGGCTCGGGTCAAGGCTTGGTGTCATGGCTGGGGTCGAGGCTTGAGGCTGGGGTCGAGGATTGGCTTGAGGCTTGTGGGTGGGGTCGAGGATTGGTTTGAGGCTTGAGGCTGGGGTCGAGGCTTGGTGTCATGGCTGGGGTCGAGGCTTGAGGCTGGGGTCGAGGATTGGCTTGAGGCTTGAGGGTGGGGTCGAGGATTTGTTTGAGGCTTGAGGCTGGGGTCGGGGCTTGGCTTGCTTGAGGCTGTTGTCGAGGGTTGGGGTCAAGGCTGGGGTCGAGGCTTAATGCTGGGGTCGAGGATTGGTTTGAGACTTGAGGCTGGGGTTGAGGCTTGGCTCGAGACGGGGTCTGGGGGTCGAGGATTGGTTTGAGACTTGAGGCTGGGGTTGAGGCTTGGCTTGAGATGGGGTCTGGGGGTTGAGGCTTGGCTAGAGATGGGGTCTGGGGGTCGAGGCTTGGCTTGAGGCTGGGGTCAAGGCTTGGCAGAAGGCTGGGGTCGAGGTTTTCCTTGAGGCTGTGGTCAAGGCTTTGCAGAAGGCTGGGGTCGAGGCTTGGCTTGAGGCTGGGGTCAAGGCTTGGCTTGAGGCTTGAGGTTGGGGTCGAGGCTTGGTTTGAGGCTTGAGGCTGGGGTCAAGGCTTGAGGCTCGGGTCGAGGCTTGGTGTCAAGGCTGGGGTCGAGGCTTGAGGCTGGGGTTGAGGCTTGGCTAGAGACGGGGTCTGGGGGTTGAGGCTTGGCTAGAGACGGGGTCTGGGGGTCGAGGCTTGGCTTGAGGCTGGGGTCAAGGCTTGGCAGAAGGCTGGGGTCGAGGCTTTCCTTGAGGCTGGGGTCAAGGCTTTGCAGAAGGCTGGGGTCGAGGCTTGGCTTGAGGCTGGGGTCAAGGCTTGGCTTGAGGCTTGAGGTTGGGGTCGAGGCTTGGTTTGAGGCTTGAGGCTGGGGTCAAGGCTTGAGGCTCGGGTCGAGGCTTGGTGTCAAGGCTGGGGTCGAGGCTTGAGGCTGGGGTCGAGGATTGGCTTGAGGCTTGAGGCTGGGTTCGAGGCTTGGTTTGAGGCTTGAGGCTGGGGTCCGAGGCTTGAGGCTGGGGTCGGGGCTTGGCTGAGGCTGGGGTCGAGGATTGGTTTGAGGGTTGAGGCTGGGGTCCAAGGCTTGAGGCTGGTGTCGGGGCTTGGCTGAGGCTGGGGTCATGTCTTGAGGCTGGGGTCGAGGCTTGGCTAGAGGCGGGGTCTGGGGGTCGAGGCTTGGCTAGAGGCTTGGGGTCTGGAGTCGAGGCTTGGCTAGGGGTTGGGGTTGGGGGTTGAGGCTTGGCTAGAGGTGGGGTCTGGGGTCCAGGCTTGGCTGGAGACAGGGTCTGGGGTCGAGGTTTGGCTACAGACTGGGTCCGGGAGTCGAGGCTTGGCTAGAGACGGGGTCTGCAGGTCGAGGCTTGGCTTGAGGCTGGGGTCGAGGCTTGGTAGAAGGCTGGGGTCAAGGCTTGGCAGAAGGCTGGGGTCAAGGCTTGGCTTGAGGCTGGGGTCAAGGCTTTGCAGAAGGCTGGGGTCGAGTTTTGGCTGAAGGCTGCGGTCAAGTCTTGGCTTGAGGCTTGAGGCTGGGTTCGATGTTTGGTTTGAAGCTTGAGGCTGGGGTCCGAGGCTTGATGCTGGGGTCGTGGCTTGGCTGAGGCTGGGGTCGTGTCTTGAGGCTCGGGTCAAGGCTTGGTGTCATGGCTGGGGTCGAGGCTTGAGGCTGGGGTCGAGGATTGGCTTGAGGCTTGAGGGTGGGGTCGAGGATTGGTTTGAGGCTTGAGGCTGGGGTCGAGGCTTGGTGTCATGGCTGGGGTCGAGGCTTGAGGCTGGGGTGGAGGATTGGCTTGAGGCTTGAGGCTGGGGTCGAGGCTTGGTGTCATGGCTGGGGTCGAGGCTTGAGGCTGGGGTCGAGGATTGGCTTGAGGCTTGAGGGTGGGGTCGAGGATTTGTTTGAGGCTTGAGGCTGGGGTCGGGGCTTGGCTTGCTTGAGGCTGTTGTCGAGGGTTGGGGTCAAGGCTGGGGTCGAGGCTTAATGCTGGGGTCGAGGATTGGTTTGAGACTTGAGGCTGGGGTTGAGGCTTGGCTCGAGACGGGGTCTGGGGGTCGAGGATTGGTTTGAGACTTGAGGCTGGGGTAGAGGCTTGGCTTGAGACGGGGTCTGGGGGTTGAGGCTTGGCTAGAGACGGAGTCTGGGGGTCGAGGTTTGGCTTGAGGCTGGGGTCAAGGCTTGGCAGAAGGCTGGGGTCGAGGTTTTCCTTGAGGCTGTGGTCAAGGCTTTGCAGAAGGCTAGGGTCGAGGCTTGGCTTGAGGCTGGGGTCAAGGCTTGGCTTGAGGCTTGAGGTTGGGGTCGAGGCTTGGTTTGAGGCTTGAGGCTGGGGTCAAGGCTTGAGGCTCGGGTCGAGGCTTGGTGTCAAGGCTGGGGTCGAGGCTTGAGGCTGGGGTCGAGGATTGGCTTGAGACTTGAGGGTGGGTTTGAGGGTTGGGGTCTAGGCTGGGGTCTTGGCTTGATGCTGGGGTCGAGGATTGGTTTGAGATTTGAGGCTGGGGTCGAGGATTGGCTTGAGGCTTGAGGCTGGGTTCGAGGCTTGGTTTGAGGCTTGAGGCTGGGGTCGAAGCTTGAGGCTGGGGTCGAGGATTGGCTTGAGGCTTGAGGGTGGGGTCAAGGATTGGTTTGAGGCTTGAGGCTGGGTTCGGGGCTTGGCTTGCGGCTGGGGTCGAGGCTTGGCATGAGGCTGGGGTCGAGGAATGGCTTAAGGCTTGAGGCTGGGGTCGGGGCTTGGCTTAGGCTGGGGTCGAGTCTTGAGGCTGGGGTCAAGGCCTGGCTAGAGAAGCGGTCTGGGGGTGAAGGCTTGGCTTGAGGCGGGGTCTGGGGGTCGAGGCTTGGTGTCATGGCTGGAGTCGAGGCTTGAGGCTGGGGTCGAGGATTGGCTTGAGGCTTGAGGCTGGGGTCGAGGTTTGGTTTGAGGCTTGAGGCTGGGGTCGAGGCTTGGTGTGAAGGCTGGGGTCGAGGATTGGTTTGAGGCTTGAGGCTGGGGTCAAGGCTTGAGGCTGGGGTTGGGGCTTGGTTTGAGGCTTGAGGCTGGGGTCGAGGCTTGGTGTCAAGGCTGGGGTCGAGGATTGGTTTGAGGCTTGAGGCTGGGGTCAAGGCTTGAGGCTGGTGTCGAGGATTGGTTTGAGGCTTGAGGCTGGCGTCGAGGCTTGGTTTGAGACTTGAGGCTGGGGTCGAGAATTGGTTTGAGACTTGAGGCTGGCGTCGAGGCTTGGTTTGAGACTTGAGGCTGGGGTCGAGAATTGGATTGAGGCTTGAGGCTGGCGTTGAGGCTTGATGCTGGGGTCGAGGCTTGGCTGAGGCTGGGGTCAAGGCTTGAGGCTGGGGTCGAGGCTTGAGGCTGGGCTCAGGGCTTGAGGCTGGCGTCGAGGATTGGCTTCAGGCTTGAGGCTGGGGTCGAGGCTTGGCTGAGGCTGGGGTCGGGGCTTGGTTGAGGCTGGGGTCGAGGCTTGAGGCTGGGTTCGAGGCTTGGCATGAGGCTGGGGTCGAGAATTGGTTTGAGGCTTGAGGCTGGGGTCGAGGATTGGTTTGAGGCGAGGCTGTGGTCGGGGCTTGGCTTGAGGGTTGAGGCTGGTGTCGAGGATTGGCTTGAGGTGAGGCTGGGGTCGGGCTTGGCTTGAGGCTTGAGGCTGGGGTTGAGGATTGGTTTGAGACTTGAGGCTGGGGTCGAGGCTTGGTTTGAGACTTGAGGCTGGGGTCGAGGCTTGGCTTGAGGCTTGAGGCTGGGGTCGGGGCTTGGCTTGCTTGAGGCTGGGGTCGAGTGTTGGGGTCAAGGCTGGGGTCAAGGCTTGGTTTGAGGCTTGAGGCCGGGGTCGAGGATTGGCTTGAGGCTTGAGGCTGGGTTCGAGGATTGGTTTGAGGCTTGAGGCTGGGGTTTTGGCTTGTCTTGAGGCTTGAGGCTGGTGTCGAGGCTTGAGGCTTAGGTCAAGGCTTGAGGCTGGGGATGAGGCTTGGCTTGAAGTTGGGTTCGAGGCTTGGCATGAGGCTGGGGTCGAGAATTGGTTTGAGGCTTGAGGCTGGGGTCGAGGATTGGTTTGAGACAAGGCTAGGTTTGAGGCGGTTTGAGACAAGGCTGGGGTCGAGGCTTGGCTTGAGGCTTGAGGCTGGGGTCGAGAATTGGATTGAGGCTTGAGGCTGGCATTGAGGCTTGATGCTGGGGTCGAGGCTTGGCTGAGGCTGGGGTCAAGGCTTGAGGCTGGGGTCGAGGATTGGCTTCAGGCTTGAGGCTGGGGTCGAGGCTTGGCTGAGGCTGGGGTCGGGGCTTGGTTGAGACTGGGGTCGAGGCTTGTGTCTGGGTTCTGGGCTTGAGGCTGGGGTCGAGGTTTGGTTTGAGGCTTGAGGATGGCGTCGATGCTTGGTTTGAGACTTGAGGATGGGGTCGAGAATTGGTTTGAGACTTGAGGCTGGGGTCGAGAATTGGTTTGAGGCTTGAGGCTGGCGTCGAGGCTTGCTTTGAGACTTGAGGCTGGGGTCGAGAATTGGTTTGAGGCTTGAGGCTGGCGTTGAGGCTTGGTTTGAGACTTGAGGCTGGGGTCGAGGATTGGTTTGAGTCTTGAGGCTGGGGTCAAGGATTGTCTTGAGGCTTGAGGCTGGGGTCGAGGTTTGGTTTGAGGCTTGAGGCTGGCGTCGAGGCTTGGTTTGAGGCTTGAGGCTGGTGTCAAGGATTGTCTTGAGGCTTGAAGCTGGGGTCGAGGTTTGGTTTGAGGCTTGTGGCTGGGGTCAAGGCTTGGTGTCAAGGCTGGGGTCGAGGATTGGTTTGAGGCTTGAGGCTGGGGTCGAGGATTGGCTTGAGGCTGGGGTCGAGGATTGGCTTGAGGCTTGAGGCTGGGTTCGAGGATTGGTTTGAGGCTTGAGGCTGGGGTTTTGGCTTGTCTTGAGGCTTGAGGCTGGTGTCGAGGCTTGAGGCTTAGGTCAAGGCTTGAGGCTGGGGATGAGGCTTGGCTTGAAGTTGGGTTCGAGGCTTGGCATGAGGCTGGGGTCGAGAATTGGTTTGAGGCTTGAGGCTGGGGTCGAGGATTGGTTTGAGGCTTGAGGCTGTGGTCGGGGATTGGCTTGAGGGTTGAGGCTGGGGTCGAGGATTGGCTTGAGGCGAGGCTGTGGTCGGGCTTGGCTTGATGCTTGAGGCTGGGGTTGAGGATTGGTTTGAGACGAGGCTGGGTTTGAGGCTTGGTTTGAGACAAGGCTGGGGTCGAGGCTTGGCTTGAGGCTTGAGGCTGGGGTCGAGAATTGGATTGAGGCTTGAGGCTGGCATTGAGGCTTGATGCTGGGGTCGAGGCTTGGCTGAGGCTGGGGTCAAGGCTTGAGGCTGGGGTCGAGGATTGGCTTCAGGCTTGAGGCTGGGGTCGAGGCTTGGCTGAGGCTGGGGTCGGGGCTTGGTTGAGACTGGGGTCGAGGCTTGTGTCTGGGTTCTGGGCTTGAGGCTGGGGTCGAGGTTTGGTTTGAGGCTTGAGGATGGCGTCGATGCTTGGTTTGAGACTTGAGGCTGGGGTCGAGAATTGGTTTGAGACTTGAGGCTGGGGTTGAGAATTGGTTTGAGGCTTGAGGCTGGTGTCGAGGCTTGGTTTGAGACTTGAGGCTGGGGTCGAGAATTGGTTTGAGGCTTGAGGCTGGCGTTGAGGCTTGGTTTGAGACTTGAGGCTGGGGTCGAGGATTGGTTTGAGTCATGAGGCTGGGGTCAAGGATTGTCTTGAGGCTTGAGGCTGGGGTCGAGGTTTGGTTTGAGGCTTGAGGCTGGTGTCAAGGATTGTCTTGAGGCTTGAAGCTGGGGTCGAGGTTTGGTTTGAGGCTTGTGGCTGGGGTCGAGGCTTGGTGTCAAGGCTGGGGTCGAGGATTGGTTTGAGGCTTGAGGCTGGGGTCAAGGCTTGAGGCTGGTGTCGAGGATTGGTTTGAGGTTTGAGGCTGGCATCGAGGCTTGATGCTGGGGTCGAGGCTTGGCTGAGGCTGGGGTCAAGGCTTGAGGCTGGGGTCGAGGCTTGGCTGAGGCTGGGGTCGGGGCTTGGTTGAGGCTGGGGTCGAGGATTGAGGCTGGGGTCGGGGCTTGAGGCTGGGGTCGGGGCTTGCTAGAGACAGGGTCCGGGGGTCGAATCTTGGCTTGAGGCTGATGTCTGGGGGTCGAGGCTTGGCCAGATGCTTGGGGTCTGGAGTCGAGGCTTGGCTAGAGGCTTGGGGTCTGGGGTCCAGTCTTGAATTGAGGCTGAGGTCGGGGTTTGGTTTGAGGCTTGAGGCTGGGGTCGATGATTGGCTTGAGGCTTGAGGCTGGGGTCGAGGATTGGTTTGAGGCTTGAGGCTGGGGTCAAGGATTGTCTTGAGGCTTGAGGCTGGGGTCAGTACTTGGCTTGAGGCTTCAGGCTGGGATCGATGATAGGCTTGAGGCTTGGGTCTGGGGTCGAGGCTTGGCTTGAGGCTAGGATCGAGTATAGGCTTGAGGCTTGAGGCTGGGGTCGAGGATTGGCTTGAGGCTTGAGGCTGGGGTCGAGGCTTGCTAGAGACGGGGTCCGGGGGTCGAATCTTGGCTTGAGGCTGGTGTCTGGGGGTCGAGGCTTGGCCAGATGCTTGGGGTCTGGAGTCGAGGCTTGGCTGGAGGCTTGGGGTCTGGTGTCTAGGCTTTGCTTGAGGTGGGGACTGGGGGTCGAGGCTTGGCTAGAGGCTTGGGGTCTGGGGTCCAGGGTTTGCTTGAGGCTGGGGTCTGGGGTCGAGGCTTGGCTTGAGGCTGGGTTTGAGGCTTGAGGCTGGGTTCAATGCTTGGCATGAGGCTGGAGTCGAGGATTGGCTTGAGGCTTGAGGCTGGGGTCAAGGCTTGAGGCTGGTGTCGAGGATTGGTTTGAGGTTTGAGGCTGGCATCGAGGCTTGATGCTGGGGTCGAGGCTTGGCTGAGGCTGGGGTCAAGGCTTGAGGCTGGGGTCGAGGCTTGGCTGAGGCTGGGGTCGGGGCTTGGTTGAGGCTGGGGTCGAGGATTGAGGCTGGGGTCGGGGCTTGAGGCTGGGGTCGGGGCTTGCTAGAGACAGGGTCCGGGGGTCGAATCTTGGCTTGAGGCTGATGTCTGGGGGTCGAGGCTTGGCCAGATGCTTGGGGTCTGGAGTCGAGGCTTGGCTAGAGGCTTGGGGTCTGGGGTCCAGTCTTGAATTGAGGCTGAGGTCGGGGTTTGGTTTGAGGCTTGAGGCTGGGGTCGATGATTGGCTTGAGGCTTGAGGCTGGGGTCGAGGATTGGTTTGAGGCTTGAGGCTGGGGTCAAGGATTGTCTTGAGGCTTGAGGCTGGGGTCAGTACTTGGCTTGAGGCTTCAGGCTGGGATCGATGATTGGCTTGAGGCTTGGGTCTGGGGTCGAGGCTTGGCTTGAGGCTAGGATCGAGTATAGGCTTGAGGCTTGAGGCTGGGGTCGAGGATTGGCTTGAGGCTTGAGGCTGGGGTCGAGGCTTGCTAGAGACGGGGTCCGGGGGTCGAATCTTGGCTTGAGGCTGGTGTCTGGGGGTCGAGGCTTGGCCAGATGCTTGGGGTCTGGAGTCGAGGCTTGGCTGGAGGCTTGGGGTCTGGTGTCTAGGCTTTGCTTGAGGTGGGGACTGGGGGTCGAGGCTTGGCTAGAGGCTTGGGGTCTGGGGTCCAGGGTTTGCTTGAGGCTGGGGTCTGGGGTCGAGGCTTGGCTTGAGGCTGGGTTTGAGGCTTGAGGCTGGGTTCAATGCTTGGCATGAGGCTGGAGTCGAGGATTGGCTTGAGGCTTGAGGCTGGGGTCGAGGATTGGTTTGAGGCTTGAGGCTGGGGTTTTGGCTTGTCTTGAGGCTTGAGGCTGGTGTCGAGGCTTGAGGCTTAGGTCAAGGCTTGAGGCTGGGGATGAGGCTTGGCTTGAAGTTGGGTTCGAGGCTTGGCATGAGGCTGGGGTCGAGAATTGGTTTGAGGCTTGAGGCTGGGGTCGAGGATTGGTTTGAGGCTTAAGGCTGTGGTCGGGGATTGGCTTGAGGGTTGAGGCTGGGGTCGAGGATTGGCTTGAGGCGAGGCTGGGGTCGGGCTTGGCTTGATGCTTGAGGCTGGGGTTGAGGATTGGTTTGAGACGAGGCTGGGTTTGAGGCTTGGTTTGAGACAAGGCTGGGGTCGAGGCTTGGCTTGAGGCTTGAGGCTGGGGTCGAGAATTGGATTGAGGCTTGAGGCTGGCATTGAGGCTTGATGCTGGGGTCGAGGCTTGGCTGAGGCTGGGGTCAAGGCTTGAGGCTGGGGTCGAGGATTGGCTTCAGGCTTGAGGCTGGGGTCGAGGCTTGGCTGAGGCTGGGGTCGGGGCTTGGTTGAGACTGGGGTCGAGGCTTGTGTCTGGGGATGAGGATGGGGTCAAGGATTGGTTTGAGGCTTGAGGCTGTGGTCGGCGCTTGGCTTGAGGCTAGGATCGAGTATAGGCTTGAGGCTTGAGGCTGGGGTCGAGGATTGGCTTGAGGCTTGAGGCTGGGGTCGAGGATAGGCTTGAGGCTTGAGGATGGAGTCGAGGATTGGATTGAGGCTTGGGGCTGGGTTCGAGGCTTGGCTGAGGCTGGGGTCGGGGCTTGGCTGAGGCTGGGGTCAAGGCTAGAGGCTGGGGTCGGGGCTTGAGGCTGGGGTCGAGGCTTGGCTGAGGCTGGGGTCAGGGCTTGGCTGAGGCTGGGGTCAAGGCTTGAGGCTGGGGCCGAGGCTTGAGGCTGGGCTCGGTGCTTGAGGCTGGGGTCGAGGCTTGCTAGAGATGGGGTCCGGGGGTCGAATCTTGGCTTGAGGCTGGTGTCTGGGGGTCGAGGCTTGGCCAGATGCTTGGGGTCTGGAGTCGAGGCTTGGCTGGAGGCTTGGGGTCTGGTGTCCAGGCTTTGCTTGAGGTGGGGACTGGGGGTCGAGGCTTGGCTAGAGGCTTGGGGTCTGGGGTCCAGGGTTTGCTTGAGGCTGGGGTCTGGGGTCGAGGCTTGGCTTGAGGCTGGGTTTGAGGCTTGAGGCTGGGTTCAATGCTTGGCATGAGGCTGGAGTCGAGGATTGGCTTGAGGCTTGAGGCTGGGGTCGAGGATTGGTTTGAGGCTTGAGGCTGGGGTTGGGGCTTGGCTTGAGGCTTGAGGTTGGTGTCGACACTTGAGGCTGTGGTCAAGGCTTGAGGCTGGGGATGAGGCTTGGCTTGAGGCTGGGTTCGAGGCTTGGCATGAGGCTGGGGTCGAGGATTGGTTTGAGGCATGAGGATGGGGTCAAGGATTGGTTTGAGGCTTGAGGCTGTGGTCGGGGCTTGGCTTGAGGCTTGAGGCTGGGGTCGAGGATTGGCTTGAGGCTGGGGTCGAGGCTTGGGGCTTGAGGCTGGGGTCGGGGCTTGGCCTGATGCTTGAGGCTGGGGTCAAGGCTTGGCATGAGGCTGGGGTCGAGGATTGGCTTGAGGCTTGAGGCTGGGGTCGAGGATTGGTTTGAGGCTTGAGGCTGGGGTTGGGGCTTGGCTTGAGGCTTGAGGCTGGTGTCGAGGCTTGAGGCTGTGGTCAAGGCTTGAGGCTGGGGATGAGGCTTGGCTTGAGGCTGGGTTCGAGGCTTGGCATGAGGCTGGGGTCGAGGATTGGTTTGAGGCATGAGGATGGGGTCAAGGAGTGGTTTGAGGCTTGAGGCTTTGGTCGGGGCTTGGCTTGAGGCTTGAGGCTGGGGTCGAGGCTTGAGGCTTGAGGCTGGGGTCGGGGCTTGGCTTGATGCTTGAGGCTGGGGTCAAGGCTTGAGGCTGGGGTTGAGGCTTGGCTTGTGGCTGGGGTCAAGGCTTGGCACGAGGCTGGGGTCGAGGACTTGTTTGAGGCTTGAGGCTGGGGTCGAGGATTGGTTTGTGGCTTCAGGCTGGGGTCGAGTATTGGCTTGAGGCGAGGCTGGGGTCGGGGCTTGGCTTGATGCTTGAGGCTGGGGTCGAGGTTTGGTTTGAGGCTTGAGGCTGAGGTCGAGGCTTGGTGTCAAGGCTGGGGTCGAGGATTGGTTTGAGGCTTGAGGCTGGGGTCAAGGCTTGAGGCTGGGGTCGGGGCTTGGTTTGAGGCTTGAGGCTGGGGTCGAGGCTTGGTGTCAAGGCTGGGTTCGAGGATTGGTTTGAGGCTTGAGGCTGGGGTCAAGGCTTGAGGCTGGTGTCGAGGATTGGTTTGAGGCTTGAGGCTGGCGTCGAGGCTTGGTTTGAGACTTGAGGCTGTGGTCGAGAATTGGTTTGAGACTTGAGGCTGGCGTTGAGGCTTGATGCTGGGGTCGAGGCTTGGCTGAGGCTGGGGTCAAGGCTTGAGGCTGGGGTCGAGGCTTGAGGCTGGGCTCAGGGCTTGAGGCTGGCGTCGAGGATTGGCTTCAGGCTTGAAGCTGGGGTCGAGGCTTGGCTGAGGCTGGTGTCGGGGCTTGGTTGAGACTGGGGTCGAGGCTTGTGTCTGGGTTCTGGGCTTGAGGCTGGGGTCGAGGCTTGGTTTGAGACTTGAGGCTGGGGTCGAGGTTTGGTTTGAGGCTTGAGGCTGGCGTCGAGGCTTGGTTTGAGACTTGAGGCTGGGGTCGAGAATTGGTTTGAGGCTTGAGGCTGGCGTTGAGGCTTGATTTGAGGCGAGGCTGGGTTTGAGGCTTGATGCTGGGGTCAAGGCTTGGTTTGAGGCTTGAGGCTGGTGTCGGGGCTTGGCTTGAGGCTGGGTTTGAGTCTTGAGGCTGGGGTCAAGGCTTGGTTTGAGGCTTGAGGCTGTGGTCGAGGATTGGCTTGAGGCTGGGTTCGAGGATTGGCTTGAGGCTTGAGGCTGGGTTCGAGGATTGGTTTGAGGCTTGAGGCTGGGGTTGAGGCTTGGCTTGAGGCTTGAGGCTTGTGTCGAGGCTTGAGGCTGGGGATGAGGCTTGGCTTGAGGCTGTGTTCGACGCTTGGCATGAGGCTTGAGGCTCTGGTCGGGGCTTGGCTTGAGGGTTGAGGCTGGGGTCGAGGTATGAGGCAGGGGTCGAGGCTTGTGTCTGGGTTCTGGGCTTGAGGCTGGGGTCGATGTTTGGTTTGAGGCTTGAGGCTGGCGTCGAGGCTTGGTTTGAGACTTGAAGCTGGGGTCGAGAATTGGTTTGAGACTTGAGGCTGGGTTCGAGAATTGGTTTGAGGCTTGAGGCTGGCGTCGAGGCTTGGTTTGAGACTTGAGGCTGGGGTCGAGAATTGGTTTGAGGCTTGAGGCTGGGTTTGAGGCTTGATGCTGTGGTCAAGGCTTGGTTTGAGGCTTGAGGCTGGTGTCGGGGCTTGGCTTGAGGCTGGGTTTGAGTCTTGAGGCTGGGGTCAAGGCTTGGTTTGAGGCTTGAGGCTGTGGTCGAGGATTGGCTTGAGGCTGGGGTCGAGGATTGGCTTGAGGCTTGAGGCTGGGTTCGAGGATTGGTTTGAGGCTTGAGGCTGGGGTTGAGGCTTGGCTTGAGGCTTGAGGCTTGTGTCGAGGCTTGAGGCTGGGGTCAAGGCTTGAGGCTGGGGATGAGGCTTGGCTTGAGGCTGTGTTCGACGCTTGGCATGAGGCTTGAGGCTCTGGTCGGGGCTTGGCTTGAGGGTTGAGGCTGGGGTCGAGGATTGGCTTGAGGCTTGAGGCTGGGGTTGAGGCTTGAGGCTTGAGGCTGGGGTCGTGTCTTGAGGCTGGGGTCGGGGCTTGGCTTGAGGCTTGAGGCTGGGGTCGAGGTTTGGTTTGAGGCTTGAGGCTGAGGTCGAGGCTTGGTGTCAAGGCTGGGGTCGAGGATTGGTTTGAGGCTTGAGGCTGGGGTCAAGGCTTGAGGCTGGGGTCGGGGCTTGGTTTGAGGCTTGAGGCTGGGGTCGAGTATTGGCTTGAGGCGAGGCTGGGGTCGGGGCTTGGCTTGATGCTTGAGGCTGGGGTCAAGGTTTGGTTTGAGGCTTGAGGCTGGGGTCGAGGATTGGTTTGTGGCTTGAGGCTGGGGTCGAGTATTGGCTTGAGGCGAGGCTGGGGTCGGGGCTTGGCTTGATGCTTGAGGCTGGGGTCAAGGTTTGGTTTGAGGCTTGAGGCTGGGGTCGAGGCTTGGTGTCAAGGCTGGGGTTGAGGATTGGTTTGAGGCTTGAGGCTGGGGTCGAGGATTGGTTTGAGGTTTGAGGCTGGCGTCGAGGCTTGGTTTAAGACTTGAGGCTGGGGTCGAGAATTGGATTGAGGCTTGAGGCTGGCGTCGAGGCTTGATGCTGGGGTCAAGGCTTGAAGCTGGGGTCGAGGCTTGAGGCTGGGCTCGGGGCTTGAGGCTGGCGTCGAGGATTGGCTTCAGGCTTGAGGCTGGGGTCGAGGCTTGGCTGAGGCTGGGGTCGGGGCTTGGTTGAGGCTGGGGTCGAGGCTTGAGGCTGGGGTTGGGTCTTGAGGCTGGGGTCGGGTCTTGAGGCTGGGGTCGGGGCTTGCTAGAGACGGGGTCCGGGGGTCGAATCTTGGCTTGAGGCTGGTGTCTGGGGGTCGAGGCTTGGCCAGATGCTTGGGGTCTGGAGTCGAGGCTTGGCTAGAGGCTTTGGGTCTGGGGTCCAGTCTTGAATTGAGGCTGAGGTCGGGGTTTGGTTTGAGGCTTGAGGCTGGGGTCGATGATTGGCTTGAGGCTTGAGGCTGGGGTCGAGGATTGGTTTGAGGCTTGAGGCTGGGGTCAAGGATTGTCTTGAGGCTTGAGGCTGGGGTCAGTACTTGGCTTGAGGCTTCAGGCTGGGGTCGAGGATTGGCTTGAGGCTTGGGGCTGGGGTCGAGGCTTGGCTTGAGGCTAGGATCCAGGATAGGCTTGAGGCATGAGGCTGGGGTCGAGGATTGGCTTGAGGCTTGAGGCTGGGGTCGAGGATTGCCTTGAGGCTTGAGGATGGAGTCGAGGATTGGATTGAGGCTTGGGGCTGGGGTCGAGGCTTGGCTTGAGGCTCGGGTCGAGGTATGAGGCAGGGGTCGAGGCTTGTGTCTGGGTTCTGGGCTTGAGGCTGGGGTCGATGTTTGGTTTGAGGCTTGAGGCTGGCGTCGAGGCTTGGTTTGAGACGAAGCTGGGGTCGAGAATTGGTTTGAGACTTGAGGCTGGGTTCGAGAATTGGTTTGAGGCTTGAGGCTGGTGTCGAGTCTTGGTTTGAGACTTGAGGCTGGGGTCGAGAATTGGTTTGAGGCTTGAGGCTGGCGTTGAGGCTTGGTTTGAGACTTGAGGCTGGGGTCGAGGATTGGTTTGAGTCTTGAGGCTGGGGTCAAGGATTGTCTTGAGGCTTGAGGCTGGGGTCGAGGTTTGGTTTGAGGCTTGAGGCTGGCGTCGAGGCTTGGTTTGAGACTTGAGGCTGGGGTCGAGGATTGGTTTGAGGCTTGAGGCTGGGGTCAAGGATTGTCTTGTGGCTTGAAGCTGGGGTCGAGGTTTCGTTTGAGGCTTGAGGCTGGGGTCGAGGCTTGGTGTCAAGGCTGGGGTCGAGGATTGGTTTGTGGCTTGAGGCTGGGGTCAAGGCTTGAGGCTGGGTCGGGGCTTGGCTTGATGCTTGAGGCTGGGGTCGAGGTTTGGTTTGAGGCTTGAGGCTGGGGTCGAGGCTTGGTGTCAAGGCTGGGGTCGAGGATTGGTTTGTGGCTTGAGGCTGGGGTCAAGGCTTGAGGCTGGGTCGGGGCTTGGCTTGATGCTTGAGGCTGGGGTCGAGGTTTGGTTTGAGGCTTGAGGCTGAGGTCGAGGCTTGGTGTCAAGGCTGGGGTCGAGGATTGGTTTGAGGCTTGAGGCTGGGGTCAAGGCTTGAGGCTGGGGTCGGGGCTTGGTTTGAGGCTTGAGGCTGGGGTCGAGGCTTGGTGTCAAGGCTGGGTTCGAGGATTGGTTTGAGGCTTGAGGCTGGGGTCAAGGCTTGAGGCTGGTGTCGAGGATTGGTTTGAGGCTTGAGGCTGGCGTCGAGGCTTGGTTTGAGACTTGAGGCTGTGGTCGAGAATTGGTTTGAGACTTGAGGCTGGCGTTGAGGCTTGATGCTGGGGTCGAGGCTTGGCTGAGGCTGGGGTCAAGGCTTGAGGCTGGGGTCGAGGCTTGAGGCTGGGCTCAGGGCTTGAGGCTGGCGTCGAGGATTGGCTTCAGGCTTGAAGCTGGGGTCGAGGCTTGGCTGAGGCTGGTGTCGGGGCTTGGTTGAGACTGGGGTCGAGGCTTGTGTCTGGGTTCTGGGCTTGAGGCTGGGGTCGAGGCTTGGTTTGAGACTTGAGGCTGGGGTCGAGGTTTGGTTTGAGGCTTGAGGCTGGCGTCGAGGCTTGGTTTGAGACTTGAGGCTGGGGTCGAGAATTGGTTTGAGGCTTGAGGCTGGCGTTGAGGCTTGATTTGAGGCGAGGCTGGGTTTGAGGCTTGATGCTGGGGTCAAGGCTTGGTTTGAGGCTTGAGGCTGGTGTCGGGGCTTGGCTTGAGGCTGGGTTTGAGTCTTGAGGCTGGGGTCAAGGCTTGGTTTGAGGCTTGAGGCTGTGGTCGAGGATTGGCTTGAGGCTGGGTTCGAGGATTGGCTTGAGGCTTGAGGCTGGGTTCGAGGATTGGTTTGAGGCTTGAGGCTGGGGTTGAGGCTTGGCTTGAGGCTTGAGGCTTGTGTCGAGGCTTGAGGCTGGGGATGAGGCTTGGCTTGAGGCTGTGTTCGACGCTTGGCATGAGGCTTGAGGCTCTGGTCGGGGCTTGGCTTGAGGGTTGAGGCTGGGGTCGAGGTATGAGGCAGGGGTCGAGGCTTGTGTCTGGGTTCTGGGCTTGAGGCTGGGGTCGATGTTTGGTTTGAGGCTTGAGGCTGGCGTCGAGGCTTGGTTTGAGACTTGAAGCTGGGGTCGAGAATTGGTTTGAGACTTGAGGCTGGGTTCGAGAATTGGTTTGAGGCTTGAGGCTGGCGTCGAGGCTTGGTTTGAGACTTGAGGCTGGGGTCGAGAATTGGTTTGAGGCTTGAGGCTGGGTTTGAGGCTTGATGCTGTGGTCAAGGCTTGGTTTGAGGCTTGAGGCTGGTGTCGGGGCTTGGCTTGAGGCTGGGTTTGAGTCTTGAGGCTGGGGTCAAGGCTTGGTTTGAGGCTTGAGGCTGTGGTCGAGGATTGGCTTGAGGCTGGGGTCGAGGATTGGCTTGAGGCTTGAGGCTGGGTTCGAGGATTGGTTTGAGGCTTGAGGCTGGGGTTGAGGCTTGGCTTGAGGCTTGAGGCTTGTGTCGAGGCTTGAGGCTGGGGTCAAGGCTTGAGGCTGGGGATGAGGCTTGGCTTGAGGCTGTGTTCGACGCTTGGCATGAGGCTTGAGGCTCTGGTCGGGGCTTGGCTTGAGGGTTGAGGCTGGGGTCGAGGATTGGCTTGAGGCTTGAGGCTGGGGTTGAGGCTTGAGGCTTGAGGCTGGGGTCGTGTCTTGAGGCTGGGGTCGGGGCTTGGCTTGAGGCTTGAGGCTGGGGTCGAGGTTTGGTTTGAGGCTTGAGGCTGAGGTCGAGGCTTGGTGTCAAGGCTGGGGTCGAGGATTGGTTTGAGGCTTGAGGCTGGGGTCAAGGCTTGAGGCTGGGGTCGGGGCTTGGTTTGAGGCTTGAGGCTGGGGTCGAGTATTGGCTTGAGGCGAGGCTGGGGTCGGGGCTTGGCTTGATGCTTGAGGCTGGGGTCAAGGTTTGGTTTGAGGCTTGAGGCTGGGGTCGAGGATTGGTTTGTGGCTTGAGGCTGGGGTCGAGTATTGGCTTGAGGCGAGGCTGGGGTCGGGGCTTGGCTTGATGCTTGAGGCTGGGGTCAAGGTTTGGTTTGAGGCTTGAGGCTGGGGTCGAGGCTTGGTGTCAAGGCTGGGGTTGAGGATTGGTTTGAGGCTTGAGGCTGGGGTCGAGGATTGGTTTGAGGTTTGAGGCTGGCGTCGAGGCTTGGTTTAAGACTTGAGGCTGGGGTCGAGAATTGGATTGAGGCTTGAGGCTGGCGTCGAGGCTTGATGCTGGGGTCAAGGCTTGAAGCTGGGGTCGAGGCTTGAGGCTGGGCTCGGGGCTTGAGGCTGGCGTCGAGGATTGGCTTCAGGCTTGAGGCTGGGGTCGAGGCTTGGCTGAGGCTGGGGTCGGGGCTTGGTTGAGGCTGGGGTCGAGGCTTGAGGCTGGGGTTGGGTCTTGAGGCTGGGGTCGGGTCTTGAGGCTGGGGTCGGGGCTTGCTAGAGACGGGGTCCGGGGGTCGAATCTTGGCTTGAGGCTGGTGTCTGGGGGTCGAGGCTTGGCCAGATGCTTGGGGTCTGGAGTCGAGGCTTGGCTAGAGGCTTTGGGTCTGGGGTCCAGTCTTGAATTGAGGCTGAGGTCGGGGTTTGGTTTGAGGCTTGAGGCTGGGGTCGATGATTGGCTTGAGGCTTGAGGCTGGGGTCGAGGATTGGTTTGAGGCTTGAGGCTGGGGTCAAGGATTGTCTTGAGGCTTGAGGCTGGGGTCAGTACTTGGCTTGAGGCTTCAGGCTGGGGTCGAGGATTGGCTTGAGGCTTGGGGCTGGGGTCGAGGCTTGGCTTGAGGCTAGGATCCAGGATAGGCTTGAGGCATGAGGCTGGGGTCGAGGATTGGCTTGAGGCTTGAGGCTGGGGTCGAGGATTGCCTTGAGGCTTGAGGATGGAGTCGAGGATTGGATTGAGGCTTGGGGCTGGGGTCGAGGCTTGGCTTGAGGCTCGGGTCGAGGTATGAGGCAGGGGTCGAGGCTTGTGTCTGGGTTCTGGGCTTGAGGCTGGGGTCGATGTTTGGTTTGAGGCTTGAGGCTGGCGTCGAGGCTTGGTTTGAGACGAAGCTGGGGTCGAGAATTGGTTTGAGACTTGAGGCTGGGTTCGAGAATTGGTTTGAGGCTTGAGGCTGGTGTCGAGTCTTGGTTTGAGACTTGAGGCTGGGGTCGAGAATTGGTTTGAGGCTTGAGGCTGGCGTTGAGGCTTGGTTTGAGACTTGAGGCTGGGGTCGAGGATTGGTTTGAGTCTTGAGGCTGGGGTCAAGGATTGTCTTGAGGCTTGAGGCTGGGGTCGAGGTTTGGTTTGAGGCTTGAGGCTGGCGTCGAGGCTTGGTTTGAGACTTGAGGCTGGGGTCGAGGATTGGTTTGAGGCTTGAGGCTGGGGTCAAGGATTGTCTTGTGGCTTGAAGCTGGGGTCGAGGTTTCGTTTGAGGCTTGAGGCTGGGGTCGAGGCTTGGTGTCAAGGCTGGGGTCGAGGATTGGTTTGTGGCTTGAGGCTGGGGTCAAGGCTTGAGGCTGGGTCGGGGCTTGGCTTGATGCTTGAGGCTGGGGTCGAGGTTTGGTTTGAGGCTTGAGGCTGGGGTCGAGGCTTGGTGTCAAAGCTGGGGTCGAGGATTGGTTTGAGGCTTGAGGCTGGGGTCAAGGCGAGGCTGGTGTCGAGGATTGGTTTGAGGTTTGAGGCTGGCGTTGAGGCTTGGTTTGAGACTTGAGGCTGGGGTCGAGAATTGGTTTGAGGCTTGAGGCTGGCGTTGAGGCTTGGTTTGAGACTTGAGGCTGGGGTCGAGGATTGGTTTGAGTCATGAGGCTGGGGTCAAGGATTGTCTTGAGGCTTGAGGCTGGGGTCGAGGTTTGGTTTGAGGCTTGAGGCTGGCGTCGAGGCTTGGTTTGAGGCTTGAGGCTGGTGTCAAGGATTGTCTTGAGGCTTGAAGCTGGGGTCGAGGTTTGGTTTTGAGGCTTGTGGCTGGGGTCGAGGCTTAGTGTCAAGGCTGGGGTCGAGGATTGGTTTGAGGCTTGAGGCTGGGGTCAAGGCTTGAGGCTGGTGTCGAGGATTGGTTTGAGGTTTGAGGCTGGCATCGAGGCTTGATGCTGGGGTCGAGGCTTGGCTGAGGCTGGGGTCAAGGCTTGAGGCTGGGGTCGAGGCTTGGCTGAGGCTGGGGTCGGGGCTTGGTTGAGGCTGGGGTCGAGGATTGAGGCTGGGGTCGGGGCTTGAGGCTGGGGTCGGGGCTTGCTAGAGACAGGGTCCGGGGGTCGAATCTTGGCTTGAGGCTGATGTCTGGGGGTCGAGGCTTGGCCAGATGCTTGGGGTCTGGAGTCGAGGCTTGGCTAGAGGCTTGGGGTCTGGGGTCCAGTCTTGAATTGAGGCTGAGGTCGGGGTTTGGTTTGAGGCTTGAGGCTGGGGTCGATGATTGGCTTGAGGCTTGAGGCTGGGGTCGAGGATTGGTTTGAGGCTTGAGGCTGGGGTCAAGGATTGTCTTGAGGCTTGAGGCTGGGGTCAGTACTTGGCTTGAGGCTTCAGGCTGGGATCGATGATTGGCTTGAGGCTTGGGTCTGGGGTCGAGGCTTGGCTTGAGGCTAGGATCGAGTATAGGCTTGAGGCTTGAGGCTGGGGTCGAGGATTGGCTTGAGGCTTGAGGCTGGGGTCGAGGCTTGCTAGAGACGGGGTCCGGGGGTCGAATCTTGGCTTGAGGCTGGTGTCTGGGGGTCGAGGCTTGGCCAGATGCTTGGGGTCTGGAGTCGAGGCTTGGCTGGAGGCTTGGGGTCTGGTG
This sequence comes from Hemitrygon akajei, assembly GCF_048418815.1. NCBI lineage: Eukaryota > Metazoa > Chordata > Chondrichthyes > Myliobatiformes > Dasyatidae > Hemitrygon > Hemitrygon akajei. The sequence goes on from NC_133125.1 coordinate 52,988,643, forward strand.
TCTAGGCTTTGCTTGAGGTGGGGACTGGGGGTCGAGGCTTGGCTAGAGGCTTGGGGTCTGGGGTCCAGGGTTTGCTTGAGGCTGGGGTCTGGGGTCGAGGCTTGGCTTGAGGCTGGGTTTGAGGCTTGAGGCTGGGTTCAATGCTTGGCATGAGGCTGGAGTCGAGGATTGGCTTGAGGCTTGAGGCTGGGGTCGAGGATTGGTTTGAGGCTTGAGGCTGGGGTTTTGGCTTGTCTTGAGGCTTGAGGCTGGTGTCGAGGCTTGAGGCTTAGGTCAAGGCTTGAGGCTGGGGATGAGGCTTGGCTTGAAGTTGGGTTCGAGGCTTGGCATGAGGCTGGGGTCGAGAATTGGTTTGAGGCTTGAGGCTGGGGTCGAGGATTGGTTTGAGGCTTGAGGCTGTGGTCGGGGATTGGCTTGAGGGTTGAGGCTGGGGTCGAGGATTGGCTTGAGGCGAGGCTGGGGTCGGGCTTGGCTTGATGCTTGAGGCTGGGGTTGAGGATTGGTTTGAGACGAGGCTGGGTTTGAGGCTTGGTTTGAGACAAGGCTGGGGTCGAGGCTTGGCTTGAGGCTTGAGGCTGGGGTCGAGAATTGGATTGAGGCTTGAGGCTGGCATTGAGGCTTGATGCTGGGGTCGAGGCTTGGCTGAGGCTGGGGTCAAGGCTTGAGGCTGGGGTCGAGGATTGGCTTCAGGCTTGAGGCTGGGGTCGAGGCTTGGCTGAGGCTGGGGTCGGGGCTTGGTTGAGACTGGGGTCGAGGCTTGTGTCTGGGGATGAGGATGGGGTCAAGGATTGGTTTGAGGCTTGAGGCTGTGGTCGGCGCTTGGCTTGAGGCTAGGATCGAGTATAGGCTTGAGGCTTGAGGCTGGGGTCGAGGATTGGCTTGAGGCTTGAGGCTGGGGTCGAGGATAGGCTTGAGGCTTGAGGATGGAGTCGAGGATTGGATTGAGGCTTGGGGCTGGGTTCGAGGCTTGGCTGAGGCTGGGGTCGGGGCTTGGCTGAGGCTGGGGTCAAGGCTAGAGGCTGGGGTCGGGGCTTGAGGCTGGGGTCGAGGCTTGGCTGAGGCTGGGGTCAGGGCTTGGCTGAGGCTGGGGTCAAGGCTTGAGGCTGGGGCCGAGGCTTGAGGCTGGGCTCGGTGCTTGAGGCTGGGGTCGAGGCTTGCTAGAGATGGGGTCCGGGGGTCGAATCTTGGCTTGAGGCTGGTGTCTGGGGGTCGAGGCTTGGCCAGATGCTTGGGGTCTGGAGTCGAGGCTTGGCTGGAGGCTTGGGGTCTGGTGTCCAGGCTTTGCTTGAGGTGGGGACTGGGGGTCGAGGCTTGGCTAGAGGCTTGGGGTCTGGGGTCCAGGGTTTGCTTGAGGCTGGGGTCTGGGGTCGAGGCTTGGCTTGAGGCTGGGTTTGAGGCTTGAGGCTGGGTTCAATGCTTGGCATGAGGCTGGAGTCGAGGATTGGCTTGAGGCTTGAGGCTGGGGTCGAGGATTGGTTTGAGGCTTGAGGCTGGGGTTGGGGCTTGGCTTGAGGCTTGAGGTTGGTGTCGACACTTGAGGCTGTGGTCAAGGCTTGAGGCTGGGGATGAGGCTTGGCTTGAGGCTGGGTTCGAGGCTTGGCATGAGGCTGGGGTCGAGGATTGGTTTGAGGCATGAGGATGGGGTCAAGGATTGGTTTGAGGCTTGAGGCTGTGGTCGGGGCTTGGCTTGAGGCTTGAGGCTGGGGTCGAGGATTGGCTTGAGGCTGGGGTCGAGGCTTGGGGCTTGAGGCTGGGGTCGGGGCTTGGCCTGATGCTTGAGGCTGGGGTCAAGGCTTGGCATGAGGCTGGGGTCGAGGATTGGCTTGAGGCTTGAGGCTGGGGTCGAGGATTGGTTTGAGGCTTGAGGCTGGGGTTGGGGCTTGGCTTGAGGCTTGAGGCTGGTGTCGAGGCTTGAGGCTGTGGTCAAGGCTTGAGGCTGGGGATGAGGCTTGGCTTGAGGCTGGGTTCGAGGCTTGGCATGAGGCTGGGGTCGAGGATTGGTTTGAGGCATGAGGATGGGGTCAAGGAGTGGTTTGAGGCTTGAGGCTTTGGTCGGGGCTTGGCTTGAGGCTTGAGGCTGGGGTCGAGGCTTGAGGCTTGAGGCTGGGGTCGGGGCTTGGCTTGATGCTTGAGGCTGGGGTCAAGGCTTGAGGCTGGGGTTGAGGCTTGGCTTGTGGCTGGGGTCAAGGCTTGGCACGAGGCTGGGGTCGAGGACTTGTTTGAGGCTTGAGGCTGGGGTCGAGGATTGGTTTGTGGCTTCAGGCTGGGGTCGAGTATTGGCTTGAGGCGAGGCTGGGGTCGGGGCTTGGCTTGATGCTTGAGGCTGGGGTCGAGGTTTGGTTTGAGGCTTGAGGCTGAGGTCGAGGCTTGGTGTCAAGGCTGGGGTCGAGGATTGGTTTGAGGCTTGAGGCTGGGGTCAAGGCTTGAGGCTAGGGTCGGGGCTTGGTTTGAGGCTTGAGGCTGGGGTCGAGGATTGGTTTGAGGCTTGAGGCTGGGGTCAAGGCTTGAGGCTGGGGTCGGGGCTTGGTTTGAGGCTTGAGGCTGGGGTCGAGGCTTGGTGTCAAGGCTGGGTTCGAGGATTGGTTTGAGGCTTGAGGCTGGGGTCAAGGCTTGAGGCTGGTGTCGAGGATTGGTTTGAGGCTTGAGGCTGGCGTCGAGGCTTGGTTTGAGACTTGAGGCTGTGGTCGAGAATTGGTTTGAGACTTGAGGCTGGCGTTGAGGCTTGATGCTGGGGTCGAGGCTTTGCTGAGGCTGGGGTCAAGGCTTGAGGCTGGGGTCGAGGCTTGAGGCTGGGCTCAGGGCTTGAGGCTGGCGTCGAGGATTGGCTTCAGGCTTGAAGCTGGGGTCGAGGCTTGGCTGAGGCTGGTGTCGGGGCTTGGTTGAGACTGGGGTCGAGGCTTGTGTCTGGGTTCTGGGCTTGAGGCTGGGGTCGAGGCTTGGTTTGAGACTTGAGGCTGGGGTCGAGGTTTGGTTTGAGGCTTGAGGCTGGCGTCGAGGCTTGGTTTGAGACTTGAGGCTGGGGTCGAGAATTGGTTTGAGGCTTGAGGCTGGCGTTGAGGCTTGATTTGAGGCGAGGCTGGGTTTGAGGCTTGATGCTGGGGTCAAGGCTTGGTTTGAGGCTTGAGGCTGGTGTCGGGGCTTGGCTTGAGGCTGGGTTTGAGTCTTGAGGCTGGGGTCAAGGCTTGGTTTGAGGCTTGAGGCTGTGGTCGAGGATTGGCTTGAGGCTGGGGTCGAGGATTGGCTTGAGGCTTGAGGCTGGGTTCGAGGATTGGTTTGAGGCTTGAGGCTGGGGTTGAGGCTTGGCTTGAGGCTTGAGGCTTGTGTCGAGGCTTGAGGCTGGGGATGAGGCTTGGCTTGAGGCTGTGTTCGACGCTTGGCATGAGGCTTGAGGCTCTGGTCGGGGCTTGGCTTGAGGGTTGAGGCTGGGGTCGAGGTATGAGGCAGGGGTCGAGGCTTGTGTCTGGGTTCTGGGCTTGAGGCTGGGGTCGATGTTTGGTTTGAGGCTTGAGGCTGGCGTCGAGGCTTGGTTTGAGACTTGAAGCTGGGGTCGAGAATTGGTTTGAGACTTGAGGCTGGGTTCGAGAATTGGTTTGAGGCTTGAGGCTGGCGTCGAGGCTTGGTTTGAGACTTGAGGCTGGGGTCGAGAATTGGTTTGAGGCTTGAGGCTGGGTTTGAGGCTTGATGCTGTGGTCAAGGCTTGGTTTGAGGCTTGAGGCTGGTGTCGGGGCTTGGCTTGAGGCTGGGTTTGAGTCTTGAGGCTGGGGTCAAGGCTTGGTTTGAGGCTTGAGGCTGAGGTCGAGGCTTGGTGTCAAGGCTGGGGTCGAGGATTGGTTTGAGGCTTGAGGCTGGGGTCAAGGCTTGAGGCTAGGGTCGGGGCTTGGTTTGAGGCTTGAGGCTGGGGTCGAGGATTGGTTTGAGGCTTGAGGCTGGGGTCAAGGCTTGAGGCTGGGGTCGGGGCTTGGTTTGAGGCTTGAGGCTGGGGTCGAGGCTTGGTGTCAAGGCTGGGTTCGAGGATTGGTTTGAGGCTTGAGGCTGGGGTCAAGGCTTGAGGCTGGTGTCGAGGATTGGTTTGAGGCTTGAGGCTGGCGTCGAGGCTTGGTTTGAGACTTGAGGCTGTGGTCGAGAATTGGTTTGAGACTTGAGGCTGGCGTTGAGGCTTGATGCTGGGGTCGAGGCTTGGCTGAGGCTGGGGTCAAGGCTTGAGGCTGGGGTCGAGGCTTGAGGCTGGGCTCAGGGCTTGAGGCTGGCGTCGAGGATTGGCTTCAGGCTTGAAGCTGGGGTCGAGGCTTGGCTGAGGCTGGTGTCGGGGCTTGGTTGAGACTGGGGTCGAGGCTTGTGTCTGGGTTCTGGGCTTGAGGCTGGGGTCGAGGCTTGGTTTGAGACTTGAGGCTGGGGTCGAGGTTTGGTTTGAGGCTTGAGGCTGGCGTCGAGGCTTGGTTTGAGACTTGAGGCTGGGGTCGAGAATTGGTTTGAGGCTTGAGGCTGGCGTTGAGGCTTGATTTGAGGCGAGGCTGGGTTTGAGGCTTGATGCTGGGGTCAAGGCTTGGTTTGAGGCTTGAGGCTGGTGTCGGGGCTTGGCTTGAGGCTGGGTTTGAGTCTTGAGGCTGGGGTCAAGGCTTGGTTTGAGGCTTGAGGCTGTGGTCGAGGATTGGCTTGAGGCTGGGGTCGAGGATTGGCTTGAGGCTTGAGGCTGGGTTCGAGGATTGGTTTGAGGCTTGAGGCTGGGGTTGAGGCTTGGCTTGAGGCTTGAGGCTTGTGTCGAGGCTTGAGGCTGGGGATGAGGCTTGGCTTGAGGCTGTGTTCGACGCTTGGCATGAGGCTTGAGGCTCTGGTCGGGGCTTGGCTTGAGGGTTGAGGCTGGGGTCGAGGTATGAGGCAGGGGTCGAGGCTTGTGTCTGGGTTCTGGGCTTGAGGCTGGGGTCGATGTTTGGTTTGAGGCTTGAGGCTGGCGTCGAGGCTTGGTTTGAGACTTGAAGCTGGGGTCGAGAATTGGTTTGAGACTTGAGGCTGGGTTCGAGAATTGGTTTGAGGCTTGAGGCTGGCGTCGAGGCTTGGTTTGAGACTTGAGGCTGGGGTCGAGAATTGGTTTGAGGCTTGAGGCTGGGTTTGAGGCTTGATGCTGGGGTCAAGGCTTGGTTTGAGGCTTGAGGCTGGTGTCGGGGCTTGGCTTGAGGCTGGGTTTGAGTCTTGAGGCTGGGGTCAAGGCTTGGTTTGAGGCTTGAGGCTGTGGTCGAGGATTGGCTTGAGGCTGGGGTCGAGGATTGGCTTGAGGCTTGAGGCTGGGTTCGAGGATTGGTTTGAGGCTTGAGGCTGGGGTTGAGGCTTGGCTTGAGGCTTGAGGCTTGTGTCGAGGCTTGAGGCTGGGGTCAAGGCTTGAGGCTGGGGATGAGGCTTGGCTTGAGGCTGTGTTCGACGCTTGGCATGAGGCTTGAGGCTCTGGTCGGGGCTTGGCTTGAGGGTTGAGGCTGGGGTCGAGGATTGGCTTGAGGCTTGAGGCTGGGGTTGAGGCTTGAGGCTTGAGGCTGGGGTCGTGTCTTGAGGCTGGGGTCGGGGCTTGGCTTGAGGCTTGAGGCTGGGGTCGAGGTTTGGTTTGAGGCTTGAGGCTGAGGTCGAGGCTTGGTGTCAAGGCTGGGGTCGAGGATTGGTTTGAGGCTTGAGGCTGGGGTCAAGGCTTGAGGCTGGGGTCGGGGCTTGGTTTGAGGCTTGAGGCTGGGGTCGAGTATTGGCTTGAGGCGAGGCTGGGGTCGGGGCTTGGCTTGATGCTTGAGGCTGGGGTCAAGGTTTGGTTTGAGGCTTGAGGCTGGGGTCGAGGATTGGTTTGTGGCTTGAGGCTGGGGTCGAGAATTGGTTTGAGGCTTGAGGCTGGCGTTGAGGCTTGGTTTGAGACTTGAGGCTGGGGTCGAGGATTGGTTTGAGTCATGAGGCTGGGGTCAAGGATTGTCTTGAGGCTTGAGGCTGGGGTCGAGGTTTGGTTTGAGGCTTGAGGCTGGCGTCGAGGCTTGGTTTGAGGCTTGAGGCTGGTGTCAAGGATTGTCTTGAGGCTTGAAGCTGGGGTCGAGGTTTGGTTTTGAGGCTTGTGGCTGGGGTCGAGGCTTGGTGTCAAGGCTGGGGTCGAGGATTGGTTTGAGGCTTGAGGCTGGGGTCAAGGCTTGAGGCTGGTGTCGAGGATTGGTTTGAGGTTTGAGGCTGGCATCGAGGCTTGATGCTGGGGTCGAGGCTTGGCTGAGGCTGGGGTCAAGGCTTGAGGCTGGGGTCGAGGCTTGGCTGAGGCTGGGGTCGGGGCTTGGTTGAGGCTGGGGTCGAGGATTGAGGCTGGGGTCGGGGCTTGAGGCTGGGGTCGGGGCTTGCTAGAGACAGGGTCCGGGGGTCGAATCTTGGCTTGAGGCTGATGTCTGGGGGTCGAGGCTTGGCCAGATGCTTGGGGTCTGGAGTCGAGGCTTGGCTAGAGGCTTGGGGTCTGGGGTCCAGTCTTGAATTGAGGCTGAGGTCGGGGTTTGGTTTGAGGCTTGAGGCTGGGGTCGATGATTGGCTTGAGGCTTGAGGCTGGGGTCGAGGATTGGTTTGAGGCTTGAGGCTGGGGTCAAGGATTGTCTTGAGGCTTGAGGCTGGGGTCAGTACTTGGCTTGAGGCTTCAGGCTGGGATCGATGATTGGCTTGAGGCTTGGGTCTGGGGTCGAGGCTTGGCTTGAGGCTAGGATCGAGTATAGGCTTGAGGCTTGAGGCTGGGGTCGAGGATTGGCTTGAGGCTTGAGGCTGGGGTCGAGGCTTGCTAGAGACGGGGTCCGGGGGTCGAATCTTGGCTTGAGGCTGGTGTCTGGGGGTCGAGGCTTGGCCAGATGCTTGGGGTCTGGAGTCGAGGCTTGGCTGGAGGCTTGGGGTCTGGTGTCTAGGCTTTGCTTGAGGTGGGGACTGGGGGTCGAGGCTTGGCTAGAGGCTTGGGGTCTGGGGTCCAGGGTTTGCTTGAGGCTGGGGTCTGGGGTCGAGGCTTGGCTTGAGGCTGGGTTTGAGGCTTGAGGCTGGGTTCAATGCTTGGCATGAGGCTGGAGTCGAGGATTGGCTTGAGGCTTGAGGCTGGGGTCGAGGATTGGTTTGAGGCTTGAGGCTGGGGTTTTGGCTTGTCTTGAGGCTTGAGGCTGGTGTCGAGGCTTGAGGCTTAGGTCAAGGCTTGAGGCTGGGGATGAGGCTTGGCTTGAAGTTGGGTTCGAGGCTTGGCATGAGGCTGGGGTCGAGAATTGGTTTGAGGCTTGAGGCTGGGGTCGAGGATTGGTTTGAGGCTTGAGGCTGTGGTCGGGGATTGGCTTGAGGGTTGAGGCTGGGGTCGAGGATTGGCTTGAGGCGAGGCTGGGGTCGGGCTTGGCTTGATGCTTGAGGCTGGGGTTGAGGATTGGTTTGAGACGAGGCTGGGTTTGAGGCTTGGTTTGAGACAAGGCTGGGGTCGAGGCTTGGCTTGAGGCTTGAGGCTGGGGTCGAGAATTGGATTGAGGCTTGAGGCTGGCATTGAGGCTTGATGCTGGGGTCGAGGCTTGGCTGAGGCTGGGGTCAAGGCTTGAGGCTGGGGTCGAGGATTGGCTTCAGGCTTGAGGCTGGGGTCGAGGCTTGGCTGAGGCTGGGGTCGGGGCTTGGTTGAGACTGGGGTCGAGGCTTGTGTCTGGGGATGAGGATGGGGTCAAGGATTGGTTTGAGGCTTGAGGCTGTGGTCGGCGCTTGGCTTGAGGCTAGGATCGAGTATAGGCTTGAGGCTTGAGGCTGGGGTCGAGGATTGGCTTGAGGCTTGAGGCTGGGGTCGAGGATAGGCTTGAGGCTTGAGGATGGAGTCGAGGATTGGATTGAGGCTTGGGGCTGGGTTCGAGGCTTGGCTGAGGCTGGGGTCGGGGCTTGGCTGAGGCTGGGGTCAAGGCTAGAGGCTGGGGTCGGGGCTTGAGGCTGGGGTCGAGGCTTGGCTGAGGCTGGGGTCAGGGCTTGGCTGAGGCTGGGGTCAAGGCTTGAGGCTGGGGCCGAGGCTTGAGGCTGGGCTCGGTGCTTGAGGCTGGGGTCGAGGCTTGCTAGAGATGGGGTCCGGGGGTCGAATCTTGGCTTGAGGCTGGTGTCTGGGGGTCGAGGCTTGGCCAGATGCTTGGGGTCTGGAGTCGAGGCTTGGCTGGAGGCTTGGGGTCTGGTGTCCAGGCTTTGCTTGAGGTGGGGACTGGGGGTCGAGGCTTGGCTAGAGGCTTGGGGTCTGGGGTCCAGGGTTTGCTTGAGGCTGGGGTCTGGGGTCGAGGCTTGGCTTGAGGCTGGGTTTGAGGCTTGAGGCTGGGTTCAATGCTTGGCATGAGGCTGGAGTCGAGGATTGGCTTGAGGCTTGAGGCTGGGGTCGAGGATTGGTTTGAGGCTTGAGGCTGGGGTTGGGGCTTGGCTTGAGGCTTGAGGTTGGTGTCGACACTTGAGGCTGTGGTCAAGGCTTGAGGCTGGGGATGAGGCTTGGCTTGAGGCTGGGTTCGAGGCTTGGCATGAGGCTGGGGTCGAGGATTGGTTTGAGGCATGAGGATGGGGTCAAGGATTGGTTTGAGGCTTGAGGCTGTGGTCGGGGCTTGGCTTGAGGCTTGAGGCTGGGGTCGAGGATTGGCTTGAGGCTGGGGTCGAGGCTTGGGGCTTGAGGCTGGGGTCGGGGCTTGGCCTGATGCTTGAGGCTGGGGTCAAGGCTTGGCATGAGGCTGGGGTCGAGGATTGGCTTGAGGCTTGAGGCTGGGGTCGAGGATTGGTTTGAGGCTTGAGGCTGGGGTTGGGGCTTGGCTTGAGGCTTGAGGCTGGTGTCGAGGCTTGAGGCTGTGGTCAAGGCTTGAGGCTGGGGATGAGGCTTGGCTTGAGGCTGGGTTCGAGGCTTGGCATGAGGCTGGGGTCGAGGATTGGTTTGAGGCATGAGGATGGGGTCAAGGAGTGGTTTGAGGCTTGAGGCTTTGGTCGGGGCTTGGCTTGAGGCTTGAGGCTGGGGTCGAGGCTTGAGGCTTGAGGCTGGGGTCGGGGCTTGGCTTGATGCTTGAGGCTGGGGTCAAGGCTTGAGGCTGGGGTTGAGGCTTGGCTTGTGGCTGGGGTCAAGGCTTGGCACGAGGCTGGGGTCGAGGACTTGTTTGAGGCTTGAGGCTGGGGTCGAGGATTGGTTTGTGGCTTCAGGCTGGGGTCGAGTATTGGCTTGAGGCGAGGCTGGGGTCGGGGCTTGGCTTGATGCTTGAGGCTGGGGTCGAGGTTTGGTTTGAGGCTTGAGGCTGAGGTCGAGGCTTGGTGTCAAGGCTGGGGTCGAGGATTGGTTTGAGGCTTGAGGCTGGGGTCAAGGCTTGAGGCTAGGGTCGGGGCTTGGTTTGAGGCTTGAGGCTGGGGTCGAGGATTGGTTTGAGGCTTGAGGCTGGGGTCAAGGCTTGAGGCTGGGGTCGGGGCTTGGTTTGAGGCTTGAGGCTGGGGTCGAGGCTTGGTGTCAAGGCTGGGTTCGAGGATTGGTTTGAGGCTTGAGGCTGGGGTCAAGGCTTGAGGCTGGTGTCGAGGATTGGTTTGAGGCTTGAGGCTGGCGTCGAGGCTTGGTTTGAGACTTGAGGCTGTGGTCGAGAATTGGTTTGAGACTTGAAGCTGGGGTCGAGGTTTGGTTTTGAGGCTTGTGGCTGGGGTCGAGGCTTGGTGTCAAGGCTGGGGTCGAGGATTGGTTTGAGGCTTGAGGCTGGGGTCAAGGCTTGAGGCTGGTGTCGAGGATTGGTTTGAGGTTTGAGGCTGGCATCGAGGCTTGATGCTGGGGTCGAGGCTTGGCTGAGGCTGGGGTCAAGGCTTGAGGCTGGGGTCGAGGCTTGGCTGAGGCTGGGGTCGGGGCTTGGTTGAGGCTGGGGTCGAGGATTGAGGCTGGGGTCGGGGCTTGAGGCTGGGGTCGGGGCTTGCTAGAGACAGGGTCCGGGGGTCGAATCTTGGCTTGAGGCTGATGTCTGGGGGTCGAGGCTTGGCCAGATGCTTGGGGTCTGGAGTCGAGGCTTGGCTAGAGGCTTGGGGTCTGGGGTCCAGTCTTGAATTGAGGCTGAGGTCGGGGTTTGGTTTGAGGCTTGAGGCTGGGGTCGATGATTGGCTTGAGGCTTGAGGCTGGGGTCGAGGATTGGTTTGAGGCTTGAGGCTGGGGTCAAGGATTGTCTTGAGGCTTGAGGCTGGGGTCAGTACTTGGCTTGAGGCTTCAGGCTGGGATCGATGATTGGCTTGAGGCTTGGGTCTGGGGTCGAGGCTTGGCTTGAGGCTAGGATCGAGTATAGGCTTGAGGCTTGAGGCTGGGGTCGAGGATTGGCTTGAGGCTTGAGGCTGGGGTCGAGGCTTGCTAGAGACGGGGTCCGGGGGTCGAATCTTGGCTTGAGGCTGGTGTCTGGGGGTCGAGGCTTGGCCAGATGCTTGGGGTCTGGAGTCGAGGCTTGGCTGGAGGCTTGGGGTCTGGTGTCTAGGCTTTGCTTGAGGTGGGGACTGGGGGTCGAGGCTTGGCTAGAGGCTTGGGGTCTGGGGTCCAGGGTTTGCTTGAGGCTGGGGTCTGGGGTCGAGGCTTGGCTTGAGGCTGGGTTTGAGGCTTGAGGCTGGGTTCAATGCTTGGCATGAGGCTGGAGTCGAGGATTGGCTTGAGGCTTGAGGCTGGGGTCGAGGATTGGTTTGAGGCTTGAGGCTGGGGTTTTGGCTTGTCTTGAGGCTTGAGGCTGGTGTCGAGGCTTGAGGCTTAGGTCAAGGCTTGAGGCTGGGGATGAGGCTTGGCTTGAAGTTGGGTTCGAGGCTTGGCATGAGGCTGGGGTCGAGAATTGGTTTGAGGCTTGAGGCTGGGGTCGAGGATTGGTTTGAGGCTTGAGGCTGTGGTCGGGGATTGGCTTGAGGGTTGAGGCTGGGGTCGAGGATTGGCTTGAGGCGAGGCTGGGGTCGGGCTTGGCTTGATGCTTGAGGCTGGGGTTGAGGATTGGTTTGAGACGAGGCTGGGTTTGAGGCTTGGTTTGAGACAAGGCTGGGGTCGAGGCTTGGCTTGAGGCTTGAGGCTGGGGTCGAGAATTGGATTGAGGCTTGAGGCTGGCATTGAGGCTTGATGCTGGGGTCGAGGCTTGGCTGAGGCTGGGGTCAAGGCTTGAGGCTGGGGTCGAGGATTGGCTTCAGGCTTGAGGCTGGGGTCGAGGCTTGGCTGAGGCTGGGGTCGGGGCTTGGTTGAGACTGGGGTCGAGGCTTGTGTCTGGGGATGAGGATGGGGTCAAGGATTGGTTTGAGGCTTGAGGCTGTGGTCGGCGCTTGGCTTGAGGCTAGGATCGAGTATAGGCTTGAGGCTTGAGGCTGGGGTCGAGGATTGGCTTGAGGCTTGAGGCTGGGGTCGAGGATAGGCTTGAGGCTTGAGGATGGAGTCGAGGATTGGATTGAGGCTTGGGGCTGGGTTCGAGGCTTGGCTGAGGCTGGGGTCGGGGCTTGGCTGAGGCTGGGGTCAAGGCTAGAGGCTGGGGTCGGGGCTTGAGGCTGGGGTCGAGGCTTGGCTGAGGCTGGGGTCAGGGCTTGGCTGAGGCTGGGGTCAAGGCTTGAGGCTGGGGCCGAGGCTTGAGGCTGGGCTCGGTGCTTGAGGCTGGGGTCGAGGCTTGCTAGAGATGGGGTCCGGGGGTCGAATCTTGGCTTGAGGCTGGTGTCTGGGGGTCGAGGCTTGGCCAGATGCTTGGGGTCTGGAGTCGAGGCTTGGCTGGAGGCTTGGGGTCTGGTGTCCAGGCTTTGCTTGAGGTGGGGACTGGGGGTCGAGGCTTGGCTAGAGGCTTGGGGTCTGGGGTCCAGGGTTTGCTTGAGGCTGGGGTCTGGGGTCGAGGCTTGGCTTGAGGCTGGGTTTGAGGCTTGAGGCTGGGTTCAATGCTTGGCATGAGGCTGGAGTCGAGGATTGGCTTGAGGCTTGAGGCTGGGGTCGAGGATTGGTTTGAGGCTTGAGGCTGGGGTTGGGGCTTGGCTTGAGGCTTGAGGTTGGTGTCGACACTTGAGGCTGTGGTCAAGGCTTGAGGCTGGGGATGAGGCTTGGCTTGAGGCTGGGTTCGAGGCTTGGCATGAGGCTGGGGTCGAGGATTGGTTTGAGGCATGAGGATGGGGTCAAGGATTGGTTTGAGGCTTGAGGCTGTGGTCGGGGCTTGGCTTGAGGCTTGAGGCTGGGGTCGAGGATTGGCTTGAGGCTGGGGTCGAGGCTTGGGGCTTGAGGCTGGGGTCGGGGCTTGGCCTGATGCTTGAGGCTGGGGTCAAGGCTTGGCATGAGGCTGGGGTCGAGGATTGGCTTGAGGCTTGAGGCTGGGGTCGAGGATTGGTTTGAGGCTTGAGGCTGGGGTTGGGGCTTGGCTTGAGGCTTGAGGCTGGTGTCGAGGCTTGAGGCTGTGGTCAAGGCTTGAGGCTGGGGATGAGGCTTGGCTTGAGGCTGGGTTCGAGGCTTGGCATGAGGCTGGGGTCGAGGATTGGTTTGAGGCATGAGGATGGGGTCAAGGAGTGGTTTGAGGCTTGAGGCTTTGGTCGGGGCTTGGCTTGAGGCTTGAGGCTGGGGTCGAGGCTTGAGGCTTGAGGCTGGGGTCGGGGCTTGGCTTGATGCTTGAGGCTGGGGTCAAGGCTTGAGGCTGGGGTTGAGGCTTGGCTTGTGGCTGGGGTCAAGGCTTGGCACGAGGCTGGGGTCGAGGACTTGTTTGAGGCTTGAGGCTGGGGTCGAGGATTGGTTTGTGGCTTCAGGCTGGGGTCGAGTATTGGCTTGAGGCGAGGCTGGGGTCGGGGCTTGGCTTGATGCTTGAGGCTGGGGTCGAGGTTTGGTTTGAGGCTTGAGGCTGAGGTCGAGGCTTGGTGTCAAGGCTGGGGTCGAGGATTGGTTTGAGGCTTGAGGCTGGGGTCAAGGCTTGAGGCTAGGGTCGGGGCTTGGTTTGAGGCTTGAGGCTGGGGTCGAGGATTGGTTTGAGGCTTGAGGCTGGGGTCAAGGCTTGAGGCTGGGGTCGGGGCTTGGTTTGAGGCTTGAGGCTGGGGTCGAGGCTTGGTGTCAAGGCTGGGTTCGAGGATTGGTTTGAGGCTTGAGGCTGGGGTCAAGGCTTGAGGCTGGTGTCGAGGATTGGTTTGAGGCTTGAGGCTGGCGTCGAGGCTTGGTTTGAGACTTGAGGCTGTGGTCGAGAATTGGTTTGAGACTTGAGGCTGGCGTTGAGGCTTGATGCTGGGGTCGAGGCTTTGCTGAGGCTGGGGTCAAGGCTTGAGGCTGGGGTCGAGGCTTGAGGCTGGGCTCAGGGCTTGAGGCTGGCGTCGAGGATTGGCTTCAGGCTTGAAGCTGGGGTCGAGGCTTGGCTGAGGCTGGTGTCGGGGCTTGGTTGAGACTGGGGTCGAGGCTTGTGTCTGGGTTCTGGGCTTGAGGCTGGGGTCGAGGCTTGGTTTGAGACTTGAGGCTGGGGTCGAGGTTTGGTTTGAGGCTTGAGGCTGGCGTCGAGGCTTGGTTTGAGACTTGAGGCTGGGGTCGAGAATTGGTTTGAGGCTTGAGGCTGGCGTTGAGGCTTGATTTGAGGCGAGGCTGGGTTTGAGGCTTGATGCTGGGGTCAAGGCTTGGTTTGAGGCTTGAGGCTGGTGTCGGGGCTTGGCTTGAGGCTGGGTTTGAGTCTTGAGGCTGGGGTCAAGGCTTGGTTTGAGGCTTGAGGCTGTGGTCGAGGATTGGCTTGAGGCTGGGGTCGAGGATTGGCTTGAGGCTTGAGGCTGGGTTCGAGGATTGGTTTGAGGCTTGAGGCTGGGGTTGAGGCTTGGCTTGAGGCTTGAGGCTTGTGTCGAGGCTTGAGGCTGGGGATGAGGCTTGGCTTGAGGCTGTGTTCGACGCTTGGCATGAGGCTTGAGGCTCTGGTCGGGGCTTGGCTTGAGGGTTGAGGCTGGGGTCGAGGTATGAGGCAGGGGTCGAGGCTTGTGTCTGGGTTCTGGGCTTGAGGCTGGGGTCGATGTTTGGTTTGAGGCTTGAGGCTGGCGTCGAGGCTTGGTTTGAGACTTGAAGCTGGGGTCGAGAATTGGTTTGAGACTTGAGGCTGGGTTCGAGAATTGGTTTGAGGCTTGAGGCTGGCGTCGAGGCTTGGTTTGAGACTTGAGGCTGGGGTCGAGAATTGGTTTGAGGCTTGAGGCTGGGTTTGAGGCTTGATGCTGTGGTCAAGGCTTGGTTTGAGGCTTGAGGCTGGTGTCGGGGCTTGGCTTGAGGCTGGGTTTGAGTCTTGAGGCTGGGGTCAAGGCTTGGTTTGAGGCTTGAGGCTGAGGTCGAGGCTTGGTGTCAAGGCTGGGGTCGAGGATTGGTTTGAGGCTTGAGGCTGGGGTCAAGGCTTGAGGCTAGGGTCGGGGTTTGGTTTGAGGCTTGAGGCTGGGGTCGAGGATTGGTTTGAGGCTTGAGGCTGGGGTCAAGGCTTGAGGCTGGGGTCGGGGCTTGGTTTGAGGCTTGAGGCTGGGGTCGAGGCTTGGTGTCAAGGCTGGGTTCGAGGATTGGTTTGAGGCTTGAGGCTGGGGTCAAGGCTTGAGGCTGGTGTCGAGGATTGGTTTGAGGCTTGAGGCTGGCGTCGAGGCTTGGTTTGAGACTTGAGGCTGTGGTCGAGAATTGGTTTGAGACTTGAGGCTGGCGTTGAGGCTTGATGCTGGGGTCGAGGCTTGGCTGAGGCTGGGGTCAAGGCTTGAGGCTGGGGTCGAGGCTTGAGGCTGGGCTCAGGGCTTGAGGCTGGCGTCGAGGATTGGCTTCAGGCTTGAAGCTGGGGTCGAGGCTTGGCTGAGGCTGGTGTCGGGGCTTGGTTGAGACTGGGGTCGAGGCTTGTGTCTGGGTTCTGGGCTTGAGGCTGGGGTCGAGGCTTGGTTTGAGACTTGAGGCTGGGGTCGAGGTTTGGTTTGAGGCTTGAGGCTGGCGTCGAGGCTTGGTTTGAGACTTGAGGCTGGGGTCGAGAATTGGTTTGAGGCTTGAGGCTGGCGTTGAGGCTTGATTTGAGGCGAGGCTGGGTTTGAGGCTTGATGCTGGGGTCAAGGCTTGGTTTGAGGCTTGAGGCTGGTGTCGGGGCTTGGCTTGAGGCTGGGTTTGAGTCTTGAGGCTGGGGTCAAGGCTTGGTTTGAGGCTTGAGGCTGTGGTCGAGGATTGGCTTGAGGCTGGGGTCGAGGATTGGCTTGAGGCTTGAGGCTGGGTTCGAGGATTGGTTTGAGGCTTGAGGCTGGGGTTGAGGCTTGGCTTGAGGCTTGAGGCTTGTGTCGAGGCTTGAGGCTGGGGATGAGGCTTGGCTTGAGGCTGTGTTCGACGCTTGGCATGAGGCTTGAGGCTCTGGTCGGGGCTTGGCTTGAGGGTTGAGGCTGGGGTCGAGGTATGAGGCAGGGGTCGAGGCTTGTGTCTGGGTTCTGGGCTTGAGGCTGGGGTCGATGTTTGGTTTGAGGCTTGAGGCTGGCGTCGAGGCTTGGTTTGAGACTTGAAGCTGGGGTCGAGAATTGGTTTGAGACTTGAGGCTGGGTTCGAGAATTGGTTTGAGGCTTGAGGCTGGCGTCGAGGCTTGGTTTGAGACTTGAGGCTGGGGTCGAGAATTGGTTTGAGGCTTGAGGCTGGGTTTGAGGCTTGATGCTGGGGTCAAGGCTTGGTTTGAGGCTTGAGGCTGGTGTCGGGGCTTGGCTTGAGGCTGGGTTTGAGTCTTGAGGCTGGGGTCAAGGCTTGGTTTGAGGCTTGAGGCTGTGGTCGAGGATTGGCTTGAGGCTGGGGTCGAGGATTGGCTTGAGGCTTGAGGCTGGGTTCGAGGATTGGTTTGAGGCGAGGCTGGGGTTGAGGCTTGGCTTGAGGCTTGAGGCTTGTGTCGAGGCTTGAGGCTGGGGTCAAGGCTTGAGGCTGGGGATGAGGCTTGGCTTGAGGCTGTGTTCGACGCTTGGCATGAGGCTTGAGGCTCTGGTCGGGGCTTGGCTTGAGGGTTGAGGCTGGGGTCGAGGATTGGCTTGAGGCTTGAGGCTGGGGTTGAGGCTTGAGGCTTGAGGCTGGGGTCGTGTCTTGAGGCTGGGGTCGGGGCTTGGCTTGAGGCTTGAGGCTGGGGTCGAGGTTTGGTTTGAGGCTTGAGGCTGAGGTCGAGGCTTGGTGTCAAGGCTGGGGTCGAGGATTGGTTTGAGGCTTGAGGCTGGGGTCAAGGCTTGAGGCTGGGGTCGGGGCTTGGTTTGAGGCTTGAGGCTGGGGTCGAGTATTGGCTTGAGGCGAGGCTGGGGTCGGGGCTTGGCTTGATGCTTGAGGCTGGGGTCAAGGTTTGGTTTGAGGCTTGAGGCTGGGGTCGAGGATTGGTTTGTGGCTTGAGGCTGGGGTCGAGTATTGGCTTGAGGCGAGGCTGGGGTCGGGGCTTGGCTTGATGCTTGAGGCTGGGGTCAAGGTTTGGTTTGAGGCTTGAGGCTGGGGTCGAGGCTTGGTGTCAAGGCTGGGGTTGAGGATTGGTTTGAGGCTTGAGGCTGGGGTCGAGGATTGGTTTGAGGTTTGAGGCTGGCGTCGAGGCTTGGTTTAAGACTTGAGGCTGGGGTCGAGAATTGGATTGAGGCTTGAGGCTGGCGTCGAGGCTTGATGCTGGGGTCAAGGCTTGAAGCTGGGGTCGAGGCTTGAGGCTGGGCTCGGGGCTTGAGGCTGGCGTCGAGGATTGGCTTCAGGCTTGAGGCTGGGGTCGAGGCTTGGCTGAGGCTGGGGTCGGGGCTTGGTTGAGGCTGGGGTCGAGGCTTGAGGCTGGGGTTGGGTCTTGAGGCTGGGGTCGGGTCTTGAGGCTGGGGTCGGGGCTTGCTAGAGACGGGGTCCGGGGGTCGAATCTTGGCTTGAGGCTGGTGTCTGGGGGTCGAGGCTTGGCCAGATGCTTGGGGTCTGGAGTCGAGGCTTGGCTAGAGGCTTTGGGTCTGGGGTCCAGTCTTGAATTGAGGCTGAGGTCGGGGTTTGGTTTGAGGCTTGAGGCTGGGGTCGATGATTGGCTTGAGGCTTGAGGCTGGGGTCGAGGATTGGTTTGAGGCTTGAGGCTGGGGTCAAGGATTGTCTTGAGGCTTGAGGCTGGGGTCAGTACTTGGCTTGAGGCTTCAGGCTGGGGTCGAGGATTGGCTTGAGGCTTGGGGCTGGGGTCGAGGCTTGGCTTGAGGCTAGGATCCAGGATAGGCTTGAGGCATGAGGCTGGGGTCGAGGATTGGCTTGAGGCTTGAGGCTGGGGTCGAGGATTGCCTTGAGGCTTGAGGATGGAGTCGAGGATTGGATTGAGGCTTGGGGCTGGGGTCGAGGCTTGGCTTGAGGCTCGGGTCGAGGTATGAGGCAGGGGTCGAGGCTTGTGTCTGGGTTCTGGGCTTGAGGCTGGGGTCGATGTTTGGTTTGAGGCTTGAGGCTGGCGTCGAGGCTTGGTTTGAGACGAAGCTGGGGTCGAGAATTGGTTTGAGACTTGAGGCTGGGTTCGAGAATTGGTTTGAGGCTTGAGGCTGGTGTCGAGTCTTGGTTTGAGACTTGAGGCTGGGGTCGAGAATTGGTTTGAGGCTTGAGGCTGGCGTTGAGGCTTGGTTTGAGACTTGAGGCTGGGGTCGAGGATTGGTTTGAGTCTTGAGGCTGGGGTCAAGGATTGTCTTGAGGCTTGAGGATGGGGTCGAGGTTTGGTTTGAGGCTTGAGGCTGGCGTCGAGGCTTGGTTTGAGACTTGAGGCTGGGGTCGAGGATTGGTTTGAGGCTTGAGGCTGGGGTCAAGGATTGTCTTGTGGCTTGAAGCTGGGGTCGAGGTTTCGTTTGAGGCTTGAGGCTGTGGTCGGCGCTTGGCTTGAGGCTAGGATCGAGTATAGGCTTGAGGCTTGAGGCTGGGGTCGAGGATTGGCTTGAGGCTTGAGGCTGGGGTCGAGGATAGGCTTGAGGCTTGAGGATGGAGTCGAGGATTGGATTGAGGCTTGGGGCTGGGTTCGAGGCTTGGCTGAGGCTGGGGTCGGGGCTTGGCTGAGGCTGGGGTCAAGGCTAGAGGCTGGGGTCGGGGCTTGAGGCTGGGGTCGAGGCTTGGCTGAGGCTGGGGTCAGGGCTTGGCTGAGGCTGGGGTCAAGGCTTGAGGCTGGGGCCGAGGCTTGAGGCTGGGCTCGGTGCTTGAGGCTGGGGTCGAGGCTTGCTAGAGATGGGGTCCGGGGGTCGAATCTTGGCTTGAGGCTGGTGTCTGGGGGTCGAGGCTTGGCCAGATGCTTGGGGTCTGGAGTCGAGGCTTGGCTGGAGGCTTGGGGTCTGGTGTCCAGGCTTTGCTTGAGGTGGGGACTGGGGGTCGAGGCTTGGCTAGAGGCTTGGGGTCTGGGGTCCAGGGTTTGCTTGAGGCTGGGGTCTGGGGTCGAGGCTTGGCTTGAGGCTGGGTTTGAGGCTTGAGGCTGGGTTCAATGCTTGGCATGAGGCTGGAGTCGAGGATTGGCTTGAGGCTTGAGGCTGGGGTCGAGGATTGGTTTGAGGCTTGAGGCTGGGGTTGGGGCTTGGCTTGAGGCTTGAGGTTGGTGTCGACACTTGAGGCTGTGGTCAAGGCTTGAGGCTGGGGATGAGGCTTGGCTTGAGGCTGGGTTCGAGGCTTGGCATGAGGCTGGGGTCGAGGATTGGTTTGAGGCATGAGGATGGGGTCAAGGATTGGTTTGAGGCTTGAGGCTGTGGTCGGGGCTTGGCTTGAGGCTTGAGGCTGGGGTCGAGGATTGGCTTGAGGCTGGGGTCGAGGCTTGGGGCTTGAGGCTGGGGTCGGGGCTTGGCCTGATGCTTGAGGCTGGGGTCAAGGCTTGGCATGAGGCTGGGGTCGAGGATTGGCTTGAGGCTTGAGGCTGGGGTCGAGGATTGGTTTGAGGCTTGAGGCTGGGGTTGGGGCTTGGCTTGAGGCTTGAGGCTGGTGTCGAGGCTTGAGGCTGTGGTCAAGGCTTGAGGCTGGGGATGAGGCTTGGCTTGAGGCTGGGTTCGAGGCTTGGCATGAGGCTGGGGTCGAGGATTGGTTTGAGGCATGAGGATGGGGTCAAGGAGTGGTTTGAGGCTTGAGGCTTTGGTCGGGGCTTGGCTTGAGGCTTGAGGCTGGGGTCGAGGCTTGAGGCTTGAGGCTGGGGTCGGGGCTTGGCTTGATGCTTGAGGCTGGGGTCAAGGCTTGAGGCTGGGGTTGAGGCTTGGCTTGTGGCTGGGGTCAAGGCTTGGCACGAGGCTGGGGTCGAGGACTTGTTTGAGGCTTGAGGCTGGGGTCGAGGATTGGTTTGTGGCTTCAGGCTGGGGTCGAGTATTGGCTTGAGGCGAGGCTGGGGTCGGGGCTTGGCTTGATGCTTGAGGCTGGGGTCGAGGTTTGGTTTGAGGCTTGAGGCTGAGGTCGAGGCTTGGTGTCAAGGCTGGGGTCGAGGATTGGTTTGAGGCTTGAGGCTGGGGTCAAGGCTTGAGGCTGGGGTCGGGGCTTGGTTTGAGGCTTGAGGCTGGGGTCGAGGCTTGGTGTCAAGGCTGGGTTCGAGGATTGGTTTGAGGCTTGAGGCTGGGGTCAAGGCTTGAGGCTGGTGTCGAGGATTGGTTTGAGGCTTGAGGCTGGCGTCGAGGCTTGGTTTGAGACTTGAGGCTGTGGTCGAGAATTGGTTTGAGACTTGAGGCTGGCGTTGAGGCTTGATGCTGGGGTCGAGGCTTGGCTGAGGCTGGGGTCAAGGCTTGAGGCTGGGGTCGAGGCTTGAGGCTGGGCTCAGGGCTTGAGGCTGGCGTCGAGGATTGGCTTCAGGCTTGAAGCTGGGGTCGAGGCTTGGCTGAGGCTGGTGTCGGGGCTTGGTTGAGACTGGGGTCGAGGCTTCTGTCTGGGTTCTGGGCTTGAGGCTGGGGTCGAGGCTTGGTTTGAGACTTGAGGCTGGGGTCGAGGTTTGGTTTGAGGCTTGAGGCTGGCGTCGAGGCTTGGTTTGAGACTTGAGGCTGGGGTCGAGAATTGGTTTGAGGCTTGAGGCTGGCGTTGAGGCTTGATTTGAGGCGAGGCTGGGTTTGAGGCTTGATGCTGGGGTCAAGGCTTGGTTTGAGGCTTGAGGCTGGTGTCGGGGCTTGGCTTGAGGCTGGGTTTGAGTCTTGAGGCTGGGGTCAAGGCTTGGTTTGAGGCTTGAGGCTGTGGTCGAGGATTGGCTTGAGGCTGGGGTCGAGGATTGGCTTGAGGCTTGAGGCTGGGTTCGAGGATTGGTTTGAGGCTTGAGGCTGGGGTTGAGGCTTGGCTTGAGGCTTGAGGCTTGTGTCGAGGCTTGAGGCTGGGGATGAGGCTTGGCTTGAGGCTGTGTTCGACGCTTGGCATGAGGCTTGAGGCTCTGGTCGGGGCTTGGCTTGAGGGTTGAGGCTGGGGTCGAGGTATGAGGCAGGGGTCGAGGCTTGTGTCTGGGTTCTGGGCTTGAGGCTGGGGTCGATGTTTGGTTTGAGGCTTGAGGCTGGCGTCGAGGCTTGGTTTGAGACTTGAAGCTGGGGTCGAGAATTGGTTTGAGACTTGAGGCTGGGTTCGAGAATTGGTTTGAGGCTTGAGGCTGGCGTCGAGGCTTGGTTTGAGACTTGAGGCTGGGGTCGAGAATTGGTTTGAGGCTTGAGGCTGGGTTTGAGGCTTGATGCTGGGGTCAAGGCTTGGTTTGAGGCTTGAGGCTGGTGTCGGGGCTTGGCTTGAGGCTGGGTTTGAGTCTTGAGGCTGGGGTCAAGGCTTGGTTTGAGGCTTGAGGCTGTGGTCGAGGATTGGCTTGAGGCTGGGGTCGAGGATTGGCTTGAGGCTTGAGGCTGGGTTCGAGGATTGGTTTGAGGCTTGAGGCTGGGGTTGAGGCTTGGCTTGAGGCTTGAGGCTTGTGTCGAGGCTTGAGGCTGGGGTCAAGGCTTGAGGCTGGGGATGAGGCTTGGCTTGAGGCTGTGTTCGACGCTTGGCATGAGGCTTGAGGCTCTGGTCGGGGCTTGGCTTGAGGGTTGAGGCTGGGGTCGAGGATTGGCTTGAGGCTTGAGGCTGGGGTTGAGGCTTGAGGCTTGAGGCTGGGGTCGTGTCTTGAGGCTGGGGTCGGGGCTTGGCTTGAGGCTTGAGGCTGGGGTCGAGGTTTGGTTTGAGGCTTGAGGCTGAGGTCGAGGCTTGGTGTCAAGGCTGGGGTCGAGGATTGGTTTGAGGCTTGAGGCTGGGGTCAAGGCTTGAGGCTGGGGTCGGGGCTTGGTTTGAGGCTTGAGGCTGGGGTCGAGTATTGGCTTGAGGCGAGGCTGGGGTCGGGGCTTGGCTTGATGCTTGAGGCTGGGGTCAAGGTTTGGTTTGAGGCTTGAGGCTGGGGTCGAGGATTGGTTTGTGGCTTGAGGCTGGGGTCGAGTATTGGCTTGAGGCGAGGCTGGGGTCGGGGCTTGGCTTGATGCTTGAGGCTGGGGTCAAGGTTTGGTTTGAGGCTTGAGGCTGGGGTCGAGGCTTGGTGTCAAGGCTGGGGTTGAGGATTGGTTTGAGGCTTGAGGCTGGGGTCGAGGATTGGTTTGAGGTTTGAGGCTGGCGTCGAGGCTTGGTTTAAGACTTGAGGCTGGGGTCGAGAATTGGATTGAGGCTTGAGGCTGGCGTCGAGGCTTGATGCTGGGGTCAAGGCTTGAAGCTGGGGTCGAGGCTTGAGGCTGGGCTCGGGGCTTGAGGCTGGCGTCGAGGATTGGCTTCAGGCTTGAGGCTGGGGTCGAGGCTTGGCTGAGGCTGGGGTCGGGGCTTGGTTGAGGCTGGGGTCGAGGCTTGAGGCTGGGGTTGGGTCTTGAGGCTGGGGTCGGGTCTTGAGGCTGGGGTCGGGGCTTGCTAGAGACGGGGTCCGGGGGTCGAATCTTGGCTTGAGGCTGGTGTCTGGGGGTCGAGGCTTGGCCAGATGCTTGGGGTCTGGAGTCGAGGCTTGGCTAGAGGCTTTGGGTCTGGGGTCCAGTCTTGAATTGAGGCTGAGGTCGGGGTTTGGTTTGAGGCTTGAGGCTGGGGTCGATGATTGGCTTGAGGCTTGAGGCTGGGGTCGAGGATTGGTTTGAGGCTTGAGGCTGGGGTCAAGGATTGTCTTGAGGCTTGAGGCTGGGGTCAGTACTTGGCTTGAGGCTTCAGGCTGGGGTCGAGGATTGGCTTGAGGCTTGGGGCTGGGGTCGAGGCTTGGCTTGAGGCTAGGATCCAGGATAGGCTTGAGGCATGAGGCTGGGGTCGAGGATTGGCTTGAGGCTTGAGGCTGGGGTCGAGGATTGCCTTGAGGCTTGAGGATGGAGTCGAGGATTGGATTGAGGCTTGGGGCTGGGGTCGAGGCTTGGCTTGAGGCTCGGGTCGAGGTATGAGGCAGGGGTCGAGGCTTGTGTCTGGGTTCTGGGCTTGAGGCTGGGGTCGATGTTTGGTTTGAGGCTTGAGGCTGGCGTCGAGGCTTGGTTTGAGACGAAGCTGGGGTCGAGAATTGGTTTGAGACTTGAGGCTGGGTTCGAGAATTGGTTTGAGGCTTGAGGCTGGTGTCGAGTCTTGGTTTGAGACTTGAGGCTGGGGTCGAGAATTGGTTTGAGGCTTGAGGCTGGCGTTGAGGCTTGGTTTGAGACTTGAGGCTGGGGTCGAGGATTGGTTTGAGTCTTGAGGCTGGGGTCAAGGATTGTCTTGAGGCTTGAGGCTGGGGTCGAGGTTTGGTTTGAGGCTTGAGGCTGGCGTCGAGGCTTGGTTTGAGACTTGAGGCTGGGGTCGAGGATTGGTTTGAGGCTTGAGGCTGGGGTCAAGGATTGTCTTGTGGCTTGAAGCTGGGGTCGAGGTTTCGTTTGAGGCTTGAGGCTGGGGTCGAGGCTTGGTGTCAAGGCTGGGGTCGAGGATTGGTTTGTGGCTTGAGGCTGGGGTCAAGGCTTGAGGCTGGGTCGGGGCTTGGCTTGATGCTTGAGGCTGGGGTCGAGGTTTGGTTTGAGGCTTGAGGCTGGGGTCGAGGCTTGGTGTCAAAGCTGGGGTCGAGGATTGGTTTGAGGCTTGAGGCTGGGGTCAAGGCGAGGCTGGTGTCGAGGATTGGTTTGAGGTTTGAGGCTGGCGTTGAGGCTTGGTTTAAGACTTGAGGCTGGGGTCGTGAATTGGATTGAGGCTTGAGGCTGGCGTCGAGGCTTGATGCTGGGGTCAAGGCTTGGCTGAGGCTGGGGTCAAGGCTTGAGGCTGGGGTCGAGGCTTGAGGCTGGCGTCGAGGATTGGCTTCAGGCTTGAGGCTGGGGTCGAGGCTTGGCTGAGGCTGGGGTCGGGGCTTGGTTGAGGCTGGGGTCGAGGCTTGAGGCTGGGGTCGGGGCTTGAGTCTGGGGTCGGGGCTTGAGGCTGGCGTCGAGGATTGGCTTCAGGCTTGAGGCTGGGGTCGAGGCTTGGCTGAGGCTGGGGTCGGGGCTTGGTTGAGGCTGGGGTCGAGGCTTGAGGCTGGGGTCGGGGCTTGAGTCTGGGGCCGGGGCTTGCTAGAGACGGGGTCCGGGGGTCGAATCTTGGCTTGAGGCTGGTGTCTGGGGGTCGAGGCTTGGCCAGATGCTTGGGGTCTGGAGTCGAGGCTTTGCTAGAGGCTTGGGGTCTGGGGTCCAGTCTTGAATTGAGGCTGAGGTCGGGGTTTGGTTTGAGGCTTGAGGCTGGGGTCGATGATTGGCTTGAAGTTGGGTTCGAGGCTTGGCATGAGGCTGGGGTCGAGAATTGGTTTGAGGCTTGAGGCTGGGGTCGAGGATTGGTTTGAGGCTTGAGGCTGTGGTCGGGGATTGGCTTGAGGGTTGAGGCTGGGGTCGAGGATTGGCTTGAGGCGAGGCTGGGGTCGGGCTTGGCTTGATGCTTGAGGCTGGGGTTGAGGATTGGTTTGAGACAAGGCTGGGTTTGAGGCTTGGTTTGAGACAAGGCTGGGGTCGAGGCTTGGCTTGAGGCTTGAGGCTGGGGTCGAGAATTGGATTGAGGCTTGAGGCTGGGGTCGAGGCTTGGCTGAGGCTGGGGTCGGGGCTTGGTTGAGGCTGGGGTCGAGGCTTGAGGCTGGGGTCGGGGCTTGAGTCTGGGGTCGGGGCTTGCTAGAGACGGGGTCCGGGGGTCGAATCTTGGCTTGAGGCTGGTGTCTGGGGGTCGAGGCTTGGCCAGATGCTTGGGGTCTGGAGTCGAGGCTTGGCTAGAGGCTTGGGGTCTGGGGTCCAGTCTTGAATTGAGGCTGAGGTCGGGGTTTGGTTTGAGGCTTGAGGCTGGGGTCGATGATTGGCTTGAAGTTGGGTTCGAGGCTTGGCATGAGGCTGGGGTCGAGAATTGGTTTGAGGCTTGAGGCTGGGGTCGAGGATTGGTTTGAGGCTTGAGGCTGTGGTCGGGGATTGGCTTGAGGGTTGAGGCTGGGGTCGAGGATTGGCTTGAGGCGAGGCTGGGGTCGGGCTTGGCTTGATGCTTGAGGCTGGGGTTGAGGATTGGTTTGAGACAAGGCTGGGTTTGAGGCTTGGTTTGAGACAAGGCTGGGGTCGAGGCTTGGCTTGAGGCTTGAGGCTGGGGTCGAGAATTGGATTGAGGCTTGAGGCTGGCATTGAGGCTTGATGCTGGGGTCGAGGCTTGGCTGAGGCTGGGGTCAAGGCTTGAGGCTGGGGTCGAGGATTGGCATCAGGCTTGAGGCTGGGGTCGAGGCTTGGCTGAGGCTGGGGTCGGGGCTTGGTTGAGACTGGGGTCGAGGCTTGTGTCTGGGTTCTGGGCTTGAGGCTGGGGTCGAGGTTTGGTTTGAGGCTTGAGGATGGCGTCGATGCTTGGTTTGAGACTTGAGTCTGGGGTCGAGAATTGGTTTGAGACTTGAGGCTGGGGTCGAGAATTGGTTTGAGGCTTGAGGCTGGCGTCGAGGCTTGATTTGAGACTTGAGGCTGGGGTCGAGAATTGGTTTGAGGCTTGAGGCTGGCGTTGAGGCTTGGTTTGAGACTTGAGGTTGGGGTCGAGGATTGGTTTGAGTCTTGAGGCTGGGGTCAAGGATTGTCTTGAGGCTTGAGGCTGGGGTCGAGGTTTGGTTTGAGGCTTGAGGCTGGCGTCGAGGCTTGGTTTGAGGCTTGAGGCTGGGGTCAAGGATTGTCTTGAGGCTTGAAGCTGGGGTCGAGGTTTGGTTTGAGGCTTGTGGCTGGGGTCGAGGCTTGGTGTCAAGGCTGGGGTCGAGGATTGGTTTGAGGCTTGAGGCTGGGGTCAAGGCTTGAGGCTGGTGTCGAGGATTGGTTTGAAGTTTGAGGCTGGCATCGAGGCTTGGTTTAAGACTTGAAGCAGGGGTCGAGAATTGGATTGAGGCTTGAGGCTGGCGTCGAGGCTTGATGCTGGGGTCGAGGCTTGGCTGAGGCTGCGGTCAAGGCTTGAGGCTGGGGTCGAGGCTTGGCTGAGGCTGGGGTCGGGGCTTGGTTGAGGCTGGGGTCGAGGATTGAGGCTGGGGTCGGGGCTTGAGGCTGGGGTCGGGGCTTGCTAGAGACAGGGTCCGGGGGTCGAATCTTGGCTTGAGGCTGATGTCTGGGGGTCGAGACTTGGCCAGATGCTTGGGGTTTGGAGTCGAGGCTTGGCTAGAGGCCTGGGGTCTGGGGTCCAGTCTTGAATTGAGGCTGAGGTCGGGGTTTGGTTTGAGGCTTGAGGCTGGGGTCGATGATTGGCTTGAGGCTTGAGGCTGGGGTCGAGGATTGGTTTGAGGCTTGAGGCTGGGGTCAAGGATTGTCTTGAGGCTTGAGGCTGGGGTCAGTACTTGGCTTGAGGCTTCAGGCTGGGATCGAGGATTAGCTTGAGGCTTGGGTCTGGGGTCGAGGCTTGGCTTGAGGCTAGGATCGAGTATAGGCTTGAGGCTTGAGGCTGGGGTCGAGGATTGGCTTGAGGCTTGAGGCTGGGGTCGAGGATTGGCTTGAGGCTTGAGGATGGAGTCGAGGATTGGATTGAGGCTTGGGGCTGGGTTCGAGGCTTGGCTGAGGCTGGGGTCGGGGCTTGGCTGAGGCTGGGGTCAAGGCTAGAGGCTGGGGTCGGGGCTTGAGGCTGGGGTCGAGGCTTGGCTGAGGCTGGGGTCAGGGCTTGGCTGAGGCTGGGGTCAAGGCTTGAGGCTGGGGTCGAGGCTTGAGGCTGGGCTCGGTGCTTGAGGCTGGGGTCGAGGCTTGCTAGAGACGGGGTCCGGGGGTCGAATCTTGGCTTGAGGCTGGTGTCTGGGGGTCGAGGCTTGGCCAGATGCTTGGGGTCTGGAGTCGAGGCTTGGCTGGAGGCTTGGGGTCTGGTGTCCAGGCTTTGCTTGAGGTGGGGACTGGGGGTCGAGGCTTGGCTAGAGGCTTGGGGTCTGGGGTCCAGGGTTTGCTTGAGGCTGGGGTCTGGGGTCGAGGCTTGGCTTGAGGCTGGGTTTGAGGCTTGAGGCTGGGTTCAATGCTTGGCATGAGGCTGGAGTCGAGGATTGGCTTGAGGCTTGAGGCTGGGGTCGAGGATTGGTTTGAGGCTTGAGGCTGGGGTTGGGGCTTGGCTTGAGGCTTGAGGTTAGTGTCGACACTTGAGGCTGTGGTCAAGGCTTGAGGCTGGGGATGAGGCTTGGCTTGAGGCTGGGTTCGAGGCTTGGCATGAGGCTGGGGTCGAGGATTGGTTTGAGGCATGAGGATGGGGTCAAGGATTGGTTTGAGGCTTGAGGCTGTGGTCGGGGCTTGGCTTCAGGCTTGAGGCTGGGGTCGAGGCTTGGCTGAGGCTGGGGTCGGGGCTTGGTTGAGGCTGGGGTCGAGGCTTGAGGCTGGGGTCGGGGCTTGAGTCTGGGGTCGGGGCTTGAGGCTGGCGTCGAGGATTGGCTTCAGGCTTGAGGCTGGGGTCGAGGCTTGGCTGAGGCTGGGGTCGGGGCTTGGTTGAGGCTTGAGGCTGGCGTCGAGGCTTGGTTTGAGACTTGAGGCTGGGGTCGAGAATTGGTTTGAGGCTTGAGGCTGGCGTTGAGGCTTGATTTGAGGCGAGGCTGGGTTTGAGGCTTGATGCTGGGGTCAAGGCTTGGTTTGAGGCTTGAGGCTGGTGTCGGGGCTTGGCTTGAGGCTGGGTTTGAGTCTTGAGGCTGGGGTCAAGGATTGGTTTGAGGCTTGAGGCTGGGGTTGAGGCTTGGCTTGAGGCTTGAGGCTTGTGTCGAGGCTTGAGGCTGGGGATGAGGCTTGGCTTGAGGCTGTGTTCGACGCTTGGCATGAGGCTTGAGGCTCTGGTCGGGGCTTGGCTTGAGGGTTGAGGCTGGGGTCGAGGTATGAGGCAGGGGTCGAGGCTTGTGTCTGGGTTCTGGGCTTGAGGCTGGGGTCGATGTTTGGTTTGAGGCTTGAGGCTGGCGTCGAGGCTTGGTTTGAGACTTGAAGCTGGGGTCGAGAATTGGTTTGAGACTTGAGGCTGGGTTCGAGAATTGGTTTGAGGCTTGAGGCTGGCGTCGAGGCTTGGTTTGAGACTTGAGGCTGGGGTCGAGAATTGGTTTGAGGCTTGAGGCTGGGTTTGAGGCTTGATGCTGTGGTCAAGGCTTGGTTTGAGGCTTGAGGCTGGTGTCGGGGCTTGGCTTGAGGCTGGGTTTGAGTCTTGAGGCTGGGGTCAAGGCTTGGTTTGAGGCTTGAGGCTGAGGTCGAGGCTTGGTGTCAAGGCTGGGATCGAGGATTGGTTTGAGGCTTGAGGCTGGGGTCAAGGCTTGAGGCTAGGGTCGGGGCTTGGTTTGAGGCTTGAGGCTGGGGTCGAGGATTGGTTTGAGGCTTGAGGCTGGGGTCAAGGCTTGAGGCTGGGGTCGGGGCTTGGTTTGAGGCTTGAGGCTGGGGTCGAGGCTTGGTGTCAAGGCTGGGTTCGAGGATTGGTTTGAGGCTTGAGGCTGGGGTCAAGGCTTGAGGCTGGTGTCGAGGATTGGTTTGAGGCTTGAGGCTGGCGTCGAGGCTTGGTTTGAGACTTGAGGCTGTGGTCGAGAATTGGTTTGAGACTTGAGGCTGGCGTTGAGGCTTGATGCTGGGGTCGAGGCTTGGCTGAGGCTGGGGTCAAGGCTTGAGGCTGGGGTCGAGGCTTGAGGCTGGGCTCAGGGCTTGAGGCTGGCGTCGAGGATTGGCTTCAGGCTTGAAGCTGGGGTCGAGGCTTGGCTGAGGCTGGTGTCGGGGCTTGGTTGAGACTGGGGTCGAGGCTTGTGTCTGGGTTCTGGGCTTGAGGCTGGGGTCGAGGCTTGGTTTGAGACTTGAGGCTGGGGTCGAGGTTTGGTTTGAGGCTTGAGGCTGGCGTCGAGGCTTGGTTTGAGACTTGAGGCTGGGGTCGAGAATTGGTTTGAGGCTTGAGGCTGGCGTTGAGGCTTGATTTGAGGCGAGGCTGGGTTTGAGGCTTGATGCTGGGGTCAAGGCTTGGTTTGAGGCTTGAGGCTGGTGTCGGGGCTTGGCTTGAGGCTGGGTTTGAGTCTTGAGGCTGGGGTCAAGGCTTGGTTTGAGGCTTGAGGCTGTGGTCGAGGATTGGCTTGAGGCTGGGGTCGAGGATTGGCTTGAGGCTTGAGGCTGGGTTCGAGGATTGGTTTGAGGCTTGAGGCTGGGGTTGAGGCTTGGCTTGAGGCTTGAGGCTTGTGTCGAGGCTTGAGGCTGGGGATGAGGCTTGGCTTGAGGCTGTGTTCGACGCTTGGCATGAGGCTTGAGGCTCTGGTCGGGGCTTGGCTTGAGGGTTGAGGCTGGGGTCGAGGTATGAGGCAGGGGTCGAGGCTTGTGTCTGGGTTCTGGGCTTGAGGCTGGGGTCGATGTTTGGTTTGAGGCTTGAGGCTGGCGTCGAGGCTTGGTTTGAGACTTGAAGCTGGGGTCGAGAATTGGTTTGAGACTTGAGGCTGGGTTCGAGAATTGGTTTGAGGCTTGAGGCTGGCGTCGAGGCTTGGTTTGAGACTTGAGGCTGGGGTCGAGAATTGGTTTGAGGCTTGAGGCTGGGTTTGAGGCTTGATGCTGGGGTCAAGGCTTGGTTTGAGGCTTGAGGCTGGTGTCGGGGCTTGGCTTGAGGCTGGGTTTGAGTCTTGAGGCTGGGGTCAAGGCTTGGTTTGAGGCTTGAGGCTGTGGTCGAGGATTGGCTTGAGGCTGGGGTCGAGGATTGGCTTGAGGCTTGAGGCTGGGTTCGAGGATTGGTTTGAGGCGAGGCTGGGGTTGAGGCTTGGCTTGAGGCTTGAGGCTTGTGTCGAGGCTTGAGGCTGGGGTCAAGGCTTGAGGCTGGGGATGAGGCTTGGCTTGAGGCTGTGTTCGACGCTTGGCATGAGGCTTGAGGCTCTGGTCGGGGCTTGGCTTGAGGGTTGAGGCTGGGGTCGAGGATTGGCTTGAGGCTTGAGGCTGGGGTTGAGGCTTGAGGCTTGAGGCTGGGGTCGTGTCTTGAGGCTGGGGTCGGGGCTTGGCTTGAGGCTTGAGGCTGGGGTCGAGGTTTGGTTTGAGGCTTGAGGCTGAGGTCGAGGCTTGGTGTCAAGGCTGGGGTCGAGGATTGGTTTGAGGCTTGAGGCTGGGGTCAAGGCTTGAGGCTGGGGTCGGGGCTTGGTTTGAGGCTTGAGGCTGGGGTCGAGTATTGGCTTGAGGCGAGGCTGGGGTCGGGGCTTGGCTTGATGCTTGAGGCTGGGGTCAAGGTTTGGTTTGAGGCTTGAGGCTGGGGTCGAGGATTGGTTTGTGGCTTGAGGCTGGGGTCGAGTATTGGCTTGAGGCGAGGCTGGGGTCGGGGCTTGGCTTGATGCTTGAGGCTGGGGTCAAGGTTTGGTTTGAGGCTTGAGGCTGGGGTCGAGGCTTGGTGTCAAGGCTGGGGTTGAGGATTGGTTTGAGGCTTGAGGCTGGGGTCGAGGATTGGTTTGAGGTTTGAGGCTGGCGTCGAGGCTTGGTTTAAGACTTGAGGCTGGGGTCGAGAATTGGATTGAGGCTTGAGGCTGGCGTCGAGGCTTGATGCTGGGGTCAAGGCTTGAAGCTGGGGTCGAGGCTTGAGGCTGGGCTCGGGGCTTGAGGCTGGCGTCGAGGATTGGCTTCAGGCTTGAGGCTGGGGTCGAGGCTTGGCTGAGGCTGGGGTCGGGGCTTGGTTGAGGCTGGGGTCGAGGCTTGAGGCTGGGGTTGGGTCTTGAGGCTGGGGTCGGGTCTTGAGGCTGGGGTCGGGGCTTGCTAGAGACGGGGTCCGGGGGTCGAATCTTGGCTTGAGGCTGGTGTCTGGGGGTCGAGGCTTGGCCAGATGCTTGGGGTCTGGAGTCGAGGCTTGGCTAGAGGCTTTGGGTCTGGGGTCCAGTCTTGAATTGAGGCTGAGGTCGGGGTTTGGTTTGAGGCTTGAGGCTGGGGTCGATGATTGGCTTGAGGCTTGAGGCTGGGGTCGAGGATTGGTTTGAGGCTTGAGGCTGGGGTCAAGGATTGTCTTGAGGCTTGAGGCTGGGGTCAGTACTTGGCTTGAGGCTTCAGGCTGGGGTCGAGGATTGGCTTGAGGCTTGGGGCTGGGGTCGAGGCTTGGCTTGAGGCTAGGATCCAGGATAGGCTTGAGGCATGAGGCTGGGGTCGAGGATTGGCTTGAGGCTTGAGGCTGGGGTCGAGGATTGCCTTGAGGCTTGAGGATGGAGTCGAGGATTGGATTGAGGCTTGGGGCTGGGGTCGAGGCTTGGCTTGAGGCTCGGGTCGAGGTATGAGGCAGGGGTCGAGGCTTGTGTCTGGGTTCTGGGCTTGAGGCTGGGGTCGATGTTTGGTTTGAGGCTTGAGGCTGGCGTCGAGGCTTGGTTTGAGACGAAGCTGGGGTCGAGAATTGGTTTGAGACTTGAGGCTGGGTTCGAGAATTGGTTTGAGGCTTGAGGCTGGTGTCGAGTCTTGGTTTGAGACTTGAGGCTGGGGTCGAGAATTGGTTTGAGGCTTGAGGCTGGCGTTGAGGCTTGGTTTGAGACTTGAGGCTGGGGTCGAGGATTGGTTTGAGTCTTGAGGCTGGGGTCAAGGATTGTCTTGAGGCTTGAGGCTGGGGTCGAGGTTTGGTTTGAGGCTTGAGGCTGGCGTCGAGGCTTGGTTTGAGACTTGAGGCTGGGGTCGAGGATTGGTTTGAGGCTTGAGGCTGGGGTCAAGGATTGTCTTGTGGCTTGAAGCTGGGGTCGAGGTTTCGTTTGAGGCTTGAGGCTGTGGTCGGCGCTTGGCTTGAGGCTAGGATCGAGTATAGGCTTGAGGCTTGAGGCTGGGGTCGAGGATTGGCTTGAGGCTTGAGGCTGGGGTCGAGGATAGGCTTGAGGCTTGAGGATGGAGTCGAGGATTGGATTGAGGCTTGGGGCTGGGTTCGAGGCTTGGCTGAGGCTGGGGTCGGGGCTTGGCTGAGGCTGGGGTCAAGGCTAGAGGCTGGGGTCGGGGCTTGAGGCTGGGGTCGAGGCTTGGCTGAGGCTGGGGTCAGGGCTTGGCTGAGGCTGGGGTCAAGGCTTGAGGCTGGGGCCGAGGCTTGAGGCTGGGCTCGGTGCTTGAGGCTGGGGTCGAGGCTTGCTAG
The DNA here is from genome assembly GCF_048418815.1 of Hemitrygon akajei. Classification (NCBI taxonomy): domain Eukaryota; kingdom Metazoa; phylum Chordata; class Chondrichthyes; order Myliobatiformes; family Dasyatidae; genus Hemitrygon; species Hemitrygon akajei. Next base: position 53,019,892 of record NC_133125.1, read on the forward strand.
AGATGGGGTCCGGGGGTCGAATCTTGGCTTGAGGCTGGTGTCTGGGGGTCGAGGCTTGGCCAGATGCTTGGGGTCTGGAGTCGAGGCTTGGCTGGAGGCTTGGGGTCTGGTGTCCAGGCTTTGCTTGAGGTGGGGACTGGGGGTCGAGGCTTGGCTAGAGGCTTGGGGTCTGGGGTCCAGGGTTTGCTTGAGGCTGGGGTCTGGGGTCGAGGCTTGGCTTGAGGCTGGGTTTGAGGCTTGAGGCTGGGTTCAATGCTTGGCATGAGGCTGGAGTCGAGGATTGGCTTGAGGCTTGAGGCTGGGGTCGAGGATTGGTTTGAGGCTTGAGGCTGGGGTTGGGGCTTGGCTTGAGGCTTGAGGTTGGTGTCGACACTTGAGGCTGTGGTCAAGGCTTGAGGCTGGGGATGAGGCTTGGCTTGAGGCTGGGTTCGAGGCTTGGCATGAGGCTGGGGTCGAGGATTGGTTTGAGGCATGAGGATGGGGTCAAGGATTGGTTTGAGGCTTGAGGCTGTGGTCGGGGCTTGGCTTGAGGCTTGAGGCTGGGGTCGAGGATTGGCTTGAGGCTGGGGTCGAGGCTTGGGGCTTGAGGCTGGGGTCGGGGCTTGGCCTGATGCTTGAGGCTGGGGTCAAGGCTTGGCATGAGGCTGGGGTCGAGGATTGGCTTGAGGCTTGAGGCTGGGGTCGAGGATTGGTTTGAGGCTTGAGGCTGGGGTTGGGGCTTGGCTTGAGGCTTGAGGCTGGTGTCGAGGCTTGAGGCTGTGGTCAAGGCTTGAGGCTGGGGATGAGGCTTGGCTTGAGGCTGGGTTCGAGGCTTGGCATGAGGCTGGGGTCGAGGATTGGTTTGAGGCATGAGGATGGGGTCAAGGAGTGGTTTGAGGCTTGAGGCTTTGGTCGGGGCTTGGCTTGAGGCTTGAGGCTGGGGTCGAGGCTTGAGGCTTGAGGCTGGGGTCGGGGCTTGGCTTGATGCTTGAGGCTGGGGTCAAGGCTTGAGGCTGGGGTTGAGGCTTGGCTTGTGGCTGGGGTCAAGGCTTGGCACGAGGCTGGGGTCGAGGACTTGTTTGAGGCTTGAGGCTGGGGTCGAGGATTGGTTTGTGGCTTCAGGCTGGGGTCGAGTATTGGCTTGAGGCGAGGCTGGGGTCGGGGCTTGGCTTGATGCTTGAGGCTGGGGTCGAGGTTTGGTTTGAGGCTTGAGGCTGAGGTCGAGGCTTGGTGTCAAGGCTGGGGTCGAGGATTGGTTTGAGGCTTGAGGCTGGGGTCAAGGCTTGAGGCTGGGGTCGGGGCTTGGTTTGAGGCTTGAGGCTGGGGTCGAGGCTTGGTGTCAAGGCTGGGTTCGAGGATTGGTTTGAGGCTTGAGGCTGGGGTCAAGGCTTGAGGCTGGTGTCGAGGATTGGTTTGAGGCTTGAGGCTGGCGTCGAGGCTTGGTTTGAGACTTGAGGCTGTGGTCGAGAATTGGTTTGAGACTTGAGGCTGGCGTTGAGGCTTGATGCTGGGGTCGAGGCTTGGCTGAGGCTGGTGTCAAGGCTTGAGGCTGGGGTCGAGGCTTGAGGCTGGGCTCAGGGCTTGAGGCTGGCGTCGAGGATTGGCTTCAGGCTTGAAGCTGGGGTCGAGGCTTGGCTGAGGCTGGTGTCGGGGCTTGGTTGAGACTGGGGTCGAGGCTTCTGTCTGGGTTCTGGGCTTGAGGCTGGGGTCGAGGCTTGGTTTGAGACTTGAGGCTGGGGTCGAGGTTTGGTTTGAGGCTTGAGGCTGGCGTCGAGGCTTGGTTTGAGACTTGAGGCTGGGGTCGAGAATTGGTTTGAGGCTTGAGGCTGGCGTTGAGGCTTGATTTGAGGCGAGGCTGGGTTTGAGGCTTGATGCTGGGGTCAAGGCTTGGTTTGAGGCTTGAGGCTGGTGTCGGGGCTTGGCTTGAGGCTGGGTTTGAGTCTTGAGGCTGGGGTCAAGGCTTGGTTTGAGGCTTGAGGCTGTGGTCGAGGATTGGCTTGAGGCTGGGGTCGAGGATTGGCTTGAGGCTTGAGGCTGGGTTCGAGGATTGGTTTGAGGCTTGAGGCTGGGGTTGAGGCTTGGCTTGAGGCTTGAGGCTTGTGTCGAGGCTTGAGGCTGGGGATGAGGCTTGGCTTGAGGCTGTGTTCGACGCTTGGCATGAGGCTTGAGGCTCTGGTCGGGGCTTGGCTTGAGGGTTGAGGCTGGGGTCGAGGTATGAGGCAGGGGTCGAGGCTTGTGTCTGGGTTCTGGGCTTGAGGCTGGGGTCGATGTTTGGTTTGAGGCTTGAGGCTGGCGTCGAGGCTTGGTTTGAGACTTGAAGCTGGGGTCGAGAATTGGTTTGAGACTTGAGGCTGGGTTCGAGAATTGGTTTGAGGCTTGAGGCTGGCGTCGAGGCTTGGTTTGAGACTTGAGGCTGGGGTCGAGAATTGGTTTGAGGCTTGAGGCTGGGTTTGAGGCTTGATGCTGGGGTCAAGGCTTGGTTTGAGGCTTGAGGCTGGTGTCGGGGCTTGGCTTGAGGCTGGGTTTGAGTCTTGAGGCTGGGGTCAAGGCTTGGTTTGAGGCTTGAGGCTGTGGTCGAGGATTGGCTTGAGGCTGGGGTCGAGGATTGGCTTGAGGCTTGAGGCTGGGTTCGAGGATTGGTTTGAGGCTTGAGGCTGGGGTTGAGGCTTGGCTTGAGGCTTGAGGCTTGTGTCGAGGCTTGAGGCTGGGGTCAAGGCTTGAGGCTGGGGATGAGGCTTGGCTTGAGGCTGTGTTCGACGCTTGGCATGAGGCTTGAGGCTCTGGTCGGGGCTTGGCTTGAGGGTTGAGGCTGGGGTCGAGGATTGGCTTGAGGCTTGAGGCTGGGGTTGAGGCTTGAGGCTTGAGGCTGGGGTCGTGTCTTGAGGCTGGGGTCGGGGCTTGGCTTGAGGCTTGAGGCTGGGGTCGAGGTTTGGTTTGAGGCTTGAGGCTGAGGTCGAGGCTTGGTGTCAAGGCTGGGGTCGAGGATTGGTTTGAGGCTTGAGGCTGGGGTCAAGGCTTGAGGCTGGGGTCGGGGCTTGGTTTGAGGCTTGAGGCTGGGGTCGAGTATTGGCTTGAGGCGAGGCTGGGGTCGGGGCTTGGCTTGATGCTTGAGGCTGGGGTCAAGGTTTGGTTTGAGGCTTGAGGCTGGGGTCGAGGATTGGTTTGTGGCTTGAGGCTGGGGTCGAGTATTGGCTTGAGGCGAGGCTGGGGTCGGGGCTTGGCTTGATGCTTGAGGCTGGGGTCAAGGTTTGGTTTGAGGCTTGAGGCTGGGGTCGAGGCTTGGTGTCAAGGCTGGGGTTGAGGATTGGTTTGAGGCTTGAGGCTGGGGTCGAGGATTGGTTTGAGGTTTGAGGCTGGCGTCGAGGCTTGGTTTAAGACTTGAGGCTGGGGTCGAGAATTGGATTGAGGCTTGAGGCTGGCGTCGAGGCTTGATGCTGGGGTCAAGGCTTGAAGCTGGGGTCGAGGCTTGAGGCTGGGCTCGGGGCTTGAGGCTGGCGTCGAGGATTGGCTTCAGGCTTGAGGCTGGGGTCGAGGCTTGGCTGAGGCTGGGGTCGGGGCTTGGTTGAGGCTGGGGTCGAGGCTTGAGGCTGGGGTTGGGTCTTGAGGCTGGGGTCGGGTCTTGAGGCTGGGGTCGGGGCTTGCTAGAGACGGGGTCCGGGGGTCGAATCTTGGCTTGAGGCTGGTGTCTGGGGGTCGAGGCTTGGCCAGATGCTTGGGGTCTGGAGTCGAGGCTTGGCTAGAGGCTTTGGGTCTGGGGTCCAGTCTTGAATTGAGGCTGAGGTCGGGGTTTGGTTTGAGGCTTGAGGCTGGGGTCGATGATTGGCTTGAGGCTTGAGGCTGGGGTCGAGGATTGGTTTGAGGCTTGAGGCTGGGGTCAAGGATTGTCTTGAGGCTTGAGGCTGGGGTCAGTACTTGGCTTGAGGCTTCAGGCTGGGGTCGAGGATTGGCTTGAGGCTTGGGGCTGGGGTCGAGGCTTGGCTTGAGGCTAGGATCCAGGATAGGCTTGAGGCATGAGGCTGGGGTCGAGGATTGGCTTGAGGCTTGAGGCTGGGGTCGAGGATTGCCTTGAGGCTTGAGGATGGAGTCGAGGATTGGATTGAGGCTTGGGGCTGGGGTCGAGGCTTGGCTTGAGGCTCGGGTCGAGGTATGAGGCAGGGGTCGAGGCTTGTGTCTGGGTTCTGGGCTTGAGGCTGGGGTCGATGTTTGGTTTGAGGCTTGAGGCTGGCGTCGAGGCTTGGTTTGAGACGAAGCTGGGGTCGAGAATTGGTTTGAGACTTGAGGCTGGGTTCGAGAATTGGTTTGAGGCTTGAGGCTGGTGTCGAGTCTTGGTTTGAGACTTGAGGCTGGGGTCGAGAATTGGTTTGAGGCTTGAGGCTGGCGTTGAGGCTTGGTTTGAGACTTGAGGCTGGGGTCGAGGATTGGTTTGAGTCTTGAGGCTGGGGTCAAGGATTGTCTTGAGGCTTGAGGCTGGGGTCGAGGTTTGGTTTGAGGCTTGAGGCTGGCGTCGAGGCTTGGTTTGAGACTTGAGGCTGGGGTCGAGGATTGGTTTGAGGCTTGAGGCTGGGGTCAAGGATTGTCTTGTGGCTTGAAGCTGGGGTCGAGGTTTCGTTTGAGGCTTGAGGCTGGGGTCGAGGCTTGGTGTCAAGGCTGGGGTCGAGGATTGGTTTGTGGCTTGAGGCTGGGGTCAAGGCTTGAGGCTGGGTCGGGGCTTGGCTTGATGCTTGAGGCTGGGGTCGAGGTTTGGTTTGAGGCTTGAGGCTGGGGTCGAGGCTTGGTGTCAAAGCTGGGGTCGAGGATTGGTTTGAGGCTTGAGGCTGGGGTCAAGGCGAGGCTGGTGTCGAGGATTGGTTTGAGGTTTGAGGCTGGCGTTGAGGCTTGGTTTAAGACTTGAGGCTGGGGTCGTGAATTGGATTGAGGCTTGAGGCTGGCGTCGAGGCTTGATGCTGGGGTCAAGGCTTGGCTGAGGCTGGGGTCAAGGCTTGAGGCTGGGGTCGAGGCTTGAGGCTGGCGTCGAGGATTGGCTTCAGGCTTGAGGCTGGGGTCGAGGCTTGGCTGAGGCTGGGGTCGGGGCTTGGTTGAGGCTGGGGTCGAGGCTTGAGGCTGGGGTCGGGGCTTGAGTCTGGGGTCGGGGCTTGAGGCTGCCGTCGAGGATTGGCTTCAGGCTTGAGGCTGGGGTCGAGGCTTGGCTGAGGCTGGGGTCGGGGCTTGGTTGAGGCTGGGGTCGAGGCTTGAGGCTGGGGTCGGGGCTTGAGTCTGGGGCCGGGGCTTGCTAGAGACGGGGTCCGGGGGTCGAATCTTGGCTTGAGGCTGGTGTCTGGGGGTCGAGGCTTGGCCAGATGCTTGGGGTCTGGAGTCGAGGCTTGGCTAGAGGCTTGGGGTCTGGGGTCCAGTCTTGAATTGAGGCTGAGGTCGGGGTTTGGTTTGAGGCTTGAGGCTGGGGTCGATGATTGGCTTGAAGTTGGGTTCGAGGCTTGGCATGAGGCTGGGGTCGAGAATTGGTTTGAGGCTTGAGGCTGGGGTCGAGGATTGGTTTGAGGCTTGAGGCTGTGGTCGGGGATTGGCTTGAGGGTTGAGGCTGGGGTCGAGGATTGGCTTGAGGCGAGGCTGGGGTCGGGCTTGGCTTGATGCTTGAGGCTGGGGTTGAGGATTGGTTTGAGACAAGGCTGGGTTTGAGGCTTGGTTTGAGACAAGGCTGGGGTCGAGGCTTGGCTTGAGGCTTGAGGCTGGGGTCGAGAATTGGATTGAGGCTTGAGGCTGGGGTCGAGGCTTGGCTGAGGCTGGGGTCGGGGCTTGGTTGAGGCTGGGGTCGAGGCTTGAGGCTGGGGTCGGGGCTTGAGTCTGGGGTCGGGGCTTGCTAGAGACGGGGTCCGGGGGTCGAATCTTGGCTTGAGGCTGGTGTCTGGGGGTCGAGGCTTGGCCAGATGCTTGGGGTCTGGAGTCGAGGCTTGGCTAGAGGCTTGGGGTCTGGGGTCCAGTCTTGAATTGAGGCTGAGGTCGGGGTTTGGTTTGAGGCTTGAGGCTGGGGTCGATGATTGGCTTGAAGTTGGGTTCGAGGCTTGGCATGAGGCTGGGGTCGAGAATTGGTTTGAGGCTTGAGGCTGGGGTCGAGGATTGGTTTGAGGCTTGAGGCTGTGGTCGGGGATTGGCTTGAGGGTTGAGGCTGGGGTCGAGGATTGGCTTGAGGCGAGGCTGGGGTCGGGCTTGGCTTGATGCTTGAGGCTGGGGTTGAGGATTGGTTTGAGACAAGGCTGGGTTTGAGGCTTGGTTTGAGACAAGGCTGGGGTCGAGGCTTGGCTTGAGGCTTGAGGCTGGGGTCGAGAATTGGATTGAGGCTTGAGGCTGGCATTGAGGCTTGATGCTGGGGTCGAGGCTTGGCTGAGGCTGGGGTCAAGGCTTGAGGCTGGGGTCGAGGATTGGCATCAGGCTTGAGGCTGGGGTCGAGGCTTGGCTGAGGCTGGGGTCGGGGCTTGGTTGAGACTGGGGTCGAGGCTTGTGTCTGGGTTCTGGGCTTGAGGCTGGGGTCGAGGTTTGGTTTGAGGCTTGAGGATGGCGTCGATGCTTGGTTTGAGACTTGAGTCTGGGGTCGAGAATTGGTTTGAGACTTGAGGCTGGGGTCGAGAATTGGTTTGAGGCTTGAGGCTGGCGTCGAGGCTTGATTTGAGACTTGAGGCTGGGGTCGAGAATTGGTTTGAGGCTTGAGGCTGGCGTTGAGGCTTGGTTTGAGACTTGAGGTTGGGGTCGAGGATTGGTTTGAGTCTTGAGGCTGGGGTCAAGGATTGTCTTGAGGCTTGAGGCTGGGGTCGAGGTTTGGTTTGAGGCTTGAGGCTGGCGTCGAGGCTTGGTTTGAGGCTTGAGGCTGGGGTCAAGGATTGTCTTGAGGCTTGAAGCTGGGGTCGAGGTTTGGTTTGAGGCTTGTGGCTGGGGTCGAGGCTTGGTGTCAAGGCTGGGGTCGAGGATTGGTTTGAGGCTTGAGGCTGGGGTCAAGGCTTGAGGCTGGTGTCGAGGATTGGTTTGAAGTTTGAGGCTGGCATCGAGGCTTGGTTTAAGACTTGAAGCAGGGGTCGAGAATTGGATTGAGGCTTGAGGCTGGCGTCGAGGCTTGATGCTGGGGTCGAGGCTTGGCTGAGGCTGCGGTCAAGGCTTGAGGCTGGGGTCGAGGCTTGGCTGAGGCTGGGGTCGGGGCTTGGTTGAGGCTGGGGTCGAGGATTGAGGCTGGGGTCGGGGCTTGAGGCTGGGGTCGGGGCTTGCTAGAGACAGGGTCCGGGGGTCGAATCTTGGCTTGAGGCTGATGTCTGGGGGTCGAGGCTTGGCCAGATGCTTGGGGTTTGGAGTCGAGGCTTGGCTAGAGGCTTGGGGTCTGGGGTCCAGTCTTGAATTGAGGCTGAGGTCGGGGTTTGGTTTGAGGCTTGAGGCTGGGGTCGATGATTGGCTTGAGGCTTGAGGCTGGGGTCGAGGATTGGTTTGAGGCTTGAGGCTGGGGTCAAGGATTGTCTTGAGGCTTGAGGCTGGGGTCAGTACTTGGCTTGAGGCTTCAGGCTGGGATCGAGGATTAGCTTGAGGCTTGGGTCTGGGGTCGAGGCTTGGCTTGAGGCTAGGATCGAGTATAGGCTTGAGGCTTGAGGCTGGGGTCGAGGATTGGCTTGAGGCTTGAGGCTGGGGTCGAGGATTGGCTTGAGGCTTGAGGATGGAGTCGAGGATTGGATTGAGGCTTGGGGCTGGGTTCGAGGCTTGGCTGAGGCTGGGGTCGGGGCTTGGCTGAGGCTGGGGTCAAGGCTAGAGGCTGGGGTCGGGGCTTGAGGCTGGGGTCGAGGCTTGGCTGAGGCTGGGGTCAGGGCTTGGCTGAGGCTGGGGTCAAGGCTTGAGGCTGGGGTCGAGGCTTGAGGCTGGGCTCGGTGCTTGAGGCTGGGGTCGAGGCTTGCTAGAGACGGGGTCCGGGGGTCGAATCTTGGCTTGAGGCTGGTGTCTGGGGGTCGAGGCTTGGCCAGATGCTTGGGGTCTGGAGTCGAGGCTTGGCTGGAGGCTTGGGGTCTGGTGTCCAGGCTTTGCTTGAGGTGGGGACTGGGGGTCGAGGCTTGGCTAGAGGCTTGGGGTCTGGGGTCCAGGGTTTGCTTGAGGCTGGGGTCTGGGGTCGAGGCTTGGCTTGAGGCTGGGTTTGAGGCTTGAGGCTGGGTTCAATGCTTGGCATGAGGCTGGAGTCGAGGATTGGCTTGAGGCTTGAGGCTGGGGTCGAGGATTGGTTTGAGGCTTGAGGCTGGGGTTGGGGCTTGGCTTGAGGCTTGAGGTTAGTGTCGACACTTGAGGCTGTGGTCAAGGCTTGAGGCTGGGGATGAGGCTTGGCTTGAGGCTGGGTTCGAGGCTTGGCATGAGGCTGGGGTCGAGGATTGGTTTGAGGCATGAGGATGGGGTCAAGGATTGGTTTGAGGCTTGAGGCTGTGGTCGGGGCTTGGCTTCAGGCTTGAGGCTGGGGTCGAGGCTTGGCTGAGGCTGGGGTCGGGGCTTGGTTGAGGCTGGGGTCGAGGCTTGAGGCTGGGGTCGGGGCTTGAGTCTGGGGTCGGGGCTTGAGGCTGGCGTCGAGGATTGGCTTCAGGCTTGAGGCTGGGGTCGAGGCTTGGCTGAGGCTGGGGTCGGGGCTTGGTTGAGGCTGGGGTCGAGGCTTGAGGCTGTGGTCGGGGCTTGAGTCTGGGGTCGGGGCTTGCTAGAGACGGGGTCCGGTGGTCGAATCTTGGCTTGAGGCTCGTGTCTGGGGGTCGAGGCTTGGCCAGATGCTTGGGGTCTGGAGTCGAGGCTTGGCTAGAGGCTTGGGGTCTGGGGTCCAGTCTTGAATTGAGGCTGAGGTCGGGGTTTGGTTTGAGGCTTAAGGCTGGGGTCGATGATTGGCTTGAGGCTTGAGGCTGGGGTCGAGGATTGGTTTGAGGCTTGAGGCTGGGGTCAAGGATTGTCTTGAGGCTTGAGGCTGGGGTCAGTACTTGGCTTGAGGCTTCAGGCTGGGGTCGAGGATTGGCTTGAGGCTTGGGGCTGGGGTTGAGGCTTGGCTTGAGGCCAGGATCGAGGATAGGCTTGAGGCATGAGGCTTGGGTCGAGGATTGGCTTGAGGCTTGAGGCTGGGGTCGAGGATTGCCTTGAGGCTTGAGGATGGAGTCGAGGTTTGGTTTGAGGCTTGAGGCTGGCGTCGGGGCTTGGTTTGAGACTTGAGGCTGGGGTCGAGGATTGGCTTGAGGCTTGAGGCTGGGGTCAAGGATTGTCTTGAGGCTTGAAGCTGGGGTCGAGGTTTGGTTTGAGGCTTGTGGCTGGGGTCGAGGCTTGGTGTCAAGGCTGGTGTCGAGGATTGGTTTGAGGCTTGAGGCTGTGGTCAAGGCTTGAGGCTGGTGTCGAGGATTGGTTTGAGGTTTGAGGCTGGCATCGAGGCTTGGTTTAAGACTTGAGGCTGGGGTCGAGAATTGGATTGAGGCTTGAGGCTGGCGTCGAGGCTTGATGCTGGGGTCGAGGCTTGGCTGAGGCTGGGGTCGAGGCTTGAGGCTGGGCTCGGGGCTTGAGGCTGGCGTCGAGGATTGGCTTCAGGCTTGAGGCTGGGGTCGAGGCTTGGCTGAGGCTGGGGTCGGGGCTTGGTTGAGGCTGGGGTCGAGGCTTGAGGCTGGGTTCGAGGCTTGGCATGAGGCTGGGGTCGAGAATTGGTTTGAGGCTTGAGGCTGGGGTCGAGGATTGGTTTGAGGCGAGGCTGTGGTCGGGGCTTGGCTTGAGGGTTGAGGCTGGGGTCGAGGATTGGCTTGAGGTGAGGCTGGGGTCGGGCTTGGCTTGAGGCTTGAGGCTGGGGTTGAGGATTGGTTTGAGACTTGAGGCTGGGGTCGAGGCTTGGTTTGAGACTTGAGGCTGGGGTCGAGGCTTGGCTTGAGGCTTGAGGCTGGGGTCCGTGCTTGGCTTGAGGCTTGAGGCTGGGTTCGAGGATTGGTTTGAGGCTTGAGGCTGGGGTTGGGGCTTTGCTTGATGCTTGAGGCTGGTGTCGAGGCTTCAGGCTGGGGTCAAGTCTTGAGGCTGGGGATGAGGCTTGGCTTGAGGCTGGGTTCGAGGCTTGGCATGAGGCTGGGGTCGAGAATTGGTTTGAGGCTTGAGGCTGGGGTCGAGGATTGGCTTGAGGCATGGGGTCTGTGGTCGAGGCTTGGCTAGAGATGGGGTCTGGGGGTCGAGGCTTGGCTAGAGACGGGGTCTGGGGGTCGAGGATTGGCTAGAGGCTTGGGGTCTGGTGTCCAGGCTTTGCTTGAGGCTGGGGTCTGGGGTCGAGGCTTGGCTTGAGGCTGGGTTTGAGGCTTGATGCTGGGGTCAAGGCTTGGTTTGAGGCTTGAGGCTGGTGTCGGGGCTTGGCTTGAGGCTGGGTTTGAGTCTTGAGGCTGGGGTCAAGGCTTGGTTTGAGGCTTGAGGCTGTGGTCGAGGATTGGCTTGAGGCTGGGGTCGAGGATTGGCTTGAGGCTTGAGGCTGGGTTCGAGGATTGGTTTGAGGCTTGAGGCTGGGGTTGAGGCTTGGCTTGAGGCTTGAGGCTTGTGTCGAGGCTTGAGGCTGGGGTCAAGGCTTGAGGCTGGGGATGAGGCTTGGCTTGAGGCTGTGTTCGACGCTTGGCATGAGGCTTGAGGCTCTGGTCGGGGCTTGGCTTGAGGGTTGAGGCTGGGGTCGAGGATTGGCTTGAGGCTTGAGGCTGGGGTTGAGGCTTGAGGCTTGAGGCTGGGGTCGTGGCTTGAGGCTGGGGTCGGGGCTTGGCTTGAGGCTTGAGGCTGGGGTCAAGGATTGGCTTGATGCTTGAGGCTGGGGTCAAGGTTTGGTTTGAGGCTTGAGGCTGGGGTCGAGGCTTGGTGTCAAGGCTGGGGTTGAGGATTGGTTTGAGGCTTGAGGCTGGGGTCGAGGATTGGTTTGAGGTTTGAGGCTGGCGTCGAGGCTTGGTTTAAGACGAGGCTGGGGTCGAGAATTGGATTGAGGCTTGAGGCTGGCGTCGAGGCTTGATGCTGGGGTCAAGGCTTGAGGCTGGGGTCGAGGCTTGAGGCTGGGCTCGGGGCTTGAGGCTGGCGTCGAGGATTGGCTTCAGGCTTGAGGCTGGGGTCGAGGCTTGGCTGAGGCTGGGGTCGGGGCTTGGTTGAGGCTGGGGTCGAGGCTTGAGGCTGGGGTTGGGTCTTGAGGCTGGGGTCGGGTCTTGAGGCTGGGGTCGGGGCTTGCTAGAGACGGGGTCCGGGGGTCGAATCTTGGCTTGAGGCTGGTGTCTGGGGGTCGAGGCTTGGCCAGATGCTTGGGGTCTGGAGTCGAGGCTTGGCTAGAGGCTTGGGGTCTGGGGTCCAGTCTTGAATTGAGGCTGAGGTTGGGGTTTGGTTTGAGGCTTGAGGCTGGGGTCGATGATTGGCTTGAGGCTTGAGGCTGGGGTCGAGGATTGGTTTGAGGCTTGAGGCTGGGGTCAAGGAATGTCTTGAGGCTTGAGGCTGGGGTCAGTACTTGGCTTGAGGCTTCAGGCTGGGGTCGAGGATTGGCTTGAGGCTTGGGGCTGGGATCGAGGCTTGGCTTGAGGCTAGGATCGAGGATAGGCTTGAGGCATGAGGCTGGGGTCGAGGATTGGCTTGAGGCTTGAGGCTGGGGTCGAGGATTGCCTTGAGGCTTGAGGATGGAGTCGAGGATTGGATTGAGGCTTGGGGCTGGGGTCGAGGCTTGGCTTGAGGCTCGGGTCGAGGTATGAGGCAGGGGTCGAGGCTTGTGTCTGGGTTCTGGGCTTGAGGCTGGGGTCGATGTTTGGTTTGAGGCTTGAGGCTGGCGTCGAGGCTTGGTTTGAGACGAAGCTGGGGTCGAGAATTGGTTTGAGACTTGAGGCTGGGTTCGAGAATTGGTTTGAGGCTTGAGGCTGGCGTCGAGGCTTGGTTTGAGACTTGAGGCTGGGGTCGAGAATTGGTTTGAGGCTTGAGGCTGGCGTTGAGGCTTGGTTTGAGACTTGAGGCTGGGGTCGAGGATTGGTTTGAGTCTTGAGGCTGGGGTCAAGGATTGTCTTGAGGCTTGAGGCTGGGGTCGAGGTTTGGTTTGAGGCTTGAGGCTGGCGTCGAGGCTTGGTTTGAGACTTGAGGCTGGGGTCGAGGATTGGTTTGAGGCTTGAGGCTGGGGTCAAGGATTGTCTTGTGGCTTGAAGCTGGGGTCGAGGTTTCGTTTGAGGCTTGAGGCTGGGGTCGAGGCTTGGTGTCAAGGCTGGGGTCGAGGATTGGTTTGAGGCTTGAGGCTGGGGTCAAGGCTTGAGGCTGGGTCGGGGCTTGGCTTGATGCTTGAGGCTGGGGTCGAGGTTTGGTTTGAGGCTTGAGGCTGGGGTCGAGGCTTGGTGTCAAAGCTGGGGTCGAGGATTGGTTTGAGGCTTGAGGCTGGGGTCAAGGCTTGAGGCTGGTGTCGAGGATTGGTTTGAGGTTTGAGGCTGGCGTTGAGGCTTGGTTTAAGACTTGTGGCTGGGGTCGTGAATTGGATTGAGGCTTGAGGCTGGCGTCGAGGCTTGATGCTGGGGTCAAGGCTTGGCTGAGGCTGGGGTCAAGGCTTGAGGCTGGGGTCGAGGCTTGAGGCTGGCGTCGAGGATTGGCTTCAGGCTTGAGGCTGGGGTCGAGGCTTGGCTGAGGCTGGGGTCGGGGCTTGGTTGAGGCTGGGGTCGAGGCTTGAGGCTGGGGTCGGGGCTTGAGTCTGGGGTCGGGGCTTGAGGCTGGCGTCGAGGATTGGCTTCAGTCTTGAGGCTGGGGTCGGGGCTTGGTTGAGGCTGGGGTCGAGGCTTGAGGCTGGGGTCGGGGCTTGAGTCTGGGGTCGGGGCTTGCTAGAGACGGGGTCCGGGGGTCGAATCTTGGCTTGAGGCTGGTGTCTGGGGGTCGAGGCTTGGCCAGATGCTTGGTGTCTGGAGTCGAGGCTTGGCTAGAGGCTTGGGGTCTGGGGTCCAGTCTTGAATTGAGGCTGAGGTCGGGGTTTGGTTTGAGGCTTGAGGCTCGGGTCGAGGTATGAGGCAGGGGTCGAGGCTTGTGTCTGGGTTCTGGGCTTGAGGCTGGGGTCGAGGTTTGGTTTGAGGCTTGAGGCTGGCGTCGAGGCTTGGTTTGAGTCTTGAGGCTGGGGTCAAGGATTGTCTTGAGGCTTGAGGCTGGGGTCGAGGTTTGGTTTGAGGCTTGAGGCTGGCGTCGAGGCTTGGTTTGAGACTTGAGGCTGGGGTCGAGGATTGGTTTGAGGCTTGAGGCTGGGGTCAAGGATTGTCTTGTGGCTTGAAGCTGGGGTCGAGGTTTCGTTTGAGGCTTGAGGCTGGGGTCGAGGCTTGGTGTCAAGGCTGGGGTCGAGGATTGGTTTGAGGCTTGAGGCTGGGGTCAAGGCTTGAGGCTGGGTCGGGGCTTGGCTTGATGCTTGAGGCTGGGGTCGAGGTTTGGTTTGAGGCTTGAGGCTGGGGTCGAGGCTTGGTTTAAGACTTGAGGCTGGGGTCGAGAATTGGATTGTGGCTTGAGGCTGGCGTTGAGGCTTGATGCTGGGGTCAAGGCTTGGCTGAGGCTGGGGTCGAGGCTTGGCTGAGGCTGGGGTCCGGGCTTGGTTGAGGCTGGGGTCGAGGCTTGAGGCTGGGGTCGGGGCTTGAGTCTGGGGTCGGGGATTGAGGCTGGCGTCGAGGATTGGCTTCAGGCTTGAGGCTGGGGTCGAGGCTTGGTGTCAAGGCTGGGGTCGAGGATTGGTTTGAGGCTTGAGGCTGGGGTCAAGGCTTGAGGCTGGGTCGGGGCTTGGCTTGATGCTTGAGGCTGGGGTCGAGGTTTGGTTTGAGGCTTGAGGCTGGGGTCGAGGCTTGGTGTCAAAGCTGGGGTCGAGGATTGGTTTGAGGCTTGAGGCTGGGGTCAAGGCTTGAGGCTGGTGTCGAGGATTGGTTTGAGGTTTGAGGCTGGCGTTGAGGCTTGGTTTAAGACTTGAGGCTGGGGTCGAGAATTGGATTGAGGCTTGAGGCTGGCGTCGAGGCTTGATGCTGGGGTCAAGGCTTGGCTGAGGCTGGGGTCAAGGCTTGAGGCTGGGGTCGAGGCTTGAGGCTGGCGTCGAGGATTGGCTTCAGGCTTGAGGCTGGGGTCGAGGCTTGGCTGAGGCTGGGGTCGGGGCTTGGTTGAGGCTGGGGTCGAGGCTTGAGGCTGGGGTCGGGGCTTGAGTCTGGGGTCGGGGCTTGAGGCTGGCGTCGAGGATTGGCTTCAGGCTTGAGGCTGGGGTCGAGGCTTGGCTGAGGCTGGGGTCGGGGCTTGGTTGAGGCTGGGGTCGAGGCTTGAGGCTGGGGTCGGGGCTTGAGTCTGGGGTCGGGGCTTGCTAGAGACGGGGTCCGGGGGTCGAATCTTGGCTTGAGGCTGGTGTCTGGCTGTCGAGGCTTGGCCAGATGCTTGGGGTCTGGAGTCGAGGCTTGGCTAGAGGCTTGGGGTCTGGGGTCCAGTCTTGAATTGAGGCTGAGGTCGGGGTTTGGTTTGATGCTTGAGGCTGGGGTCGATGATTGGCTTGAAGTTGGGTTCGAGGCTTGGCATGAGGCTGGGGTCGAGAATTGGTTTGAGGCTTGAGGCTGGGGTCGAGGATTGGTTTGAGTCTTGAGGCTGTGGTCGGGGATTGGCTTGAGGGTTGAGGCTGGGGTCGAGGATTGGCTTGAGGCGAGGCTGGGGTCGGGCTTGGCTTGATGCTTGAGGCTGGGGTTGAGGATTGGTTTGAGACAAGGCTGGGTTTGAGGCTTGGTTTGAGACAAGGCTGGGGTCGAGGTTTGGCTTAAGGCTTGAGGCTGGGGTCGAGAATTGGATTGAGGCTTGAGGCTGGCATTGAGGCTTGATGCTGGGGTCGAGGCTTGGCTGAGGCTGGGGTCAAGGCTTGAGGCTGGGGTCGAGGATTGGCATCAGGCTTGAGGCTGGAGTCGAGGCTTGGCTGCGGCTGGGGTCGGGGCTTGGTTGAGACTGGGGTCGAGGCTTGTGTCTGGGTTCTGGGCTTGAGGCTGGGGTCGAGGTTTGGTTTGAGGCTTGAGGATGGCGTCGATGCTTGGTTTGAGACTTGAGGCTGGGGTCGAGAATTGGTTTGAGACTTGAGGCTGGGGTCGAGAATTGGTTTGAGGCTTGAGGCTGGCGTCGAGGCTTGGTTTGAGACTTGAGGCTGGGGTCGAGAATTGGTTTGAGGCTTGAGGCTGGCGTTGAGGCTTGGTTTGAGACTTGAGGCTGGGGTCGAGGATTGGTTTGAGTCTTGAGGCTGGGGTCAAGGATTGTCTTGAGGCTTGAGGCTGGGGTCGAGGTTTGGTTTGAGGCTTGAGGCTGGCGTCGAGGCTTGGTTTGAGGCTTGAGGCTGGTGTCAAGGATTGTCTTGAGGCTTGAAGCTGGGGTCGAGGTTTGGTTTGAGGCTTGTGGCTGGGGTCGAGGCTTGGTGTCAAGGCTGGGGTCGAGGATTGGTTTGAGGCTTGAGGCTGGGGTCAAGGCTTGAGGCTGGTGTCGAGGATTGGTTTGAAGTTTGAGGCTGGCATCGAGGCTTGGTTTAAGACTTGAAGCAGGGGTCGAGAATTGGATTGAGGCTTGAGGCTGGCGTCGAGGCTTGATGCTGGGGTCGAGGCTTGGCTGAGGCTGGGGTCAAGGCTTGAGGCTGGGGTCGAGGCTTGGCTGAGGCTGGGGTCGGGGCTTGGTTGAGGCTGGGGTCGAGGATTGAGGCTGGGGTCGGGGCTTGAGGCTGGGGTCGGGGCTTGCTAGAGACAGGGTCCGGGGGTCGAATCTTGGCTTGAGGCTGATGTCTGGGGGTCGAGGCTTGGCCAGATGCTTGGGGTCTGGAGTCGAGGCTTGGCTAGAGGCTTGGGGTCTGGGGTCCAGTCTTGAATTGAGGCTGAGGTCAGGGTTTGGTTTGAGGCTTGAGGCTGGGGTCGATGATTGGCTTGAGGCTTGAGGCTGGAGTCGAGGATTGGTTTGAGGCTTGAGGCTGGGGTCAAGGATTGTCTTGAGGCTTGAGGCTGGGGTCAGTACTTGGCTTGAGGCTTCAGGCTGGGATCGAGGATTGGCTTGAGGCTTGGGTCTGGGGTCGAGGCTTGGCTTGAGGCTACGATCGAGTATAGGCTTGAGGCTTGAGGCTGGGGTCGAGGATTGGCCTGAGGCTTGAGGCTGGGGTCGAGGATTGGCTTGAGGCTTGAGGATGGAGTCGAGGATTGGATTGAGGCTTGGGGCTGGGTTCGAGGCTTGGCTGAGGCTGGGGTCGGGGCTTGGCTGAGGCTGGGGTCAAGGCTAGAGGCTGGGGTCGGGGCTTGAGGCTGGGGTCGAGGCTTGGCTGAGGCTGGGGTCAGGGCTTGGCTGAGGCTGGGGTCAAGGCTTGAGGCTTGGGTCGAGGCTTGAGGCTGGGCTCGGTGCTTGAGGCTGGGGTCGAGGCTTGCTAGAGACGGGGTCCGGGGGTCGAATCTTGGCTTGAGGCTGGTGTCTGGGGGTCGAGGCTTGGCCAGATGCTTGGGGTCTGGAGTCGAGGCTTGGCTGGAGGCTTGGGGTCTGGTGTCCAGGCTTTGCTTGAGGTGGGGACTGGGGGTCGAGGCTTGGCTAGAGGCTTGGGGTCTGGGGTCCAGGGTTTGCTTGAGGCTGGGGTCTGGGGTCGAGGCTTGGCTTGAGGCTGGGTTTGAGGCTTGAGGCTGGGTTCAATGCTTGGCCTGAGGCTGGGGTCGAGGATTGGCTTGAGGCTTGAGGCTGGGGTCGAGGATTGGTTTGAGGCTTGAGGCTGGGGTTGGGGCTTGGCTTGAGGCTTGAGGTTGGTGTCGACACTTGAGGCTGTGGTCAAGGCTTGAGGCTGGGGATGAGGCTTGGCTTGAGGCTGGGTTCGAGGCTTGGCATGAGGCTGGGGTCGAGGATTGGTTTGAGGCATGAGGATGGGGTCAAGGATTGGTTTGAGGCTTGAGGCTGTGGTCGGGGCTTGGCTTGAGGCTTGAGGCTGGGGTCGAGGATTGGCTTGAGGCTGGGGTCGAGGCTTGGGGCTTGAGGCTGGGGTCGGGGCTTGGCCTGATGCTTGAGGCTGGGGTCAAGGCTTGGCATGAGGCTGGGGTCGAGGATTGGCTTGAGGCTTGAGGCTGGGGTCGAGGATTGGTTTGAGGCTTGAGGCTGTGGTCAAGGCTTGAGGCTGGGGATGAGGCTTGGCTTGAGGCTGGGTTCGAGGCTTGGCATGAGGCTGGGGTCAAGGAGTGGTTTGAGGCTTGAGGCTTTGGTCGGGGCTTGGCTTGAGGCTTGAGGCTGGGGTTGAGGATTGGCTTGAGGCTGGGGTCGAGGCTTGAGGCTTGAGGCTGGGGTCGGGGCTTGGCTTGATGCTTGAGGCTGGGGTCAAGGCTTGAGGCTGGGGTTGAGGCTTGGCTTGTGGCTGGGTTCAAGGCTTGGCACGAGGCTGGGGTCGAGGACTTGTTTGAGGCTTGAGGCTGGGGTCGAGGATTGGTTTGTGGCTTCAGGCTGGGGTCGAGTATTGGCTTGAGGCGAGGCTGGGGTCGGGGCTTGGCTTGATGCTTGAGGCTGGGGTCGAGGTTTGGTTTGAGGCTTGAGGCTGGGGTCGAGGCTTGGTGTCAAGGCTGGGGTCGAGGATTGGTTTGAGGCTTGAGGCTGGGGTCAAGGCTTGAGGCTGGGGTCGGGGCTTGGTTTGAGGCTTGAGGCTGGGGTCGAGGCTTGGTGTCAAGGCTGGCGTCGAGGATTGGTTTGAGGCTTGAGGCTGGGGTCAAGGCTTGAGGCTGGTGTCGAGGATTGGTTTGAGGCTTGAGGCTGGCGTCGAGGCTTGGTTTGAGACGAGGCTGGGGTCGAGAATTGGTTTGAGACTTGAGGCTGGCGTCGAGGCTTGGTTTGAGACTTGAGGCTGGGGTCGAGAATTGGATTGAGGCTTGAGGCTGGCGTTGAGGCTTGATGCTGGGGTCGAGGCTTGGCTGAGGCTGGGGTCAAGGCTTGAGGCTGGGGTCGAGGCTTGAGGCTGGGCTCTGGGCTTGAGGCTGGCGTCGAGGATTGGCTTCAGGCTTGAAGCTGGGGTCGAGGCTTGGCTGAGGCTGGGGTTGGGGCTTGGTTGAGACTGGGGTCGAGGCTTGTGTCTGGGTTCTGGGCTTGAGGCTGGGGTCGAGGTTTGGTTTGAGGCTTGAGGCTGGCGTCGAGGCTTGGTTTGAGACTTGAGGCTGGGGTTGAGAATTGGTTTGAGACTCAAGGCTGGGTTCGAGAATTGGTTTGAGGCTTGAGGCTGGCGTCGAGGCTTGGTTTGAGACTTGAGGCTGGGGTCGAGAATTGGTTTGAGGCTTGAGGCTGGCATTGAGGCTTGGTTTGAGACTTGAGGCTGGGGTCGAGGATTGGTTTGAGTCTTGAGGCTGGGGTCATGGATTGTCTTGAGGCTTGAGGCTGGGGTCGAGGTTTGGTTTGAGGCTTGAGGCTGGCGTCGAGGCTTGGTTTGAGACTTGAGGCTGGGGTCGAGGATTGGTTTGAGGCTTGAGGCTGGGGTCAAGGCTTGAGGCTGGTGTCGAGGATTGGTTTGAGGTTTGAGGCTGGGGTTGGGGCTTGGCTTGAGGCTTGAGGCTGGTGTCGAGGCTTGAGGCTGTGGTCAAGGCTTGAGGCTGGGGATGAGGCTTGGCTTGAGGCTGGGTTCGAGGCTTGGCATGAGGCTGGGGTCGAGGATTGGTTTGAGGCATGAGGATGGGGTCAAGGAGTGGTTTGAGGCTTGAGGCTTTGGTCGGGGCTTGGCTTGAGGCTTGAGGCTGGGGTTGAGGATTGGCTTGAGGCTGGGGTCGAGGCTTGAGGCTTGAGGCTGGGGTCGAGGACTTGTTTGTGGCTTGAGGCTGGGGTCGAGGATTGGTTTGTGGCTTCAGGCTGGGGTCGAGTATTGGCTTGAGGCGAGGCTGGGGTCGGGGCTTGGCTTGATGCTTGAGGCTGGGGTCGAGATTTGGTTTGAGGCTTGAGGCTGGGGTCGAGGCTTGGTGTCAAGGCTGGGGTCGAGGATTGGTTTGAGGCTTGAGGCTGGGGTCAAGGCTTGAGGCTGGGGTCGGGGCTTGGTTTTAGGCTTGAGGCTGGGGTCGAGGCTTGGTGTCAAGGCTGGGGTCGAGGATTGGTTTGAGGCTTGAGGCTGGGGTCAAGGCTTGAGGCTGGCGTCGAGGCTTGGTTTGAGACTTGAGGCTGGGGTCGAGAATTGGTTTGAGACTTGAGGCTGGCGTCGAGGCTTGGTTTGAGACTTGAGGCTGGGGTCGAGAATTGGATTGAGGCTTGAGGCTGGCGTTGAGGCTTGATGCTGGGGTCGAGGCTTGGCTGAGGCTGGGGTCAAGGCTTGAGGCTGGGGTCGAGGCTTGAGGCTGGCGTCGAGGATTGGCTTCAGGCTTGAAGCTGGGGTCGAGGCTTGGCTGAGGCTGGGGTCGGGGCTTGGTTGTGACTGGGGTCGAGGCTTGTGTCTGGGTTCTGGGCTTGAGGCTGGGGTCGAGGTTTGGTTTGAGGCTTGAGGCTGGCGTCGAGGCTTGGTTTGAGACTTGAGGCTGGGGTCGAGAATTGGTTTGAGACGAGGCTGGGTTCGAGAATTGGTTTGAGGCTTGAGGCTGGCGTCGAGGCTTGGTTTGAGACTTGAGGCTGGGGTCGAGAATTGGTTTGAGGCTTGTGGCTGTCGTTGAGGCTTGGTTTGAGACTTGAGGCTGGGGTCGAGGATTGGTTTGAGTCATGAGGCTGGGGTCAAGGATTGTCTTGAGGCTTGAGGCTGAGGTCGAGGTTTGGTTTGAGGCTTGAGGCTGGCGTCGAGGCTTGGTTTGAGACTTGAGGCTGGGGTCGAGGATTGGTTAGAGGCTTGAGGCTGGGGTCAAGGCTTGAGGCTGGTGTCGAGGATTGGTTTGAGGTTTGAGGCTGGGGTCGAGAATTGGATTGAGGCTTGAGGCTGGGGTCGAGAATTGGATTGAGGCTTGAGGCTGGCGTCGAGGCTTGATGCTGGGGTCAAGGCTTGGCTGAGGCTGGGGTCAAGGCTTGAGGCTGGGGTCGAGGCTTGAGGCTGGGCTCGGGGATTGAGGCTGGCGTCGAGGATTGGCTTCAGGCTTGAGGCTGGGGTCGAGGCTTGGCTGAGGCTGGGGTCGGGGCTTGGTTGAGGCTGGGGTCGAGGCTTGAGGCTTGGCTTGATGCTTGAGGCTGGGGTCAAGGCTTGAGGCTGGGGTTGAGGCTTGGCTTGTGGCTGGGTTCAAGGCTTGGCACGAGGCTGGGGTCGAGGACTTGTTTGAGGCTTGAGGCTGGGGTCGAGGATTGGTTTGTGGCTTCAGGCTGGGGTCGAGTATTGGCTTGAGGCGAGGCTGGGGTCGGGGCTTGGCTTGATGCTTGAGGCTGGGGTCGAGGTTTGGTTTGAGGCTTGAGGCTGAGGTCGAGGCTTGGTGTCAAGACTGGGGTCGAGGATTGGTTTGAGGCTTGAGGCTGGGGTCAAGGCTTGAGGCTGGGGTCGGGGCTTGGTTTGAGGCTTGAGGCTGGGGTCGAGGATTGGTTTGAGGCTTGAGGCTGGGGTCAAGGCTTGAGGCTGGGGTCGGGGCTTGGTTTGAGGCTTGAGGCTGGGGTCGAGGCTTGGTGTCAAGGCTGGGGTCGAGGATTGGTTTGAGGCTTGAGGCTGGGGTCAAGGCTTGAGGCTGGTGTCGAGGATTGGTTTGAGGCTTGAGGCTGGCGTCGAGGCTTGGTTTGAGTCTTGAGGCTGGGGTCGAGAATTGGTTTGAGACTTGAGGCTGGCGTCGAGGCTTGGTTTGAGACTTGAGGCTGGGGTCAAGAATTGGATTGAGGCTTGAGGCTGGCGTTGAGGCTTGATGCTGGGGTCGAGGCTTGGCTGAGGCTGGGGTCAAGGCTTGAGGCTGGGGTCGAGGCTTGAGGCTGGGCTCTGGGCTTGAGGCTGGCGTCGAGGATTGGCTTCAGGCTTGAAGCTGGGGTCGAGGCTTGAGGCTTGGCTTGATGCTTGAGGCTGGGGTCAAGGCTTGAGGCTGGGGTTGAGGCTTGGCTTGTGGCTGGGTTCAAGGCTTGGCACGAGGCTGGGGTCGAGGACTTGTTTGAGGCTTGAGGCTGGGGTCGAGGATTGGTTTGTGGCCAGGCTGGGGTCGGGGCTTGGCTTGATGCTTGAGGCTGGGGTCGAGGTTTGGTTTGAGGCTTGAGGCTGAGGTCGAGGCTTGGTGTCAAGACTGGGGTCGAGGATTGGTTTGAGGCTTGAGGCTGGGGTCAAGGCTTGAGGCTGGGGTCGGGGCTTGGTTTGAGGCTTGAGGCTGGGGTCGAGCATTGGTTTGAGGCTTGAGGCTGGGGTCAAGGCTTGAGGCTGGGGTCGGGGCTTGGTTTGAGGCTTGAGGCTGGGGTCGAGGCTTGGTGTCAAGGCTGGGGTCGAGGATTGGTTTGAGGCTTGAGGCTGGGGTCAAGGCTTGAGGCTGGTGTCGAGGATTGGTTTGAGGCTTGAGGCTGGCGTCGAGGCTTGTTTTGAGTCTTGAGGCTGGGGTCGAGAATTGGTTTGAGACTTGAGGCTGGCGTCGAGGCTTGGTTTGAGACTTGAGGCTGGGGTCAAGAATTGGATTGAGGCTTGAGGCTGGCGTTGAGGCTTGATGCTGGGGTCGAGGCTTGGCTGAGGCTGGGGTCAAGGCTTGAGGCTGGGGTCGAGGCTTGAGGCTGGGCTCTGGGCTTGAGGCTGGCGTCGAGGATTGGCTTCAGGCTTGAAGCTGGGGTCGAGGCTTGTGTCTGGGTTCTGGGCTTGAGGCTGGGGTCGAGGTTTGGTTTGAGGCTTGAGGCTGGCGTCGAGGCTTGGTTTGAGACTTGAGGCTGGGGTCGAGAATTGGTTTGAGACTTGAGGCTGGGTTCGAGAATTGGTTTGAGGCTTGAGGCTGGCGTCGAGGCTTGGTTTGAGACTTGAGGCTGGGGTCGAGAATTGGTTTGAGGCTTGAGGCTGGCATTGAGGCTTGGTTTGAGACTTGAGGCTGGGGTCGAGGATTGGTTTGAGTCTTGAGGCTGGGGTCAAGGATTGTCTTGAGGCTTGAGGCTGAGGTCGAGGTTTGGTTTGAGGCTTGAGGCTGGCGTCGAGGCTTGGTTTGAGACTTGAGGCTGGGGTCGAGGATTGGTTAGAGGCTTGAGGCTGGGGTCAAGGCTTGAGGCTGGTGTCGAGGATTGGTTTGAGGTTTGAGGCTGGGGTCGAGAATTGGATTGAGGCTTGAGGCTGGGGTCGAGAATTGGATTGAGGCTTGAGGCTGGCGTCGAGGCTTGATGCTGGGGTCAAGGCTTGGCTGAGGCTGGGGTCAAGGCTTGAGGCTGGGGTCGAGGCTTGAGGCTGGGCTCGGGGATTGAGGCTGGCGTCGAGGATTGGCTTCAGGCTTGAGGCTGGGGTCGAGGCTTGGCTGAGGCTGGGGTCGGGGCTTGGTTGAGGCTGGGGTCGAGGCTTGAGGCTTGGCTTGATGCTTGAGGCTGGGGTCAAGGCTTGAGGCTGGGGTTGAGGCTTGGCTTGTGGCTGGGTTCAAGGCTTGGCACGAGGCTGGGGTCGAGGACTTGTTTGAGGCTTGAGGCTGGGGTCGAGGATTGGTTTGTGGCCAGGCTGGGGTCGGGGCTTGGCTTGATGCTTGAGGCTGGGGTCGAGGTTTGGTTTGAGGCTTGAGGCTGAGGTCGAGGCTTGGTGTCAAGACTGGGGTCGAGGATTGGTTTGAGGCTTGAGGCTGGGGTCAAGGCTTGAGGCTGGGGTCGGGGCTTGGTTTGAGGCTTGAGGCTGGGGTCGAGCATTGGTTTGAGGCTTGAGGCTGGGGTCAAGGCTTGAGGCTGGGGTCGGGGCTTGGTTTGAGGCTTGAGGCTGGGGTCGAGGCTTGGTGTCAAGGCTGGGGTCGAGGATTGGTTTGAGGCTTGAGGCTGGGGTCAAGGCTTGAGGCTGGTGTCGAGGATTGGTTTGAGGCTTGAGGCTGGCGTCGAGGCTTGTTTTGAGTCTTGAGGCTGGGGTCGAGAATTGGTTTGAGACTTGAGGCTGGCGTCGAGGCTTGGTTTGAGACTTGAGGCTGGGGTCAAGAATTGGATTGAGGCTTGAGGCTGGCGTTGAGGCTTGATGCTGGGGTCGAGGCTTGGCTGAGGCTGGGGTCAAGGCTTGAGGCTGGGGTCGAGGCTTGAGGCTGGGCTCTGGGCTTGAGGCTGGCGTCGAGGATTGGCTTCAGGCTTGAAGCTGGGGTCGAGGCTTGTGTCTGGGTTCTGGGCTTGAGGCTGGGGTCGAGGTTTGGTTTGAGGCTTGAGGCTGGCGTCGAGGCTTGGTTTGAGACTTGAGGCTGGGGTCGAGAATTGGTTTGAGACTTGAGGCTGGGTTCGAGAATTGGTTTGAGGCTTGAGGCTGGCGTCGAGGCTTGGTTTGAGACTTGAGGCTGGGGTCGAAAATTGGTTTGAGGCTTGAGGCTGGCATTGAGGCTTGGTTTGAGACTTGAGGCTGGGGTCGAGGATTGGTTTGAGTCTTGAGGCTGGGGTCAAGGATTGTCTTGAGGCTTGAGGCTGAGGTCGAGGTTTGGTTTGAGGCTTGAGGCTGGCGTCGAGGCTTGGTTTGAGACTTGAGGCTGGGGTCGAGGATTGGTTTGAGGCTTGAGGCTGGGGTCAAGGCTTGAGGCTGGTGTCGAGGATTGGTTTGAGGTTTGAGGCTGGGGTCGAGAATTGGATTGAGGCTTGAGGCTGGCGTCGAGGCTTGATGCTGGGGTCAAGGCTTGGCTGAGGCTGGGGTCAAGGCTTGAGGCTGGGGTCGAGGCTTGAGGCTGGGCTCGGGGCTTGAGGCTGGCGTCGAGGATTGGCTTCAGGCTTGAGGCTGGGGTCGAGGCTTGGCTGAGGCTGGGGTCCGGGCTTGGTTGAGGCTGGGGTCGAGGCTTGAGGCTGGGGTTGGGTCTTGAGGCTGGGGTCGGGGCTTGCTAGAGCCGGGGTCCGGGGGTCGAATCTTGGCTTGAGGCTGGTGTCTGGGGGTCGAGGCTTGGCCAGATGCTTGGGGTCTGGAGTCGAGGCTTGGCTAGAGGCTTGGGGTCTGGGGTCCAGTCTTGAATTGAGGCTGAGGTCGGGGTTTGGTTTGAGGCTTGAGGCTGGGGTCGATGATTGGCTTGAGGCTTGAGGCTGGGGTCGAGGATTGGTTTGAGGCTTGAGGCTGGGGTCAAGGATTGTCTTGAGGTTTGAGGCTGGGGTCAGTACTTGGCTTGAGGCTTCAGGCTGGGGTCGAGGATTGGCTTGAGGCTTGGGGCTGGGGTCGAGGCTTGGCTTGAGGCTAGGATCGAGGATAGGCTTGAGGCATGAGGCTGGGGTCGAGGATTGGCTTGAGGCTTGAGGCTGGGGTCGAGGATTGCCTTGAGGCTTGAGGATGGAGTCGAGGATTGGATTGAGGCTTGGGGCTGGGGTCGAGGCTTGGCTTGAGGCTCGGGTCGAGGTATGAGGCAGGGGTCGAGGCTTGTGTCTGGGTTCTGGGCTTGAGGCTGGGGTCGAGGTTTGGTTTGAGGCTTGAGGCTGGCGTCGAGGCTTGGTTTGAGACTTGAAGCTGGGGTCGAGAATTGGTTTGAGACTTGAGGCTGGGTTCGAGAATTGGTTTGAGGCTTGAGGCTGGCGTCGAGGCTTGGTTTGAGACTTGAGGCTGGGGTCGAGAATTGGTTTGAGGCTTGAGGCTGGCGTTGAGGCTTGGTTTGAGACTTGAGGCTGGGGTCGAGGATTGGATTGAGTCTTGAGGCTGGGGTCGAGGCTTGGTGTCAAGGCTGGGGTCGAGGATTGGTTTGAGGCTTGAGGCTGGGGTCAAGGCTTGAGGCTGGTGTCGAGGATTGGTTTGAGGCTTGAGGCTGGCGTCGAGGCTTGGTTTGAGACTTGAGGCTGGGGTCGAGAATTGGTTTGAGACTTGAGGCTGGGTTCGAGAATTGGTTTGAGGCTTGAGGCTGGCGTCGAGGCTTGGTTTGAGACTTGAGGCTGGGGTCGAAAATTGGTTTGAGGCTTGAGGCTGGCATTGAGGCTTGGTTTGAGACTTGAGGCTGGGGTCGAGGATTGGTTTGAGTCTTGAGGCTGGGGTCAAGGATTGTCTTGAGGCTTGAGGCTGAGGTCGAGGTTTGGTTTGAGGCTTGAGGCTGGCGTCGAGGCTTGGTTTGAGACTTGAGGCTGGGGTCGAGGATTGGTTTGAGGCTTGAGGCTGGGGTCAAGGCTTGAGGCTGGTGTCGAGGATTGGTTTGAGGTTTGAGGCTGGGGTCGAGAATTGGATTGAGGCTTGAGGCTGGCGTCGAGGCTTGATGCTGGGGTCAAGGCTTGGCTGAGGCTGGGGTCAAGGCTTGAGGCTGGGGTCGAGGCTTGAGGCTGGGCTCGGGGCTTGAGGCTGGCGTCGAGGATTGGCTTCAGGCTTGAGGCTGGGGTCGAGGCTTGGCTGAGGCTGGGGTCCGGGCTTGGTTGAGGCTGGGGTCGAGGCTTGAGGCTGGGGTTGGGTCTTGAGGCTGGGGTCGGGGCTTGCTAGAGCCGGGGTCCGGGGGTCGAATCTTGGCTTGAGGCTGGTGTCTGGGGGTCGAGGCTTGGCCAGATGCTTGGGGTCTGGAGTCGAGGCTTGGCTAGAGGCTTGGGGTCTGGGGTCCAGTCTTGAATTGAGGCTGAGGTCGGGGTTTGGTTTGAGGCTTGAGGCTGGGGTCGATGATTGGCTTGAGGCTTGAGGCTGGGGTCGAGGATTGGTTTGAGGCTTGAGGCTGGGGTCAAGGATTGTCTTGAGGTTTGAGGCTGGGGTCAGTACTTGGCTTGAGGCTTCAGGCTGGGGTCGAGGATTGGCTTGAGGCTTGGGGCTGGGGTCGAGGCTTGGCTTGAGGCTAGGATCGAGGATAGGCTTGAGGCATGAGGCTGGGGTCGAGGATTGGCTTGAGGCTTGAGGCTGGGGTCGAGGATTGCCTTGAGGCTTGAGGATGGAGTCGAGGATTGGATTGAGGCTTGGGGCTGGGGTCGAGGCTTGGCTTGAGGCTCGGGTCGAGGTATGAGGCAGGGGTCGAGGCTTGTGTCTGGGTTCTGGGCTTGAGGCTGGGGTCGAGGTTTGGTTTGAGGCTTGAGGCTGGCGTCGAGGCTTGGTTTGAGACTTGAAGCTGGGGTCGAGAATTGGTTTGAGACTTGAGGCTGGGTTCGAGAATTGGTTTGAGGCTTGAGGCTGGCGTCGAGGCTTGGTTTGAGACTTGAGGCTGGGGTCGAGAATTGGTTTGAGGCTTGAGGCTGGCGTTGAGGCTTGGTTTGAGACTTGAGGCTGGGGTCGAGGATTGGATTGAGTCTTGAGGCTGGGGTCGAGGCTTGGTGTCAAGGCTGGGGTCGAGGATTGGTTTGAGGCTTGAGGCTGGGGTCAAGGCTTGAGGCTGGTGTCGAGGATTGGTTTGAGGCTTGAGGCTGGCGTCGAGGCTTGGTTTGAGACTTGAGGCTGGGGTCGAGAATTGGTTTGAGACTTGAGGCTGGCGTCGAGGCTTGGTTTGAGACTTGAGGCTGGGGTCGAGAATTGGATTGAGGCTTGAGGCTGGCGTTGAGGCTTGATGCTGGGGTCGAGGCTTGGCTGAGGCTGGGGTCAAGGCTTGAGGCTGGGGTCGAGGCTTGAGGCTGGGCTCTGGGCTTGAGGCTGGCGTCGAGGATTGGCTTCAGGCTTGAAGCTGGGGTCGAGGCTTGGCTGAGGCTGGGGTCGGGGCTTGGTTGAGACTGGGGTTGAGGCTTGTGTCTGGGTTCTGGGCTTGAGGCTGGGGTCGAGGTTTGGTTTGAGGCTTGAGGCTGGCGTCGAGGCTTGGTTTGAGACTTGAGGCTGGGGTTGAGAATTGGTTTGAGACTTGAGGCTGGGTTCGAGAATTGGTTTGAGGCTTGAGGCTGGCGTCGAGGCTTGGTTTGAGACTTGAGGCTGGGGTCGAGAATTGGTTTGAGGCTTGAGGCTGGCGTTGAGGCTTGGTTTGAGACTTGATGCTGGGGTCGAGGATTGGTTTGAGTCTTGAGGCTGGGGTCATGGATTGTCTTGAGGCTTAAGGCTGGGGTCGAGGTTTGGTTTGAGGCTTGAGGCTGGCGTCGAGGCTTGGTTTGAGACTTGAGGCTGGGGTCGAGGATTGGTTTGAGGCTTGAGGCTGGGGTCAAGGCTTGAGGCTGGTGTCGAGGATTGGTTTGAGGTTTGAGGCTGGGGTTGGGGCTTGGCTTGAGGCTTGAGGCTGGTGTCGAGGCTTGAGGCTGTGGTCAAGGCTTGAGGCTGGGGATGAGGCTTGGCTTGAGGCTGGGTTCGAGGCTTGGCATGAGGCTGGGGTCGAGGATTGGTTTGAGGCATGAGGATGGGGTCAAGGAGTGGTTTGAGGCTTGAGGCTTTGGTCGGGGCTTGGCTTGAGGCTTGAGGCTGGGGTTGAGGATTGGCTTGAGGCTGGGGTCGAGGCTTGAGGCTTGAGGCTGGGGTCGGGGCTTGGCTTGATGCTTGAGGCTGGGGTCAAGGCTTGAGGCTGGGGTTGAGGCTTGGCTTGTGGCTGGGTTCAAGGCTTGGCACGAGGCTGGGGTCGAGGACTTGTTTGAGGCTTGAGGCTGGGGTCGAGGATTGGTTTGTGGCTTCAGGCTGGGGTCGAGTATTGGCTTGAGGCGAGGCTGGGGTCGGGGCTTGGCTTGATGCTTGAGGCTGGGGTCGAGGTTTGGTTTGAGGCTTGAGGCTGGGGTCAAGGCTTGGTGTCAAGGCTGGGGTCGAGGATTGGTTTGAGGCTTGAGGCTGGGGTCAAGGCTTGAGGCTGGGGTCGGGGCTTGGTTTGAGGCTTGAGGCTGGGGTCGAGGCTTGGTGTCAAGGCTGGGGTCGAGGATTGGTTTGAGGCTTGAGGCTGGGGTCAAGGCTTGAGGCTGGCGTCGAGGCTTGGTTTGAGAGTTGAGGCTGGGGTCGAGAATTGGTTTGAGACTTGAGGCTGGCGTCGAGGCTTGGTTTGAGACTTGAGGCTGGGGTCGAGAATTGGATTGAGGCTTGAGGCTGGCGTTGAGGCTTGATGCTGGGGTCGAGGCTTGGCTGAGGCTGGGGTCAAGGCTTGAGGCTGGGGTCGAGGATTGAGGCTGGGCTCTGGGCTTGAGGCTGGCGTCGAGGATTGGCTTCAGGCTTGAAGCTGGGGTCGAGGCTTGGCTGAGGCTGGGGTCGGGGCTTGGTTGAGACTGGGGTCGAGGCTTGTGTCTGGGTTCTGGGCTTGAGGCTGGGGTCGAGGTTTGGTTTGAGGCTTGAGGCTGGCGTCGAGGCTTGGTTTGAGACTTGAGGCTGGGGTCGAGAATTGGTTTGAGACTTGAGGCTGGGTTCGAGAATTGGTTTGAGGCTTGAGGCTGGCGTCGAGGCTTGGTTTGAGACTTGAGGCTGGGGTCGAGAATTGGTTTGAGGCTTGAGGCTGGCGTTGAGGCTTGGTTTGAGACTTGAGGCTGGGGTCGAGGATTGGTTTGAGTCTTGAGGCTGGGGTCAAGGATTGTCTTGAGGCTTGAGGCTGAGGTCGAGGTTTGGTTTGAGGCTTGAGGCTGGCGTCGAGGCTTGGTTTGAGACTTGAGGCTGGGGTCGAGGATTGGTTAGAGGCTTGAGGCTGGGGTCAAGGCTTGAGGCTGGTGTCGAGGATTGGTTTGAGGTTTGAGGCTGGGGTCGAGAATTGGATTGAGGCTTGAGGCTGGGGTCGAGAATTGGATTGAGGCTTGAGGCTGGCGTCGAGGCTTGATGCTGGGGTCAAGGCTTGGCTGAGGCTGGGGTCAAGGCTTGAGGCTGGGGTCGAGGCTTGAGGCTGGGCTCGGGGCTTGAGGCTGGCGTCGAGGATTGGCTTCAGGCTTGAGGCTGGGGTCGAGGCTTGGCTGAGGCTGGGGTCGGGGCTTGGTTGAGGCTGGGGTCGAGGCTTGAGGCTTGGCTTGATGCTTGAGGCTGGAGTTGAGGCTTGGCTTGTGGCTGGGTTCAAGGCTTGGCACGAGGCTGGGGTCGAGGACTTGTTTGAGGCTTGAGGCTGGGGTTGAGGATTGGTTTGTGGCTTCAGGCTGGGGTCGAGTATTGGCTTGAGGCGAGGCTGGGGTCGGGGCTTGGCTTGATGCTTGAGGCTGGGGTCGAGGTTTGGTTTGAGGCTTGAGGCTGGGGTCGAGGCTTGGTGTCAAGGCTGGGGTCGAGGATTGGTTTGAGGCTTGAGGCTGGGGTCAAGGCTTGAGGCTGGGGTCGGGGCTTGGTTTGAGGCTTGAGGCTGGGGTCGAGGCTTGGTGTCAAGGCTGGGGTCGAGGATTGGTTTGTGGCTTGAGGCTGGGGTCAAGGCTTGAGGCTGGTGTCGAGGATTGGTTTGAGGCTTGAGGCTGGCGTCGAGGCTTGGTTTGAGACTTGAGGCTGGGGTCGAGAATTGGTTTGAGACTTGAGGCTGGCGTCGAGGCTTGGTTTGAGACTTGAGGCTGGGGTCGAGAATTGGATTGAGGCTTGAGGCTGGCGTTGAGGCTTGATGCTGGGGTCGAGGCTTGGCTGAGGCTGGTGTCAAGGCTTGAGGCTGGGGTCGAGGCTTGAGGCTGGGCTCTGGGCTTGAGGCTGGCGTCGAGGATTGGCTTCAGGCTTGAAGCTGGGGTCGAGGCTTGGCTGAGGCTGGGGTCGGGGCTTGGTTGAGACTGGGGTCGAGGCTTGTGTCTGGGTTCTGGGCTTGAGGCTGGGGTCGAGGTTTGGTTTGAGGCTTGAGGCTGGCGTCGAGGCTTGGTTTGAGACTTGAGGCTGGGGTCGAGAATTGGTTTGAGACTTGAGGCTGGGTTCGAGAATTGGTTTGAGGCTTGAGGCTGGTGTCGAGGCTTGGTTTGAGACTTGAGGCTGGGGTCGAGAATTGGTTTGAGGCTTGAGGCTGGCGTTGAGGCTTGGTTTGAGACTTGAGGCTGGGGTCGAGGATTGGTTTGAGTCTTGAGGCTGGGGTCGAGGCTTGGCTGAGGCTGGGGTCCGGGCTTGGTTGAGGCTGGGGTCGAGGCTTGAGGCTGGGGTTGGGTCTTGAGGCTGGGGTCGGGGCTTGCTAGAGCCGGGGTCCGGGGGTCGAATCTTGGCTTGAGGCTGGTGTCTGGGGGTCGAGGCTTGGCCAGATGCTTGGGGTCTGGAGTCGAGGCTTGGCTAGAGGCTTGGGGTCTGGGGTCCAGTCTTGAATTGAGGCTGAGGTCGGGGTTTGGTTTGAGGCTTGAGGCTGGGGTCGATGATTGGCTTGAGGCTTGAGGCTGGGGTCGAGGATTGGTTTGAGGCTTGAGGCTGGGGTCAAGGATTGTCTTGAGGTTTGAGGCTGGGGTCAGTACTTGGCTTGAGGCTTCAGGCTGGGGTCGAGGATTGGCTTGAGGCTTGGGGCTGGGGTCGAGGCTTGGCTTGAGGCTAGGATCGAGGATAGGCTTGAGGCATGAGGCTGGGGTCGAGGATTGGCTTGAGGCTTGAGGCTGGGGTCGAGGATTGCCTTGAGGCTTGAGGATGGAGTCGAGGATTGGATTGAGGCTTGGGGCTGGGGTCGAGGCTTGGCTTGAGGCTCGGGTCGAGGTATGAGGCAGGGGTCGAGGCTTGTGTCTGGGTTCTGGGCTTGAGGCTGGGGTCGAGGTTTGGTTTGAGGCTTGAGGCTGGCGTCGAGGCTTGGTTTGAGACTTGAAGCTGGGGTCGAGAATTGGTTTGAGACTTGAGGCTGGGTTCGAGAATTGGTTTGAGGCTTGAGGCTGGCGTCGAGGCTTGGTTTGAGACTTGAGGCTGGGGTCGAGAATTGGTTTGAGGCTTGAGGCTGGCGTTGAGGCTTGGTTTGAGACTTGAGGCTGGGGTCGAGGATTGGATTGAGTCTTGAGGCTGGGGTCGAGGCTTGGTGTCAAGGCTGGGGTCGAGGATTGGTTTGAGGCTTGAGGCTGGGGTCAAGGCTTGAGGCTGGTGTCGAGGATTGGTTTGAGGCTTGAGGCTGGCGTCGAGGCTTGGTTTGAGACTTGAGGCTGGGGTCGAGAATTGGTTTGAGACTTGAGGCTGGCGTCGAGGCTTGGTTTGAGACTTGAGGCTGGGGTCGAGAATTGGATTGAGGCTTGAGGCTGGCGTTGAGGCTTGATGCTGGGGTCGAGGCTTGGCTGAGGCTGGGGTCAAGGCTTGAGGCTGGGGTCGAGGCTTGAGGCTGGGCTCTGGGCTTGAGGCTGGCGTCGAGGATTGGCTTCAGGCTTGAAGCTGGGGTCGAGGCTTGGCTGAGGCTGGGGTCGGGGCTTGGTTGAGACTGGGGTTGAGGCTTGTGTCTGGGTTCTGGGCTTGAGGCTGGGGTCGAGGTTTGGTTTGAGGCTTGAGGCTGGCGTCGAGGCTTGGTTTGAGACTTGAGGCTGGGGTTGAGAATTGGTTTGAGACTTGAGGCTGGGTTCGAGAATTGGTTTGAGGC
This sequence comes from Hemitrygon akajei, assembly GCF_048418815.1. NCBI lineage: Eukaryota > Metazoa > Chordata > Chondrichthyes > Myliobatiformes > Dasyatidae > Hemitrygon > Hemitrygon akajei. The sequence continues at coordinate 53,051,088 of NC_133125.1, forward strand.
TTGAGGCTGGCGTCGAGGCTTGGTTTGAGACTTGAGGCTGGGGTCGAGAATTGGTTTGAGGCTTGAGGCTGGCGTTGAGGCTTGGTTTGAGACTTGATGCTGGGGTCGAGGATTGGTTTGAGTCTTGAGGCTGGGGTCATGGATTGTCTTGAGGCTTAAGGCTGGGGTCGAGGTTTGGTTTGAGGCTTGAGGCTGGCGTCGAGGCTTGGTTTGAGACTTGAGGCTGGGGTCGAGGATTGGTTTGAGGCTTGAGGCTGGGGTCAAGGCTTGAGGCTGGTGTCGAGGATTGGTTTGAGGTTTGAGGCTGGGGTTGGGGCTTGGCTTGAGGCTTGAGGCTGGTGTCGAGGCTTGAGGCTGTGGTCAAGGCTTGAGGCTGGGGATGAGGCTTGGCTTGAGGCTGGGTTCGAGGCTTGGCATGAGGCTGGGGTCGAGGATTGGTTTGAGGCATGAGGATGGGGTCAAGGAGTGGTTTGAGGCTTGAGGCTTTGGTCGGGGCTTGGCTTGAGGCTTGAGGCTGGGGTTGAGGATTGGCTTGAGGCTGGGGTCGAGGCTTGAGGCTTGAGGCTGGGGTCGGGGCTTGGCTTGATGCTTGAGGCTGGGGTCAAGGCTTGAGGCTGGGGTTGAGGCTTGGCTTGTGGCTGGGTTCAAGGCTTGGCACGAGGCTGGGGTCGAGGACTTGTTTGAGGCTTGAGGCTGGGGTCGAGGATTGGTTTGTGGCTTCAGGCTGGGGTCGAGTATTGGCTTGAGGCGAGGCTGGGGTCGGGGCTTGGCTTGATGCTTGAGGCTGGGGTCGAGGTTTGGTTTGAGGCTTGAGGCTGGGGTCAAGGCTTGGTGTCAAGGCTGGGGTCGAGGATTGGTTTGAGGCTTGAGGCTGGGGTCAAGGCTTGAGGCTGGGGTCGGGGCTTGGTTTGAGGCTTGAGGCTGGGGTCGAGGCTTGGTGTCAAGGCTGGGGTCGAGGATTGGTTTGAGGCTTGAGGCTGGGGTCAAGGCTTGAGGCTGGCGTCGAGGCTTGGTTTGAGAGTTGAGGCTGGGGTCGAGAATTGGTTTGAGACTTGAGGCTGGCGTCGAGGCTTGGTTTGAGACTTGAGGCTGGGGTCGAGAATTGGATTGAGGCTTGAGGCTGGCGTTGAGGCTTGATGCTGGGGTCGAGGCTTGGCTGAGGCTGGGGTCAAGGCTTGAGGCTGGGGTCGAGGATTGAGGCTGGGCTCTGGGCTTGAGGCTGGCGTCGAGGATTGGCTTCAGGCTTGAAGCTGGGGTCGAGGCTTGGCTGAGGCTGGGGTCGGGGCTTGGTTGAGACTGGGGTCGAGGCTTGTGTCTGGGTTCTGGGCTTGAGGCTGGGGTCGAGGTTTGGTTTGAGGCTTGAGGCTGGCGTCGAGGCTTGGTTTGAGACTTGAGGCTGGGGTCGAGAATTGGTTTGAGACTTGAGGCTGGGTTCGAGAATTGGTTTGAGGCTTGAGGCTGGCGTCGAGGCTTGGTTTGAGACTTGAGGCTGGGGTCGAGAATTGGTTTGAGGCTTGAGGCTGGCGTTGAGGCTTGGTTTGAGACTTGAGGCTGGGGTCGAGGATTGGTTTGAGTCTTGAGGCTGGGGTCAAGGATTGTCTTGAGGCTTGAGGCTGAGGTCGAGGTTTGGTTTGAGGCTTGAGGCTGGCGTCGAGGCTTGGTTTGAGACTTGAGGCTGGGGTCGAGGATTGGTTAGAGGCTTGAGGCTGGGGTCAAGGCTTGAGGCTGGTGTCGAGGATTGGTTTGAGGTTTGAGGCTGGGGTCGAGAATTGGATTGAGGCTTGAGGCTGGGGTCGAGAATTGGATTGAGGCTTGAGGCTGGCGTCGAGGCTTGATGCTGGGGTCAAGGCTTGGCTGAGGCTGGGGTCAAGGCTTGAGGCTGGGGTCGAGGCTTGAGGCTGGGCTCGGGGCTTGAGGCTGGCGTCGAGGATTGGCTTCAGGCTTGAGGCTGGGGTCGAGGCTTGGCTGAGGCTGGGGTCGGGGCTTGGTTGAGGCTGGGGTCGAGGCTTGAGGCTTGGCTTGATGCTTGAGGCTGGAGTTGAGGCTTGGCTTGTGGCTGGGTTCAAGGCTTGGCACGAGGCTGGGGTCGAGGACTTGTTTGAGGCTTGAGGCTGGGGTTGAGGATTGGTTTGTGGCTTCAGGCTGGGGTCGAGTATTGGCTTGAGGCGAGGCTGGGGTCGGGGCTTGGCTTGATGCTTGAGGCTGGGGTCGAGGTTTGGTTTGAGGCTTGAGGCTGGGGTCGAGGCTTGGTGTCAAGGCTGGGGTCGAGGATTGGTTTGAGGCTTGAGGCTGGGGTCAAGGCTTGAGGCTGGGGTCGGGGCTTGGTTTGAGGCTTGAGGCTGGGGTCGAGGCTTGGTGTCAAGGCTGGGGTCGAGGATTGGTTTGTGGCTTGAGGCTGGGGTCAAGGCTTGAGGCTGGTGTCGAGGATTGGTTTGAGGCTTGAGGCTGGCGTCGAGGCTTGGTTTGAGACTTGAGGCTGGGGTCGAGAATTGGTTTGAGACTTGAGGCTGGCGTCGAGGCTTGGTTTGAGACTTGAGGCTGGGGTCGAGAATTGGATTGAGGCTTGAGGCTGGCGTTGAGGCTTGATGCTGGGGTCGAGGCTTGGCTGAGGCTGGTGTCAAGGCTTGAGGCTGGGGTCGAGGCTTGAGGCTGGGCTCTGGGCTTGAGGCTGGCGTCGAGGATTGGCTTCAGGCTTGAAGCTGGGGTCGAGGCTTGGCTGAGGCTGGGGTCGGGGCTTGGTTGAGACTGGGGTCGAGGCTTGTGTCTGGGTTCTGGGCTTGAGGCTGGGGTCGAGGTTTGGTTTGAGGCTTGAGGCTGGCGTCGAGGCTTGGTTTGAGACTTGAGGCTGGGGTCGAGAATTGGTTTGAGACTTGAGGCTGGGTTCGAGAATTGGTTTGAGGCTTGAGGCTGGTGTCGAGGCTTGGTTTGAGACTTGAGGCTGGGGTCGAGAATTGGTTTGAGGCTTGAGGCTGGCGTTGAGGCTTGGTTTGAGACTTGAGGCTGGGGTCGAGGATTGGTTTGAGTCTTGAGGCTGGGGTCAAGGATTGTCTTGAGGCTTGAGGCTGAGGTCGAGGTTTGGTTTGAGGCTTGAGGCTGGCGTCGAGGCTTGGTTTGAGACTTGAGGCTGGGGTCGAGGATTGGTTTGAGGCTTGAGGCTGGGGTCAAGGCTTGAGGCTGGTGTCGAGGATTGGTTTGAGGTTTGAGGCTGGGGTCGAGAATTGGATTGAGGCTTGAGGCTGGCGTCGAGGCTTGATGCTGGGGTCAAGGCTTGGCTGAGGCTGGGGTCAAGGCTTGAGGCTGGGGTCGAGGCTTGAGGCTGGGCTCGGGGCTTGAGGCTGGCGTCGAGGATTGGCTTCAGGCTTGAGGCTGGGGTCGAGGCTTGGCTGAGGGTGGGGTCGGGGCTTGGTTGAGGCTGGGGTCGAGGCTTGAGGCTGGGGATGGGTCTTGAGGCTGGGGTCGGGGCTTGCTAGAGTCGTGGTCCGGGGGTCGAATCTTGGCTTGAGGCTGGTGTCGAGGCTTGGTTTGAGACTTGAGGCTGGGGTCGAGAATTGGTTTGAGGCTTGAGGCTGGCGTTGAGGCTTGGTTTGAGACTTGAGGCTGGGGTCGAGGATTGGTTTGAGTCTTGAGGCTGGGGTCAAGGATTGTCTTGAGGCTTGAGGCTGAGGTCGAGGTTTGGTTTGAGGCTTGAGGCTGGCGTCGAGGCTTGGTTTGAGACTTGAGGCTGGGGTCGAGGATTGGTTTGAGGCTTGAGGCTGGGGTCAAGGCTTGAGGCTGGTGTCGAGGATTGGTTTGAGGTTTGAGGCTGGGGTCGAGAATTGGATTGAGGCTTGAGGCTGGCGTCGAGGCTTGATGCTGGGGTCAAGGCTTGGCTGAGGCTGGGGTCAAGGTTTGAGGCTGGGGTCGAGGCTTGAGGCTGGGCTCGGGGCTTGAGGCTGGCGTCGAGGATTGGCTTCAGGCTTGAGGCTGGGGTCGAGGCTTGGCTGAGGGTGGGGTCGGGGCTTGGTTGAGGCTGGGGTCGAGGCTTGAGGCTGGGGATGGGTCTTGAGGCTGGGGTCGGGGCTTGCTAGAGTCGTGGTCCGGGGGTCGAATCTTGGCTTGAGGCTGGTGTCTGGGGGTCGAGGCTTGGCCAGATGCTTGGGGTCTGGAGTCGAGGATTGGCTAGAGGCTTGGGGTCTGGGGTCCAGTCTTGAATTGAGGCTGAGGTCGGGGTTTGGTTTGAGGCTTGAGGCTGGGGTCGATGATTGGCTTGAGGCTTGAGGCTGGGGTCGAGGATTGGTTTGAGGCTTGAGGCTGGGGTCAAGGATTGTCTTGAGGCTTGAGGCTGGGGTCAGTACTTGGCTTGAGGCTTCAGGCTGGGGTCGAGGATTGGCTTGAGGCTTGGGGCTGGGGTCGAGGCTTGGCTTGAGGCTAGAATCGAGGATAGGCTTGAGGCATGAGGCTGGGGTCGAGGATTGGCTTGAGGCTTGAGGCTGGGGTCGAGGATTGCCTTGAGGCTTGAGGATGGAGTCGAGGATTGGATTGAGGCTTGGGGCTGGGGTCGAGGCTTGGCTTGAGGCTCGGGTCGAGGTATGAGGCAGGGGTCGAGGCTTGTGTCTGGGTTCTGGGCTTGAGGCTGGGGTCGAGGTTTGGTTTGAGGCTTGAGGCTGGCGTCGAGGCTTGGTTTGAGACTTGAAGCTGGGGTCGAGAATTGGTTTGAGACTTGAGGCTGGGTTCGAGAATTGGTTTGAGGCTTGAGGCTGGCGTCGAGGCTTGGTTTGAGACTTGAGGCTGGGGTCGAGAATTGGTTTGAGGCTTGAGGCTGGCGTTGAGGCTTGGTTTGAGACTTGAGGCTGGGGTCGAGGATTGGTTTGAGGCTTGAGGCTGGGGTCGAGGTTTGGTTTGAGGCTTGAGGCTGGCGTCGAGGCTTGGTTTGAGACTTGAGGCTGGGGTCGAGGATTGGTTTGAGGCTTGAGGCTAGGGTCAAGGATTGTCTTGTGGCTTGAAGCTGGGGTCGAGGTTTCGTTTGAGGCTTGAGGCTGGGGTCGAGGCTTGGTGTCAAGGCTGGGGTCGAGGATTGGTTTGAGGCTTGAGGATGGGGTCAAGGCTTGAGGCTGGGTCGGGGCTTGGCTTGAGGCTTGAGGCTGGGGTCGAGGCTTGGTGTCAAAGCTGGGGTCGAGGATTGGTTTGAGGCTTGAGGCTGGGGTCAAGGCTTGAGGCTGTGGTCAAGGCTTGAGGCTGGTGTCGAGGATTGGTTTGAGGTTTGAGGCTGGCGTTGAGGCTTGGTTTAAGTCTTGAGGCTGGGGTCGAGAATTGGATTGAGGCTTGAGGCTGGCATCGAGGCTTGATGCTGGGGTCAAGGCTTGGCTGAGGCTGGGGTCAAGGCTTGAGGCTGGGGTCGAGGCTTGAGGCTGGCGTCGAGGATTGGCTTCAGGCTTGAGGCTGGGGTCGAGGCTTGGCTGAGGCTGGGTTCGAGGATTGGTTTGAGGCTTGAGGCTGGGGTTGGGGCTGGGCTTGTGGCTTGAGGCTGGTGTCGAGGCTTGAGGCTGGGATCAAGGCTTGAGGCTGGGGATGAGGCTTCGCTTGAGGCTGGGTTCGAGGCTTGGCATGAGGCTGGGGTCGAGAATTGGTTTGAGGCTTGAGGCTGGGGTCGAGGATTGGTTTGAGGCTTGAGGCTGTGGTCGGGGCTTGGCTTGAGGGTTGAGGCTGGGGTCGAGGATTGGCTTGATGCGAGGCTGGGTTCGGGCTTGGCCTGATGCTTGAGGCTGGGGTTGAGGATTGGTTTGTGACTTGAGGCTGGGGTCGAGGCTTGGTTTGAGACTTGAGGCTGGGGTCGAGGCTTGGCTTGAGGCTTGAGGCTGGGGTCGGGGCTTGGCTTGCTTGAGGCTGGGGTCAAGGCTTGGCATGAGGCTGGGGTCGAGGATTGGCTTGATGCATGGGGTCTGAGGTCGAGGCTTGGCTAGAGATGTGGTCTGGGGGTCGAGGCTTGGCTAGAGACGGGGTCTGGGGGTCGAGGTTTGGCTAGAGGCTTGGGGTCTGGGGTCCAGGCTTTGCTTGAGGCTGGGGTCTGGGGTCGAGGCTTGGCTTGAGGCTGGGGTCGGGGCTTGAGGCTGGGGTCAAGGCTTGGTTTGAGGATTGAGGCTGGGGTCGAGGATTGGCTTGAGGCTGGGGTCGAGGATTGGCTTGAGGCTTGAGGCTGGGTTCGAGGATTGGTTTGAGGCTTGAGGCTGGGGTTGTGGCTTGGCTTGAGGCTTGAGGCTGGTGTCGAGGCTTGAGGCTTGGGTCAAGGCTTGAGGCTGGGGATGAGGCTTGGCTTGAGGTTGGGTTCGAGGCTTGGCATGAGGCTGGGGTCGAGAATTGGTTTGAGGCTTGAGGCTGGGGTCGAGGATTGGTTTGAGGCTTGAGGCTGTGGTTGGGGCTTGGCTTGAGGGTTGAGGCTGGGGTCGAGGATTGGCTTGAGGCGAGGCTGGGGTCGGGCTTGGCTTGATGCTTGAGGCTGGGGTTGAGGATTGGTTTGAGACGAGGCAGTGTTCGAGGCTTGGTTTGAGACGAGGCTGGGTTCGAGCCGGTTTGAGACTTGAGGCTGGGGTCGAGGCTTGGCTTGAAGCTTGAGGCTGGGGCCGGGGCTTGGCTTGCTTGAGGCTGGGGTCGAGGATTGGTTTGAGGCTTGAGGCAGGTGTCGGGGCTTGGCTTGAGGCTTGAGGCTGGGGTCGAAGCTTGAGGCTGGGGTCGAGGCTTGGCTTGAGGCTGGGATCGAGACGGCATGAGGCTGGGGTCAAGGCTTGGCATGAGGCTGGGGTCGAGGATTGGCTTGAGGCATGGGGTCTGAGGTCGAGGCTTGGCTAGAGATGGGGTCTGGGGGTCGAGGCTTGGCTAGAGACGGGGTCTGGGGGTCGAGGTTTGGCTAGAGGTTTGAGGTCTGGGGTCCAGGCTTTGCTTGAGGCTGGGGTATGGGGTCGAGTCTTGGCTTGAGGCTGGGGTTGGGGCTTGGCTTGAGGCTGTGTTTGAGGCTTGAAGCTGGGGTCAAGGCTTGGCATGAGGCTGGGGTCGAGGATTGGTTTGAGGCTTGAGGCTGGGGTCGGGGCTTGGCTTGAGGCTGGGTTTGAGTCTTGAGGCTGGGGTCAAGGCTTGGTTTGAGGCTTGAGGCTGTGGTCGAGGATTGGCTTGAGGCTTGAGGCTGGGGTCGAGGTTTGGTTTGAGGCTTGAGGCTGGCGTCGAGGCTTGGTTTGAGACTTGAGGCTGGGGTCGAGGATTGGTTTGAGGCTTGAGGCTGGGGTCGGGGCTTGGCTTGCTTGAGGTTGGGGTCGAGGGTTGGGGTCAAGGCTGGGGTCAAGGCTTGGCATGAGGCTGGGGTCGAGGATGGGCTAGAGACGGGGTCTGGGGGTCGAGGATTGGCTAGAGGCTTGGGGTCTGGGGTCCAGGCTTTGCTTGAGGCTGGGGTCTGGGGTCGAGGCTTGGCTTGAGGCTGGGGTCGGGGCTTGGCTTGAGGCTTGAGGCTGGGTTCGAGGATTGGTTTGAGGCTTGAGGCTGGGGTTGGGGCTTTGCTTGATGCTTGAGGCTGGTGTCGAGGCTTCAGGCTGGGGTCAAGGCTTGAGGCTGGGGATGAGGCTTGGCTTGAGGCTGGGTTCGAGGCTTGGCATGAGGCTGGGGTCGAGAATTGGTTTGAGGCTTAAGGCTGGGGTCGAGGATTGGTTTGAGGCTTGAGGCTGTGGTCGGGGCTTGGCCTGAGGGTTGAGGCTGGGGTTGAGGATTGGCTTGAGGCTTGAGGCTGGGTCGAGGCTTGAGGCTTGAGGCTGGGGTCGTGGCTGGAGGCTTGAGGCTGGGGTCGGGGATTGGTTTGTGGCTTGAGGCTGGGGTCGAGTATTGGCTTGAGGCGAGGCTGGGGTCGGGGCTTGGCTTGATGCTTGAGGCTGGGGTCAAGGTTTGGTTTGAGGCTTGAGGCTGGGGTCGAGGCTTGGTGTCAAGGCTGGGGTTGAGGATTGGTTTGAGGCTTGAGGCTGGGGTCAAGGCTTGAGGTTGGGGTCGAGGATTGGCTTGAGGCTTGAGGCTGGGGTCGAGGATTGGCTTGATGCTTGAGGCTGGGGTCGAGGATTGGTTTGAGGCTTGAGGCAGGTGTCGGGGCTTGGCTTGAGGCTTGAGGCTGGGGTCGAAGCTTGAGGCTGGGGTCGAGGCTTGGCTTGAGGCTGGGATCGAGACGGCATGAGGCTGGGGTCAAGGCTTGGCATGAGGCTGGGGTCGAGGATTGGCTTGAGGCATGGGGTCTGAGGTCGAGGCTTGGCTAGAGATGGGGTCTGGGGGTCGAGGCTTGGCTAGAGACGGGGTCTGGGGGTCGAGGTTTGGCTAGAGGTTTGAGGTCTGGGGTCCAGGCTTTGCTTGAGGCTGGGGTATGGGGTCGAGTCTTGGCTTGAGGCTGGGGTTGGGGCTTGGCTTGAGGCTGTGTTTGAGGCTTGAAGCTGGGGTCAAGGCTTGGCATGAGGCTGGGGTCGAGGATTGGTTTGAGGCTTGAGGCTGGGGTCGGGGCTTGGCTTGAGGCTGGGTTTGAGTCTTGAGGCTGGGGTCAAGGCTTGGTTTGAGGCTTGAGGCTGTGGTCGAGGATTGGCTTGAGGCTTGAGGCTGGGGTCGAGGTTTGGTTTGAGGCTTGAGGCTGGCGTCGAGGCTTGGTTTGAGACTTGAGGCTGGGGTCGAGGATTGGTTTGAGGCTTGAGGCTGGGGTCGGGGCTTGGCTTGCTTGAGGTTGGGGTCGAGGGTTGGGGTCAAGGCTGGGGTCAAGGCTTGGCATGAGGCTGGGGTCGAGGATGGGCTAGAGACGGGGTCTGGGGGTCGAGGATTGGCTAGAGGCTTGGGGTCTGGGGTCCAGGCTTTGCTTGAGGCTGGGGTCTGGGGTCGAGGCTTGGCTTGAGGCTGGGGTCGGGGCTTGGCTTGAGGCTTGAGACTGGGTTCGAGGATTGGTTTGAGGCTTGAGGCTGGGGTTGGGGCTTTGCTTGATGCTTGAGGCTGGTGTCGAGGCTTCAGGCTGGGGTCAAGGCTTGAGGCTGGGGATGAGGCTTGGCTTGAGGCTGGGTTCGAGGCTTGGCATGAGGCTGGGGTCGAGAATTGGTTTGAGGCTTAAGGCTGGGGTCGAGGATTGGTTTGAGGCTTGAGGCTGTGGTCGGGGCTTGGCCTGAGGGTTGAGGCTGGGGTTGAGGATTGGCTTGAGGCTTGAGGCTGGGTCGAGGCTTGAGGCTTGAGGCTGGGGTCGTGGCTGGAGGCTTGAGGCTGGGGTCGGGGATTGGTTTGTGGCTTGAGGCTGGGGTCGAGTATTGGCTTGAGGCGAGGCTGGGGTCGGGGCTTGGCTTGATGCTTGAGGCTGGGGTCAAGGTTTGGTTTGAGGCTTGAGGCTGGGGTCGAGGCTTGGTGTCAAGGCTGGGGTTGAGGATTGGTTTGAGGCTTGAGGCTGGGGTCAAGGCTTGAGGTTGGGGTCGAGGATTGGCTTGAGGCTTGAGGCTGGGGTCGAGGATTGGCTTGATGCTTGAGGCTGGGGTCGAGGATTGGTTTGAGGCTTGAGGCAGGTGTCGGGGCTTGGCTTGAGGCTTGAGGCTGGGGTCGAAGCTTGAGGCTGGGGTCGAGGCTTGGCTTGAGGCTGGGATCGAGACGGCATGAGGCTGGGGTCAAGGCTTGGCATGAGGCTGGGGTCGAGGATTGGCTTGAGGCATGGGGTCTGAGGTCGAGGCTTGGCTAGAGATGGGGTCTGGGGGTCGAGGCTTGGCTAGAGACGGGGTCTGGGGGTCGAGGTTTGGCTAGAGGTTTGAGGTCTGGGGTCCAGGCTTTGCTTGAGGCTGGGGTATGGGGTCGAGTCTTGGCTTGAGGCTGGGGTTGGGGCTTGGCTTGAGGCTGTGTTTGAGGCTTGAAGCTGGGGTCAAGGCTTGGCATGAGGCTGGGGTCGAGGATTGGTTTGAGGCTTGAGGCTGGGGTCGGGGCTTGGCTTGAGGCTGGGTTTGAGTCTTGAGGCTGGGGTCAAGGCTTGGTTTGAGGCTTGAGGCTGTGGTCGAGGATTGGCTTGAGGCTTGAGGCTGGGGTCGAGGTTTGGTTTGAGGCTTGAGGCTGGCGTCGAGGCTTGGTTTGAGACTTGAGGCTGGGGTCGAGGATTGGTTTGAGGCTTGAGGCTGGGGTCGGGGCTTGGCTTGCTTGAGGTTGGGGTCGAGGGTTGGGGTCAAGGCTGGGGTCAAGGCTTGGCATGAGGCTGGGGTCGAGGATGGGCTAGAGACGGGGTCTGGGGGTCGAGGATTGGCTAGAGGCTTGGGGTCTGGGGTCCAGGCTTTGCTTGAGGCTGGGGTCTGGGGTCGAGGCTTGGCTTGAGGCTGGGGTCGGGGCTTGGCTTGAGGCTTGAGACTGGGTTCGAGGATTGGTTTGAGGCTTGAGGCTGGGGTTGGGGCTTTGCTTGATGCTTGAGGCTGGTGTCGAGGCTTCAGGCTGGGGTCAAGGCTTGAGGCTGGGGATGAGGCTTGGCTTGAGGCTGGGTTCGAGGCTTGGCATGAGGCTGGGGTCGAGAATTGGTTTGAGGCTTAAGGCTGGGGTCGAGGATTGGTTTGAGGCTTGAGGCTGTGGTCGGGGCTTGGCCTGAGGGTTGAGGCTGGGGTTGAGGATTGGCTTGAGGCTTGAGGCTGGGTCGAGGCTTGAGGCTTGAGGCTGGGGTCGTGGCTGGAGGCTTGAGGCTGGGGTCGGGGATTGGTTTGTGGCTTGAGGCTGGGGTCGCGTATTGGCTTGAGGCGAGGCTGGGGTCGGGGCTTGGCTTGATGCTTGAGGCTGGGGTCAAGGTTTGGTTTGAGGCTTGAGGCTGGGGTCGAGGCTTGGTGTCAAGGCTGGGGTTGAGGATTGGTTTGAGGCTTGAGGCTGGGGTCAAGGCTTGAGGCTGGTGTCAAGGATTGGCTTGAGGCGAGGCTGGGGTCGGGGCTTGGCTTGATGCTTGAGGCTGGGGTCAAGGTTTGGTTTGAGGCTTGAGGCTGGGGTCGAGGCTTGGTGTCAAGGCTGGGGTTGAGGATTGGTTTGAGGCTTGAGGCTGGTGTCGAGGATTGGTTTGAGACTTGAGGCTGGGGTCGAGGCTTGGCTTGAGGCTTGAGGCTGGGGTCAGGGCTTGGCTTGCTTGAGGCTGGGGTCGATGGTTGGGTTCAAGGCTGGGGTCAAGGCTTGGCATGAGGCTGGGGTCGAGGATTGGGTTGAGGCATGGGGTCTGTGGTCGAGGCTTGGCTAGAGATGGGGTCCGGGGGTCGAGGCTTGGCTAGAGACGGGGTCTGGGGGTCGAGGATTGGCTAGAGGCTTGGGGTCTGGGGTCCAGGCTTTGCTTGAGGCTGGGGTCTGGGGTCGAGGCTTGGCTTGAGGCTGGGTTTGAGGCTTGATGCTGGGGTCAAGGCTTGGTTTGAGGCTTGAGGCTGGGGTCGGGGCTTGGCTTGAGGCTGGGTTTGAGTCTTGAGGCTGGGGTCAAGGCTTGGTTTGAGGCTTGAGGCTGTGGTCGAGGATTGGCTTGAGGCTGGGGTCGAGGATTGGCTTGAGGCTTGAGGCTGGGTTCGAGGATTGGTTTGAGGCTTGAGGCTGGGGTTGAGGCTTGGTTTGAGGCTTGATGCTGTGGTCGAGGATTGGCTTGAGGCTGGGGTCGAGGATTGGCTTGAGGCTTGAGGCTGGGTTCGAGGATTGGTTTGAGGCTTGAGGCTGGGGTTGAGGCTTGGCTTGAGGCTTGAGGCTTGTGTCGAGGCTTGAGGCTGGGGTCAAGGCTTGAGGCTGGGGATGAGGCTTGGCTTGAGGCTGTGTTCGACGCTTGGCATGAGACTTGAGGCTCTGGTCGGGGCTTGGCTTGAGGGTTGAGGCTGGGGTCGAGGATTGGCTTGAGGCTTGAGGCTGGGGTTGAGGCTTGAGGCTGGGGTCGGGGCTTGGCTTGAGGCTTGAGGCTGGGGTCGAGGATTGGTTTGTGGCTTGAGGCTGGGGTCGAGTATTGGCTTGAGGCGAGGCTGGGGTCGGGGCTTGGCTTGATGCTTGAGGCTGGGGTCAAGGTTTGGTTTGAGGCTTGAGGCTGGGGTCGAGGCTTGGTGTCAAGGCTGGGGTTGAGGATTGGTTTGAGGCTTGAGGCTGGGGTCAAGGCTTGAGGCTGGTGTCGAGGATTGGTTTGAGACTTGAGGCTGGGGTCGAGAATTGGTTTGAGACTTGAGGCTGGGGTCGAGGCTTGGTTTGAGGCTTGAGGCTGTGGTCGAGGCTTGGTTTGAGACTTGAGGCTGGGGTTGAGAATTGGTTTGAGACTTGAGGCTGGGTTCGAGAATTGGTTTGAGGCTTGAGGCTGGCGTCGAGGCTTGGTTTGAGACTTGAGGCTGGGGTCGAGAATTGGTTTGAGGCTTGAGGCTGGCGTTGAGGCTTGGTTTGAGACTTGAGGCTGGGGTCGAGGATTGGATTGAGTCTTGAGGCTGGGGTCGAGGCTTGGTGTCAAGGCTGGGGTCGAGGATTGGTTTGAGGCTTGAGGCTGGGGTCAAGGCTTGAGGCTGGTGTCGAGGATTGGTTTGAGGCTTGAGGCTGGCGTCGAGGCTTGGTTTGAGACTTGAGGCTGGGGTCGAGAATTGGTTTGAGACTTGAGGCTGGCGTCGAGGCTTGGTTTGAGACTTGAGGCTGGGGTCGAGAATTGGATTGAGGCTTGAGGCTGGCGTTGAGGCTTGATGCTGGGGTCGAGGCTTGGCTGAGGCTGGGGTCAAGGCTTGAGGCTGGGGTCGAGGCTTGAGGCTGGGCTCTGGGCTTGAGGCTGGCGTCGAGGATTGGCTTCAGGCTTGAAGCTGGGGTCGAGGCTTGGCTGAGGCTGGGGTCGGGGCTTGGTTGAGACTGGGGTCGAGGCTTGTGTCTGGGTTCTGGGCTTGAGGCTGGGGTCGAGGTTTGGTTTGAGGCTTGAGGCTGGCGTCGAGGCTTGGTTTGAGACTTGAGGCTGGGGTTGAGAATTGGTTTGAGACTTGAGGCTGGGTTCGAGAATTGGTTTGAGGCTTGAGGCTGGCGTCGAGGCTTGGTTTGAGACTTGAGGCTGGGGTCGAGAATTGGTTTGAGGCTTGAGGCTGGCGTTGAGGCTTGGTTTGAGACTTGAGGCTGGGGTCGAGGATTGGTTTGAGTCTTGAGGCTGGGGTCATGGATTGTCTTGAGGCTTAAGGCTGGGGTCGAGGTTTGGTTTGAGGCTTGAGGCTGGCGTCGAGGCTTGGTTTGAGACTTGAGGCTGGGGTCGAGGATTGGTTTGAGGCTTGAGGCTGGGGTCAAGGCTTGAGGCTGGTGTCGAGGATTGGTTTGAGGTTTGAGGCTGGGGTTGGGGCTTTGCTTGAGGCCTGAGGCTGGGGTCGGGGATTGGCTTGAGGCTGGGGTTGAGGTTTGGTTTGAGGCTTGAGGCTGGGGTTGCGGCTTGGCTTGGGCTTGGAGGCAGACTAGGAACTGTACATAAACATATAGCCAGGACTTCTCCTTCAACAAGCTGGGACTCAGCTTTCACTCCACACCAAGGTGGGGCAGGACCATCCGTCAGGTAATGGCAGAACGGCCATACTTACCCGATGGAGGCAAAGACAAGACCGATTCCCCCCGCAGGGCAACAGCAGAGCGGCCTGACTTACCCCACAGAGGCAAGGACAAGACAGATTCCCCCCACAGGGCAACGGCAGAGCGGCCTGGCTTACCCCTCAGGGCAAGGACAGGAATAGACAAACACCAAAGAACGACAGACAGTTCCATCTCTGCATCGGGGCTGCTCCGAGCAGTCATTACAGCTAGCAACCTTGGCTGGCTACGGAAACAAATGGATCCCTACCTTGCTCAGAGTGGCTGACGGCCACACAGCTGGGCCGGGAAACGGCCGAATACATACCGCAATCACAGCTCCGACTTGGACAGTAAGGATCCAAGAAGCAACGGTTCCCCAACGCAACCTAAACTTGGTAAGTGGCCGTACCAGCCTTCCAGCAGCCATTTGCTCCATGGGATGCTTGACAAGACAACCCCCCCAACCACACTCAATCCCAGGGCCACTTCTTTTCCCAGCCAACAAGATGAACATCAGGTGTTTATGGTTTAGTCCGACCGAAACAAGGGGCAGCTGGAGGACCCGGAGTCCGGAGCCCGCGGACCGCGAACCGGAACGCGGACCCTGGACCGGACCACGACATAGTATGGTGTCAATAGATTATTAAAAGCTATTTAATAACTAATCAGTAGTTAACCAAAATTCTGCAGGGAAAGGAAATCATTCTGGTTTTATCTGCTCTACAGTTGACTCTGATTCCACATTGACATTAATAATTTGCTGTATTGGCCTATTAGGCTATATAGTTATGTACTGTGCTATTTGGAATGGATCATAATGGGCAATTTTCCTAATGAAGTTCATAACCTAAAAATAACTTATTAAACAACTACAGGATGCTAAAAAAGGTCATACAAGATAGTCAGAGTTGAAGTCAAAGTGAGTTTATTGTCATATGCGCAAGTATATGTACACGCAAATGTAATGAAGAAACTCACTTGTAACAGCATCACAGGCACAGAGGATCATATAAGCAGCATTCACAATAAAAACGGAAACGAACATTATTATACACAATTTTTATATTAAAACACAACTTGAACAAAAATTGAAGCCCGTTTTAGTTCAAGGTTGTGAGATAGCTCTGTGCTAATGATGCTCTATAGTAATACTGTAAGTTACCATCAAATGGGCTTTTTGAAATCAAATTATGTGGAAAAATTGAAATATTCATCATTTTCTGCAAGGGATAATCCTCCAATGTATGTAGAAGAATGTATAGATACCACAAAGCCATCCAATTTAGTATTTGAATAGCAAATCCTTTGTTAGTTGCCAATGAGATGCTCCTTATGGATCATCTGCAGCTGTGTCTATTTTACTTTGCTCGGTCCATATGCATCTTAAGCCTGTGTTGCTTGGGAGAAACAAAGAATGATCAAAGAAAACTGTTGAAAAGATGGCTGGGAGTGGCTTTGTGAATCCTTCTGGCATTGCTTTTGGGGATTGCGGAGCTAATGATACTTAATACTTATCATTATTTTGAAAGAACGCAGCGTATGGAGATAATAGTTAATGGGAACCATGATGAGATGTTACAAATGAAGGTAACATTGCTTTTTGGTTTTATGTATTTTTTTATCTCTCATTTCCATAAATCAGAATTCCACACATGTTGCAGTGTACATTTATTGCTGCGATTTTAAAAGTTTCCATGAAATCATCATCATCATCATCATCATCATCATGTGCCATACTCTGCCAGAGCCTCAGCAACCACTTCCTTCCACTGCGATCTGTCGGCAAACCTCTTGCATCTCTGGTGGTGAGGCTGGTCCACTTCCTGATGAAAAGGAAAACAAAATTGTTAGTTTAGTTTAAAAGGTTATAACATCTATTTTTTGCCTTCATTTATTACAGGTATACAAAGTTATGAGGAGTATAGATGGAGTAAATGAAACAGGCATTTTCCTCTGAGGTTGGGTTGGACTACAACCAGAGATCATGGGTTAAGGGTGAAAGGTGAAAAGTTTAAGGGGAACATGAGGGGAAACTTCTTCACTCAGAGGGTCATGAGAGTGTGGAATGAGCTGCATTGCAAGTGGTGGATGCGAGCTCGGTTTCAACGCTTAAGAGAGGCTTGGATAGGTGCATGGGTGGTAGGGGTATGGAGGGCTATGATCCTGTGCAGAACAATGAGAGTAGGCAGTTCAACTGGCTCAGCACAGACTGAAAGGCCTGTTTCTGTGCTGTTCTTTTCCATGACTTCATAATTCAAGGACTGATGTATTCTTCAAGATAAAAAGCTCAAAATATTTTTAGTATATTCTACCTACCTCTGGTTAATTGTACAAGCATTCAATTTGCATTGGGCAGAGCAGAAAATTCAAAAATAATAACAAGAGGAAAAGAGTCTCCTCTTGCAAGGCATCTTAGCAATAAAAGCAATCCAGATTTGAAATGAAAATGTAAACTATTTGTACCTTATAACCTACTTTCCCACTAGAATTCTTTTGCTCTTCCTTCGGGAACCATGTGGAATAATCATTTTCTTTCCTTCTTGTCTACAGTATCTCCAAGGTATTTTACAAGCAGTGAGTTAGTATCCTTAATGCTTACCAGCAGCAGACGCAGTAGCACATGATATCTTAAATGTAACAATCAAAGAGCCACGCAAGATTTTGGTATTTCCGTCAGCTTGCAGATGTGCTGAACTTGTGTCCAAATACTGCAATGTCAACTTTAGACAAATTAAATACTAAGACATCAAAGTACAAGAGTGCTTTGTTTCTATTTGGTCAAGAGTAACTAATCATAAAATCACCAAATGGAGACTTTCCAAATCTCCATTTTAGAACGTAAACTTATATCTTCAGACCTATTGTCATCAACAACTCCAATCTAACACACACTAATCCCTGCATTCCTCAATCCGGTGGAATTTGGTTTCATTTAAAACACAGTTTTTCTCCATTATTTTTCAAATATTTTGGAATACAATTTCAACTTCTGCTACTTAAATACTTAGTTAATAATCTGACTTTACATTTATATATTAGAAATGAATACAAATAAATATTTTCCAAGGTACACAAATGATATAGATCTGGGCATCTCTCTCTTACTGTATGTCATAGTCAATTCCTGTAATCTTATTGGACAATATACACTTAACCTGAAAGTAAACACCTCTGACTACAATGTCTACAGTTACATGTTATTATAAAATGGCCAGATAATTACTTTGCAAAACTCCACAAACCAGGTAGAATTTCTAAGAATTTCTTAAATGCCCTTAATACATCTGCCTCTACCACCTCCCCGAGCAGGGCATTCCACAACCCCATCACACTCAGTGTAAAATCCTACCTCTGACATCCAGCCTGATCTCAAATACATTTTTCTCTGTGAAAGTAGAAAAAAAACCACTTAAACAACTAAAAGTGTAAAATCAGAATAAAATTTAAAGTTCCCACAAATAAAGTGCAGAATTAATAGGAAATTTTATTTCAGCTAAAATATATTTCATTCACATGTACATTGCCATAGAAGTACAAAGTTCATGTGAAAGCAAAAACTCAAAAACAAAAATTCATTATTAACACTTTTACTGGCATCTTGATTCTTAAATGTTACTTCCCATATAATTAATCATGCTGCAGTTATGGGAAATGAAGTCTGTAGAATACTGATTATGTATTATAATGACAAACAGATCACTGAAATCTTCTTCATTCAGTCAACATTGGTCTAACTTTCACTCTGCACTCATTAAGTATGAAATGTGTCAATACTATCCTCACCACATGACCTGCAGCACACCAGACCACGTTCTTCCAACAAAGTCCCTTTTCTTCCTAACTGTTCCTTTGGGATCAAAGGTAACTGACTTCCACTCTAGTTTTGTGGATTCTGTGGTGGCAGATGAGGCCAGCCTGAGATTTAGAGACTATAGCAATCAGGGAAGAAAGTACCTGAAAGAATGGTGGATTATTAGTTTGAGATGTGATGTTCTTCAGTTTGACTTCATCTGGAGCCCTGATGAGGGATTATGATCTAAAATATCGATTGTCCATTTCATCTGTAGATGATGCCTAACCTGCTGAGCTCCTTCAGCTTCTTGTTTGTTGCTCCAGATTCTGGCATCTGAAATCTCCCAGGGCAAATAGTATGTGAGATTTATTAGAGGGTCCAGTTGGAATACTGAGATCAGGATGTCTTCTTGAAGTGTTACAGTACTTTTACATGTTATTTGTTTAAAACTTCTTTCCCAGAGTAAGAGCATAAGACCATAAGACATTTTAGCAGAATTAGGCCATTTGGCCCACTGAGTCTGCTCTGCCATTTGATCATGACTGATTTGTTTACCCACTCAGCCCCAATCTCCTGCCTTCTCCCCATAACCTTTGACACCCTTACTAATCAAGAACTTATATCCATCTCCACTTTAGATGTACCCAATGAGTTGGCCTCCACAACTATCCATGACAGTGAATTTCACAGATTGGGCAAAGCACTGACTAAAGAAATTCCTGTTCATCTCTGTACTGAATGTACATCCTTCCATTCTGCGGTTACTGGAAACATCTTCTCCACTTCCACTCTATCTTAGCCTTTTAATATTTGATAGGTTTCAGTGAGATTCCCCTCTCATTCTCCTCAGATCCAGTGAATACAGAAACCATGAAATGCTCCTCATGCTAACTCTTTCATATCTGAGATTATTCTTGTAAACCTTCTCTGAACCATCTCTGAACTGGTTCACGGACCTCTGGTCCCCTCCTCCCCTTGTCAATATCAGCTCTTTGGTTTTGCTGACATTGAGTGTGAAGTTGTTGTGGCACCGTTCAGCAAGCTTTTCAATTTCCCTTCCATACGGTGATTCGTCACTCAACCTAATTAATCTTTAGGGAATCCTGCACTAGGACTTCCAAGTCTCTTTGCACCTCTGATTTCTCAGTTTGTTCCCTATTTAAAAATGGTTGATGCCTTTATTCCTTCTACCTAAGTGCATAACCATAGACCTCCCTACACTGTATGCCATCTGCCACTTCTCTGCCTATTCTCCAAATCTGTCCAAATCTAAATATATTCTCACAATGATCATTTTGGGGTACAGTTTTGCCAATTGTACACTACCATACATAATCCATGTTGGCATGCCTGACCTTGTCTGGTATCAGGCATGCCTCATTATTTGTGTAATAATCACTTGAACTTTGAACTCTAAACTATAACTTGTTGTAGAAGAGTCTCCACAGAGCATGGGACACATTGTACCAGACTGCTGCTTTTCCTGCTATTCAGTGGGACAGCCTGGGACAGTCTAGGGGACTGCTCAAACAGAATATAAACTCCACCAACTGTGCTTAAACTAATCCAGGAGGCATTATGTCTGGTGTTTAACTGCCGTGACATTGGTGGTTAAGGGATGTCTTGGCAGGAAGCATCAGTGGAAAGTCTAGAATCTTTTTTTTAAATTTTTTTTATTAGTTTTTCAAAACATTTTACAAAATTAAAAACCCCAAATCCCAGTGAGGAGCATTAATACAGAGCAAGGTTAAGCATACAATAACAATATGCTACAAAGGAAGAGAATTTAACAAAAAAGCACCTAAATTAAAGACAAGTGAGTTTAGTGTCCTCCCCAAACCCCACAACACAAGAAAAAAAAACAACAATTCCAGACCAACCACCACACAATATAGAGAGTATAAGTCCGGACAGTCAAACTCCCAGACTGTGAATACACTTAGCAACAGAGGATAATAATGCCTACTACCAGAAAAAAAAAAGGGAGCTGAAAGCAAGGGACCGAAAAGAAAAAAAAACCCTAGTCAAGAGGAAGGTTATGAAAGTACTCGATAAAAGGCCCCCAGACCTTATGGAACTTTAAATCCGAATTGAGAACTGAGTAATGAATTTTTTCGAGGTCCAAGCAGGCCATAATGTCATTAAGCCATTGCGCATGAGTGGGCGGGGCAACATCTCTCCATCTAAGGAGGATCAAGCGTCTCGCCAGGAGAGAGGCAAAGGATAGAATTTGGCATTTGGTCGGACCCAGACATAAATTTGTCTCGCCCCAAAAACCGAACAGAGCAATTAAGGGGTTAGGTTCTAGGTGCTGATTCAGAATACCCGATAGTGTAGTGAAGACATCTTTCCAGAATTTCTCCAAGCTAGGACAGAACCAGTACATATGGATGAGAGAGGCCACGCCCCTCTTGCATTTATCACAGAGCGGACTAATGCCAGGGTAGAATCGAGATAGTTTAGATTTAGACATATGGGCTCAATGAACAATCTTAAACTGTAAGAGACAATGGCGAGCACAAAGAGAGGTTGAGTTAACCGATTTGAGAACTGAGTCCCAGCTCTCCTCGGATAAGGAGATATTTAAATCCTGCTCCCAGGCCATTTTAATTTTATCCACAGGGGCCCGTCGTAAGGCTGCTAGTTTATCTTGGATAATTGAAATTAAACCTTTACCTAGTGGATTAATGGAGAGAAATAGGTCCATAGCATTTTTCGCAGGCATTTCAGGAAAGTTAGGAATTAAAGGAGCAGTAAAGTGTCGGATTTGGAGATATCTGAAAAAGTGAGCGTTAGGCAGGTTGAACTTAACAGAGAGCTGTTGAAAAGAAGCGAAGCGGTTATCAATGAAGAGATCTTCAAAATGTCTAATGCCCTTCCTGTACCAAACATGGAATGCTGAATCGAACGTGGTAGGTAAAAAAAGGTGATTGTGTGCGACAGGGCTAGAAATGGAAAACCCTTGGAAACCATAGCATTTCCTGAACTGAGCCCATATACGCAAAGTGTGTCTAACCAAAGGATTAGCTATTGATCTGGGCAGACTGCTAGGAAGTGCAGAGCCAAGAAGTGCAGATATAGATAATTCTTTAGTGGAGCTCAACTCCATTACCACCCAGTTAGGGCACTCAGGTTGACCGTGGAAGAAAGACCAGAAGGCTGCACAACGTATATTAGCTGCCCAGTAATATAAGCGAAAGTTAGGTAAAGCCATGCCACCCTCTTTTTTAGATTTTTGGAGGTGGATTTTATTAATTCTAGAGCACTTATTCTGCCACAGATATGACAAAATAATAGAGTCTAAGGAATCAAAAAAGGATTTAGGAATAAAAATTGGGATAGATTGAAATAAGTATAAAAATTTGGGGAGAACATACATTTTGACAACATTGATATGACCTACCAAGGACATAGATAGAGGTGACCATTGTACCAGATTCTGTTTTGTAGCATATGAAAGATTGACAAAGTTTTCACGAAAGAGATCTTTAAACTTCCTTGTGATTGTAATTCCAAGATAAGTAAATTGATTATGGACTACTTTAAAAGGGAGATCACGAAATATTAGTTCTTGTGCTTCTTTATTAATTGGGAAAAGTTCACTCTTATGTAAGTTGAGTTTATAGCCAGAGATCTGGCTAAACTGGTCAAGAAGTGAAAACATTAGAGGTAAGGATGTAGACGGATATGAGAGAAAGAGTAGTAAGTCATCAGCATAGAGAGAGACTTTATGCTCAACACCCCCTCTCCAAATCCCGGTCAGTTCAGGACATTTTCGAAATGCTATCGCCAGAGGTTCTATAGCCAAATCAAAGAGAAAGGGACTTAAGGGGCATCCCTGATGGGTGCCACGTTTGAGATTGAATACTTGTTATTTCTGAAAGTTAGTTAGAACAGAAGCAGTAGGACACAGGTACAGCAATTGGATCCAAGAGATGAAACTTTGGCCGAGGTCAAATTTTTCTAAGACTGCAAAAAGGTAGTTCCACTCTATACGATCAAATGCTTTCTCCGCATCAAGGGAGATAACACATTCAGGAGTCCCAGTTGGAACTGAGTATAAAATATTAAATAGACGCCGAATGTTAAAAAAAGGGAGACGGTTTTTAATAAAGCCTGTTTGGTCATCAGAGATAATGGAGGGAATAACGGTTTCTAATCTATGAGCCAACACTTTAGCTAAGATCTTTACATCAACATTGAGCAGAGAGATCGGCCTGTACGAGGAAAACTCTGTTGGGTCTTTGCCCTTTTTTAAAAGAAGAATAATAGATGCCTCATTGAAAGAGCGTGGCGATTTGCCATAGTTAAACGAGTCAGTTAATACTGAAAGTAACTGAGGAGAAAGAAGTGAGGAGAATGATTTATAAAATTCCACAGGGAACCCATCAGGTCCAGGAGATTTCCCTGAGGACAGTGCAGAAATTGCAGAAGATATTTCTTCTAGTGATATAGGCGCATTAAGTTTGGCTTTGAAATCAGATGAAAGTGAGGGGATATTCAGATTCTGTAAAAATTGATCCACAGAGATATTGTCATTCAGGGATTCAGAGGAATAAAGCCGAGAATAAAAATTTTTAAATGCGTCATTAATTTCTAAATGATCCGATGTAAAGTCTCCGTTCTCCTTCCGGATCTTTGTAATACGTTGTTTGGCTTTAGAATGCCTCAGCTGATTGGCTAGGAATTTACCAGACTTATCCCCATGAATGTAAAAGCAGCTCTTGCTTTCGAGAAGTTGGCGTTCGACAGGTTGAGTGGACAGAAGGTTAAATTTAGTTTGGAGTTCAACGCGCTTCTTGTATAATTCAGGGTTCTTAGTTTGGGCATATAATTGATCCACATCTTTGATCTGGTTAATGAGGTCTGCTCGATCTGCACGGGATCTTCTATTGAGATTTGCTGTGTAAGAGATTATTTGACCCCTCAAATATGCTTTCATGGCATCCCAGACAATCTGGGATGGCACTTCAGGTGATGTATTAGTGTTAAAATAGAAGGTTATCTGGTCTTTAATAAATTTTATGAAATCATCATCCGATAATAAAGTTGAATCGAACCGCCAGTATTTGTTCCTCTGAGGGAGACCGGGAAAGTTCAGAGAGAGGGTAATTGGGGCATGGTCAGAAATCAGTATACTCTGATAGTCACAAGTGTGGGCAAATGGGATAAGTTGGTTATCGAGTAGGAAATAGTCAATTCTAGTGAAGGTATGGTGAACATGTGAGAAAAAGGAATAATCTCTCTCCGTAGGATGGAGGAAACGCCATATATCAGAGATACCAAAATTAGAGAGAAACGACTGAATAGCTAAGGCAGATTTGGTAGGTGATCTGGTAACAGAGGACGATCGGTCCAGTTTAGGATCCAACCAACAGTTAAAGTCACCACCCAATATAAGAGAGTATGAGTTTAAGTCTGGTAGTGAGGAAAAAAACCGTTCAAAGAAGTTAACATCATCAAAGTTGGGGGCATACAGGTTTGCTAGTGCAACTTTAGTGTTATATAGTTTACCAGAAACAATAATAAAACGGCCATTTGTGTCCGATATTTTATTATGGAGTTCAAAAGCAATATTTGAGTTAATAAGAATGGAGACTCCCCTAGCTTTAGCGGCAAAGGATGAATGAAAATGCTGACCCGCCCACTTGGACAGAAGCCGGGAGTTATCAAAACAACGAATATGAGTTTCTTGGAGGAAAGCAATGTCAGCTTTGAGTTGTTTAATATGTGAGAATACCTTCCTCCTTTTAACAGGGTGGTTCAGTCCCTTTACATTCCAGCTCACAAATTTAAGTGCACTAGCCATTATCAATTACTAATGCATAAAAGGCAGCAGGCATATAAAAAATCAAGTGGTACAATAGCAGTCTGGGAGCAGAGATGTAAACATATATTCGTAAGGTCAAAATATAAACATGTCCTAAACAATAAAGAAATGTTGGAACTGGAAAACTCACCCCACCCACACAACCCAAAACTAGACGGCTACCAAAACAAGTAGCTAGCTCTACCAGAAAAATTAACCCAAATACAACTTCCAGATCTGTGTCATTGACAGCAGTTCCGTATAAATGCTATAACAAACAGTAACTAGTTTATGCACTAGAAAACATAACTACAGATTAGAACACCTTCTGCCGAGATATACAACTTAATACAGAGAAAATCGGAAGAAAACCAAAACTAACCTACCCGTGAAATATTATAGAAGAATAAAGTAAGAGAAGGGGAAAAAAAAGTTAAGAAGGAAAAAGAAAAAAAGAGGAAGGGGAAAATTATAGATTCAAGACGAGTATTTATCAACCATTTACCGAAAAGGGAGAAAAAAAAATTCAGAGAATGGAAAAAAAAGGGGGTGAAGAAAAGAAAAAGATAAAATAAATAAATATTTAAAACAGAGGAAAAATAAATCAGCAGTTGAACTGTGAACCAACAAACAGGGAGGCCTTCACTAAAGACTTCAAACCTCCAAAACAAGTTAGAATTAGTTGTAGAACTCTGTAGGTAAAGTTATACAGAGGTAAAAATAGATTACACACACACCAAATCCCGGGAGAGATTGTCAACAGCCTTTAGAGTTTCAGTGAATAATGTCTGAGTGATTCAAGTGAATTCCGAGTCCAGAGAAAGTAATTTTACTACGAGGAGTACTTATCCACCATTTTAGGAGGTCCGATCAGATTCCGAAGATGACTGGATAGCCGGAAGACTTGCCACAAACGCTTCAGCTTCCCTCGCTGATTTGAACCACTTGAATTCCCCGGTATTAAACTTGATTCTTAGGTCAGCAAGATTACGAAAGGAAGGTTTGAAACCATGATCAAAAAGCACTTTCATTACGCCTTTATACTCAGCGCGCATCTTTAAGGTCTGGGGTGCAAAATCTTCCACAAAGCGAATGGTTGTATCCTGGAAAGAAAAAGAGCCTCTGCGACGTGCCTCCACAATCAGACTGTGTTTTACCTGGTATTGATGGAAACACAAGATTACTGGTCGCGGACGGGAACCCAGAATTCCGGGGGAAACATAGACTCTGTGTGCCCGTTCGAGCTCGGGCGGCTTCGGAAGCAGATCCTTCCCAAATATCTCACAGAGAAACTCGGCGAAAAACTTCACGGTTGACCCCTTCTCAGTTGCCTCTGGTAATCCCAGAATTCTGATGTTGCAGCGTCTGCTGCGATTTTCGAGATCCACCATTTTGGAAAGAAGTTTATTAGATTTTTCCTCTAAGCTGGAACAGAGAGTCTCCAAGTATCGAACCCGACTTTCTAAAGCTTCAGAAATCGAATTGATGCGAGATAAGTGTTCAGCATGTTTGTCCACTTTATCGTTGATCCGATCCAGTTTCTCTTCTAACTGTTTGAAAGCGGTTTTAATTTCCTTTAAGATTTCGTCTCGGAGATTTTCAAGCGCCTCCATCGTCACGTCCGATGAGGTCGTAGTTTCTTTTCTCCCGGATTTAGAACTCTTGCTAGACATTGTAGGTTAAATATATTCACAGGCAAGTAAGAGATACCGAAATAATTCCTAACTAAGCTTTATAAAATGGAGACATTTAGTGCAAAGGTAGCGACAGTAACGGAACAAAAGTTCGGAGCAGCTAAGCAATCGCCATCTTACCGGAAGTCAGTCGAGAATCTTTTGAGACACCATCTTATCCCGGCCTGTCAGAAGAAGGGTGCATTATTTTAGTGATGAATTGGTGCCAGCTTGGATACTGGAATTTACCACCATTAATCTAGCGGCCATTCATTTGCTTACAAGGATTCCCATGAAGAGCACAGAACTTTTTACCAGCGGGAAAGCTTTCTACTCTCAAAATAGACTGTTCGATGTGAATCCACGTAAGAATTACCCCAAGCTGAATGTACCACAGTGTGGCTCTGCTGGTAAAGAATGGCATCAACTCCATTAGAAAGATGTGACACAGGATCAGAGGATGTTGAATCCTTGTGGGTTGAGTTATGAAACTTCAAGGGTACTATGACCCCGATGGAGTTAGAAACAGGCCTCCAAACAGTAGTTGGGATGTGGACTACAGGTTACAACCAGAAATAGAAAAAGGCAATGATATAATAGTCATGGGAGATTTTAACATGCAAGTGGATTGGAAAAATCAGGTTGGTAATGGATCCCAAGAGAATGAATTTGTTAATGCCTATGAGATGGCTTTTTAGAGTAGTTTGTCATTGAGTCTAGTAGGGGATCAGCTGAACTGGATTGGGTGTTATGCAATGAACTGGAGGTGATTAGGGAGCTTAAGATAAAGGAAGCCTTAGGGGACAGTGAGCACCATGTGATTGAGTTCAACTTGAAATTTGATGGGGAGAAAGTGAAAACTGACACAGCATTATTTCAGTGGAGTAAAGGAAATTATGGTGGTATGAGGGAGGAATTGGCCAAAGTAAATTGGAAAGAACAGCTGGCACGGATGACAGCAGACAGAAGTGACGTGAGTTTCTGGGGAAAATGAGAAAGGTACAGGATAGATGTCTTCCAAAAACAAAGAAATACTCAAATGGCAAAACAGTACAACCATGGTCTCAAGGGAAGTCAAAGCTAATATAAAAGCAAAAGACAGGGCATACAACAAAGCAAAAAATAACGAGAAGGTAGAGGATTGGGAAGCTTTTAAAAACCTACAGAGAGCAACTAGAAGAATCATTAGGAGGGAAAAGATGAAATATGAATGCAAGCAAGCAAACACTATCAAGGTGGTTAGAAAAAGCTTTTTCAAGTATATAAGAAGTAAAAGAGAGATGAGGGTGGATATAGGACCACTAGAAAATGAGGCCAGAGAAATAATATCAGGGGAACAAGGAGATGGCAGATGAACTAAATGAGTTTTTTGTATCAGTCTTCACTGTGGAAGACACTAGCAGTGTGCCAAATTTTGAAGTGTGTGAAGGAAGAGAAGTGGGTGCAGTTACTATTACAAGGAAGATGGTGCTCAAAAAGCTGAAAGACCTAAAGGTACATAAGTCACACAGACCAGGAGAACGGCACCGTACGGTTCTGAAAGAGGTAGCGGTAGAGATGGTGGAGGCATTAGTAATTACCTTTCAAAAATTATTGGACTCTGGCATGGTGCCAGATGACTGGAGAATTGCAAATGTCACTTCACTCTTTCAGAAAAGAGGGAGGCAGCAGGAAGGAAATTAAATATTAGTTAGCCTGACCTCAGTGGCTGGCAAGATGTTGGAGTTAATTGTAAGGATGAGGCTATGAAGTGCTTGGTGACCCAGGACAAGATAGGACAAAGTCAGCATGGTCACCTTAAGGGAAAATCTTGCCTGGTGAACCTGTTGGAATTCTTTGAGGAGATTACACATAGGATAGATAAAGGGGATTCAGTGGATGTTGTATATTTAGCCTTTGACAAGGTGCCACACATGAGGCTGCTTACTAAGTTAAGAGCCCATGGCATTACAGGAAAGTTACTAGCATGGTTAGAGCATTGGCTGGTTGGTAGGAGGCAGTGAGTGGGAATAAAAGAATCATTTTCTGGTTGGTTGCCAATGACCAGTGGTGTTTCACAGGGGTCAGTGTTGGGATTGCTTCTGTTTATGCTGTATATAAATGATTTAGATGATGGAATAGATGGCTTTGTTGCCAAGTTTGCAGATGAGCCGAAGATTGATGGAAGGTCAGGTAGTATTGAGGAAACAGGTAGGATGCAGAAGGACTTAGACAGATTAGGAGAATGGGCAAGAAAGTGGCAAATGAAATATAATGTTGGAAAATGCATGGTCATGCACTTTGGTAGAAGAAATAAATGTGCAGACTATTTTATAAATGGGGAGAAAATCCAAAAATCTGAGATACAAAGGACTTGGGAGTCCTTGTGCAGAACACCTTAAAAGTTAACTTGCAGTTTGAGTCGATGGTGAGGAAGGCAAATGCAATGTTAGCATTCATTTCAAGAGTTCTAGAATATAAGAGCAGGGATGTGAAGCTGAGGCTTTATAAGGCACTGGTGAGGCATCACCTTGAGTACTGTGAACAGTTTTGGGCTCCTTATCTAAGAAAAGATGTGATAGCATTGGAGAGGGTTAAGAAGAGGTTCACAAGGATGATTCCGGGAATGAGAGGGTTATCATATGAGGAACGTTTGATAGCTCTGGGCCTGTACTTGCAGGAATTTAGAAGGATGAGAGGGATCTCATTGAAACCTTCAGAATGTTGAAAGGACTAGAGAGAGTAGATGTGGAAAGAGTGTTTCCCATGGTGGTGGAGACTAGGACAAGAGAGCACAGCCGCAGGCTAGAGGGGAGTACATTTAAAACAGAAATGCAGAGAAATTTCTTTAGCCAGAATGTACTGCATTTGGGGAATTTGTTACAACAGGCATTTGTGGAGGCCAGGTTGCTGGTGTATTTAAGGTGGAGATTGATAGGTTCTTGATTGGCCATGGCCTCAAAGGTTACGGGGAGAAGGCCGGGCAGTGGTGTTGAGGAGGGGAGAAAAAGGATCAGCATAATTTAATGGCAGAGCAGACTCGATGGGATCCTATGCCTTACAGTCACAATTGACTCCATCTTGAGGAAAATAATATTGCTGGACGTTTTCAGTGGCTGGTGGATGAGGGTTTCCTCCAGTTCTGTGGTATCTCACAGTGGTGTGCTCTCCAAATGCCGTAGCTCTGTGCTGAAACACGCAAGTGCCAGGAAAGTAATGGAAAATTCTGTTACAGAATGCAGCACTCCATGATGAATCCTGACAGCTGCCTGGCTGAATTTCTGTAGTTCTCTGACAGAGCAGTTCTGGCAGTCAAATTGTTGCTTCCACATGCTAATGGTCTGCACTGTCACATCTTATGCTTTTAGTTTCATGGATATGCTGAGCCTGTCAGTGTCCATGTTCTGGATCAAAGTTATCAGTGGTTAGTCTTTGTTCCCTAAGCGACACTCTCTATTTCACCATGATAGCTGAAATACAGCAGAAGTAGGAAACATAATGAAGGCAATATTGCTGCTATATGATTTTCTGACTACAGGTACACAGCAGGTGGGCCCTGGGCAGAGTTACCACTCTCATATCTAAAGACTTGCAAAGTCAACATGCAGTAGCCACCTTGCCTGCTTGCACAATCAATGGCACATGTTCTATATGGGATGCTGCAGGACTATCTGCTCCTCATTGGCAAGGGGCAATGAAACAAGGTTATCTCTCATCGAATGAGGAACCTCAGTGAACAGACTTCACAATAATGGAGTGCAAACTTTGCCTAGGTGGGTTATTGAATCCATTTGATTGGGATAAAACTGGCAAAACATCACAAATGAATAGTTTATTACAATTACAAATACCAATCTCCTGTTTCCTTTAGCCTTTTGAACCCTTTAGCTTAAGCAAAGCTCATGTGCATTAACCCTACTAATCCCGGTGATCACACATAATTCTCTGTTCCCACCTTGTGGTGAACTAGATATACCTGTCTGACTGCTCCTGTGGCTCCTCCCACAGACCCTGCTGACTGCTCCTGTGGCTCCTCCCACAGACCCCTGTATAAAGGCGACTGTGGGCTGCTGCTCTCCCTCATTTTCCCCAGGATGTAGTGCTGTTTATTCTTCCAGTCAATAAAAGCCGATATCTCACTTCCTAAGTCTCAGCGTGAGTTATTGATGGTGCATCACACCTGTAGGCGGATCAATCCTGTCTCCAGTTCCTATGCAAGTAGCTGAAGCTTTCCTCCAATACTCCCAATATAATATAAATATTATGTCTGTGAGAAGTGATTGATGGAACTCTACCTTCTACTCCTGACTATCCAATTATTCATTGTATTATACCTATTTAGGACAATTAATATTACGGAGTCCTACAGCACTGAAATGAACCTTTTACCCAATTTGACCACGATTACTGTCTAGCTTAACTCCATGTGCCTGTATTTGGCCCATATCCCTCTAAACCTTTCCTCTGCATATACCTGTCCAAATGTCTTTAAAATATTATAATTGTTCCTCAAGTAGCTTCTTTAATATACCTCTGTGTGAAAAACTATATCCTTCAGTTCCTCTTTAAATCTTTCCCCTGTCACCTTAAGCTATCCCTTCTAATTTTAGACTTCCCTATCCTGGGTAAAAGGCTGACTATCTACCCCATCTATGCTCTTCATAATTTTATACAGCTCTATAAACTCACCTCTCAGCCTTTTTTGCTCCAGCCAATTGAATCTCTCCTTTTAACACTAGCCTTTCACTTCAGGCACCATTCCCATGAATCTTTTCTGAGCTCTTTTGAGCTTAATCAAATCTTTCCTGTAGAATGCTGGGCAGGATTGCACTCAATACACCAAGTTCACTCTGGCCAATGATTTGTACTACTGTAACATGATATCCCAAATCCTATATTCAGTGACTTGGCTGATTAAGGCAAGCATACCATAAGCCTTCTTCATCACTCTGTCTAACTCTGTTGCCTTTTTAGGGAAATATGTCCCCATACCCTAAGGTTTCACTGCTCAATAGTACTCTGCAGGGGTCTGCCGTTCATAGTGCATATTGTAGTCTGGTTTAATGTTCTATAGTACATCATTTTGCACTTGTTTGTTTGTTAATGGTTCTTTTACATATACAGGGGTATACACTCAGTGGCCACTTTATTAGGTGCACCTGTATACCTGCTTGCTAATGCAAATATCTAATCAGCCAATCATGTAGCAACAACTCAATGCATAAGAGTATGCAGACATGGCCAAAGGGTTCAGTTGTTGTTCAGACCAAATATCAGAATGGGGAAGAAATATGATCTAAGTGACTTTGACTGTGGAGTGATTGTTGGTGCCAGATAGGGTAGTTTGAGTATCTCAGAAACCATTGTTCTGGGATTTTCATGCATAACAGTCTCTAGAGTTTACAGAATGGTGCGAAGAACGAAAAGAAACATCCAATGAGCAGTGGTTCTGGTGGGCAAAACAACTTGTTAATGGGAGAGATCAGAGGAGGATGGCCAGACTGGTTGAGGCTGGCAGGAAGGTGACAGTAACTCAAACAACCATGTGTTACAACAGTGATGTGCAGACGAGCATTTCTGAACACAATGCATTGAACCTTGAAGTAGATGTAGCCCATTCAGCAGTAGAAAGTCACGAGCATACACTCTGTGAGTGTATATGGAAGATAGACACAGGATTAAAGCCTACTTCACCAGTCAATATGTTCATAGCTGATTCTTTATCTCACCACCATTTCCCCTAATACCATCTCTGTCTAGAATTCTATCTTCTTTTGAAATGTATTCATTGACTTGGGCTCTATAACACTGTCTGGTAGAGAGTTCTACAGGTTCAGCACTCTCAATGAAGAATTTCCTTCTCACCTCAGTCCTGAATATTTTACCCTTTATCCTATGCCCGAAACTTCTCATTCTATATACATTGGTCTATTATAATTTTTTACTATTTTATTTAGAGATACAGCACGGAACGGTCCTTTCTGACCCAACTAGCCGTAACATGCCTATTTAAGCACATTAATCACAGAACAATTTACAATAACCAATTAACACTAACCGGTACATTTTTGGACTCTAGGAGGAAACAGGAGCAATTAGAAGGAACCCACATGGTTCATGGGGAGAACATACAAACTCCTTACAGATGGTGCTGGAGATGGTCTCTCAACTCCAAAACGCCCAAGTTGTAATAGTGTTGTGCTAACTGCTACGCTACCATTTGGCGTTTGGACTAATATTACAAAGGTGTTTGGATGGGAAAAGTTCTGGTTTTAACAATTTGAAATTAGTTGGAATGCAACTTACTCAGTCTGACTGCAGTAAAATACCAAGTTCAAAACCTATGGTGACAATGGTAGACTCAGTGAAACTGTGGTTGTAACTTCTGCGTTGTTTTGCAAATTGGTTAACAGGAATTGGATGGACAGGATAAGTGTATCTGATATAATTTTGTTGCCACTTCCTAGGTTAGTATATTCATATCAGTCATAAGTGTCTGCTCCTCAGTATGAGTAACTCCTGCATTTCTTTCTCTTTAACTTCTTTAAACCTTAATTTACAAATGTCTGTATTTCTTCACAATATAAGGGGATGTGAAGTTTGGTCAAATTTTGGGTGTGAGGATCACACAGCTACCTTACCCATCCCTTTAATGTTCATTTATTTTGTGTTAAATGTGTTCATTTGCAGGCTGGCTATGGCTGGAATGTTACTAACTTCCCGAGCTGGGAGCTGCAAGGGACCTTACCCTGCCCTGCTGTGGGCTGTGCCAACTTTCTTAGTGGCGTGCACTTGATAGCTGTTGTGTCCAGCTTAGACATCTTCCCTTCCTTCCCCCTTCCTCTACCTGCACCATGTCTTGCTGTATGCAGTTTGTACTCCTCTTAGTCGTGGAAAATTCCACGGGGTAGTTCCAGCGATGCAGCAATGTCTGGGAGTGGCTGGTTTCTGTCTGCAGAAAAATCTTACAGCTCCATCTACATTGCCCCCTGCAGAGTTTTGAAGCTTACACCAAGAAGCATTGAGAATGTGTAGAAACGTAGCAGCTGCCAGAGGAAATAAACCTGCTAAAACGTTGCTCATCCCTATAAATAGCACTAGCATGCGGTCCTTCCTGTTACTTAATGCATGCTAGCTGTGAAAGCTTAAACAAGTGCATAGGCTCTGAGAACTGAGCTCCAGAAAACCAGTGCTGGCATCAAATCAGCACTGAATGCTGATTGACATCATAATCTATCTGGTCAGTATATAACCAGCAGGCAGTAACTCCATACATGCTAAAACCCTTGTCAAGATGGCATCATCTACTTTGACATCAAAACTCTGTACCTGCAATATTGCAGCATTTCGGATACAATGACCATGATCGAATACAGCTAGAGAGCTCATTTTTACCCTCGTTATTCTCTCATACTCAGGCCATTCTCCTGATTCAGTCCTTGTAAGGAATTAGGACTATTGATTTAGTTATTCACTGCTTGGACCACGTAGAGCTCTTTCGATCCATGGCCTCATCTGACAAAACTGCTCACTTGCCTGGGTAATCCCATATTGATCAGGTAGAACAAGTCTGGTTCTATTATCATAACCAGCCTTTCCCCACTCTCCACCAGCATGCTTCCAGCAAAACAAACACAGAGAATTTCTGTGTTAATAAAATCAAGATCATCTGGATAACACCTTTCTTATCTTATTTGGCATGCTTCTCGTCAAACCAAATAATAGAGTTGGATCTGGTCTTGCCTCAAACCAAAGCACTAGGGTGTGAGAAATCTATGCAGCTTTGTTAGGTGATGTTGAAGATCCTTTCACCTGGTCTAACTTCAAATATGTCATCATTGCTCCTCTCCTCCAAATAAGTAACCTTTGACCTCGCCATCCTCGCAAGCCACTGGTCCATTAGTGCAGCAGACAACATTGCTGCTTCAGAGTTCCAACAACTTGGGTTCAATCCCACACACAAAATGCTGGAGGAACTCAGCAGGCCAGACCAGGACTGATGAAGGGGCTCAGCCGGAAACGTTGACCGTTTACTCTTTTCCATAGATGCTGCGTAGACTGCTCAGTTCCTCCAGCATTATGTGTGTGTTGCTTTGTATTTCCAGCATTTGCAGGTTTGTGTAGGTTCAATCCCAGTCTTGTTTCAAAGGTACATTTAATGTCAGAGAAATGCATACGATATACATCCTGAAATTCTTTTTCTTCACAAGCATCCATGAAAACAGAGGAGTGCCCCAAAGAATGAATGACAGTTAAATGTTAGTGATGCACCATCAATAACTCACTCTGAGATGTAAGAAGCGAGATATCGGCTTTTATTGACTGGAAGCATGAACAACACTACATCCTGGAGAATGAGGCTGGGCTCAGGCCTCAATCGCCTTTATACAGGGGTCTGTGGGAGGAGCCACAGGAGCAGTCCAGACAAGTATATGTAGTTCACTACAGTTAGAACCCCAAAGCCTCCCCCAGCTCCCCCCACCCACGCATCAGCAGCAGCAAAGCAATGATCCCCCCCCACCAGCATCGGCACCCCCACCAATCACTCCAGCAAGCAGCAAAGCATCAATAAAGACACAGACTTGCAGTACCCCAAAAAGTACTCGTTCACCCAGTAATTTGACATACCACGGACTCTCTCTCTCTCCCTAGTAAGGAGGTGTCTCCATTTTACAACGCGAGGGGAAGAGGGGAGACATAACAAACAACTTGCTGATGTACGATGATAAAAGTCTGTTGCAATGCTTCTTCTGAACTCTATGCCCAAAGAACTCGGGTCTCTGAACATGCAACCAGCAGCCAGCTTGCTGCTTTCGATATTCCATCTCCCTGAAAGGGAAAAATAGAGATACTAGAAATAAAGCTGTTTCCGAAGATGCAAGCAAAGGAGTCGCCATTAGGTACCATCCTCATTGTTTATGTGGAGTTGGCATGTTCTCATATGACTGCATGGGCTTTCCTCCCATGTTTTTTCTCTTATATAGAGTAATGGAGCCATAGAATAACAGAGTCATAGCTTACAGCACAGAAGTAAGCCCTTCATCTTAACTGGTCCATGCCGACCAAAATGACCAAGTATATCCCGATTGCCTGTGTTTGGCTCATAACCTTCTAAATTTTCCCAGTCCATGTACTTGTCCAAATGGCTTTGAAAAATTGTTCTTGTACCTGCCTCAACCACTTCCTCTGGCAGCTCATTCCATATGCATACCACTTATTGTGTAAAAAAAGAAGTTGCCCCTCAAAATCCTATTGAATCTTGCCCCTCTCATCTTAAACCTATGCCCTCTAATTCTTTATTCCTCAGCCCTGGGGAACAGACTGAGAGCATTCACCATATCTATGCCCCTCATAATTTAAAACACCTCGATAAGATCACTTCTCAGTCTCCTGTGTTCTGAGGAATGAAGTCCTAGCCTGTCCAATCTCTCTCTATAACTCAGTCTCTTTAGTGATGGCGTCATCCTTGAAAACCTTTTCTGCACTTTTTTTGAGCTTCCTAGTAGAAGGGTGAGCAAAACTGAATGCAATACTCCAAGTGTGGCTCTACCAGTGTACAGTACTACTGCACCGTGACCTCCCAGCTGGTATTGTCAATGCTCTGACTGATTAGGCCAGTGCGCCAAAGTTCTTCTTCACCACCCGGTCTACCTGTGACTCCATGTACTTACATTTCAAGGTTGCTCCGTTCTACAGAGTCTCCAGGGCGCTATCATTCTACATCATAGATGTGTCAGCTGGTAGATTAATTAGCTACTGTAAGTTGTGCCTAGTATGGAAGGATGGTAAGAAGGGGCTTAGGGAGAATAGTACAGCTGCATTGAGAAAAAATATATCCTTGGATCATATGGATAAAGTTAAAGAATGAGAGAGGAGCAATCAGTTTGCTGGCATCATAAATCAGACTTCCCATTAGAGACTGGGAATAAGACCATAAGACATAGGTTCAGGATTAGGCCATTTGACCCATCGACTATGCTCCGAGATTTGCTCATGGCTGATTTATATTTCCTCTCAACCTTATTCTCCTGCCTTCTCCCCGTAACCACTGATGATTTTACTAACTGCATATTAATCTCCTCTTTAAGTATACCCAATGACTTGGCCTCCCCAGCCATCTGTGGCAATGAAGTCCACAGATTCACTACGCTCTGGCTAAAGAAATTTCTCCTCATCTCTGTTCTAAAGGGTTGTTCTTCTATTCTGAGGTTGCACCCTCTGGTCCTAGACTCCCCCCCCCACCAACTAGAGGAACCATCACCTCAAGTCCACTCTCACAGCCTTTCAATATTTGGTAGGTTTCCCCCATTATTCTTCTAAACTCCAGTGACTACAAGCCCAGAGCCATCAAACAATCATCACACATTAACCCTTTAATTACTGGGATCATTCCTGCAAATTTTCTCTGAACCCTCTCCAATGCCAGTGCAACTTGTCATAGATATTGAGCCCAAAACTGCTCACAGCACTCCAAATGTGGTCTTATGTCTTTGCTTTTATATCATATTTCTCTTGAAATGAATGCTAACATTGCAATTGTCTTCCTTACCACCAACTCAATCTGCAAGTTGGCCTTTAGGGAATCCTGCACTAGGACTCTCAAGTCCCTTTGCACCTCTGATTTCTGAATTTTCTTCTCTTTTAGAATATAGTCTATGCCTTTATTCCTTCTACCAAAGTGCATGAGCATACACTTCCCTACACTGTGTTCCATCTTCAACTTCTTTGCCTATTTTCCTAATCTGTCCAAGTCCTCCTACAGACGCCCTCTTTCTTCAACAATACCTGCCTCTCCACCTGTCTTTGTATCAACAACGTTGGCCAGAAAGCCATCAGTTCCATCATCCAGATTATTAACATATAGTGTGTATTTTTTAAAGTGAGCGGAGCCTGTCAGGACTTGTCAACGGGAGCGTGAGATTGTGGAGTGAGTTGGACATAGTTCATTGTGGACTTTACATACCAGTTTTAAAAAGTGAGTGGGGCATGTCGGAAATAATCTGTGGAGTAGGAGATTGCTTCTGTTTATAGTAACTTGGCAAGGCCAGTAAAAAGAATTGAAGTTTAAGCAGAGGGGCCATTGTTGGAGTGGACAGTGTTAGAGTGGTCAGACGTCAGGTCATAAGGCTTGGATGAGAACAGGCGCAGACTAGAACTTAAGTTTGAGAAGTTAGTGGTATAACAAGTGTAGACAGGATAAATTCAAGCAGTAGAATGCTCCTCCTGTAAGGTGTGGGATTCTAAGTTGGCAGGGGAATGGGAACCAGAGTGACATGGTGAGAATAGGGCAGTTGGTATACAAGTTGATGCAGTGTGTGGTGAGACTGTGACAGGCAGAAGATAAGGCAAAATTGCAGTCAGTAGGGCTGATTTCAAGTGTAACATGGGGGCAAAGTTGAAAATGGTGATGAATACAGGACTGAAGGTGTTATATTTGAATGCACGCAGTATATGGAATAAGGTAGATCAAAATTCAAAGTTCAAAATTTAAAGTAGATTTATTATCAAAGCATGTATACAATATACAACCCTAAGATTTGTTTCCTTCCCTGAAACCACAAAACGAAGAAACCCAATAGAACCAATTTTAAAAAAAGACTGTCAAACACAGTGTGTTAAAAAAAAGAACAAATTGTGCAAACAATAAACATAAGCAAATAATATTCTGAATTGAAGTTCATGGAAGTGAGCCCACAGCCGCAAAGCCAGTCTAAGCCCATTAGTTGTAGGCCACAGCCTCAGTTCAGCAGCAGAGACGAGTAAACCTTGTGGAGCAGCGAGCTGAACTGGCTTGCGTCTCACTACCGGCCCTGACACCCTGACCTTTTCAATCTGCCCACTGCTTAAATCATCCAAACCTTAGGTCATTCCTCACTGTTGTCCCTGGGCCCTTCTGCTTCGATATGCACTCAGGCGCAGGCTCCACCACCTAGGTTTGGCCCATAAGTGACCTTTCCAATTCATCCCAGGGCTTAAATGAATCGATAATTGGGTCTATTCTCACTCTCGGGCCTGGGTCTAGGCCCTGCCACCATGACTCAGCATTACTTCCGCTCACCTCACCTCAGTTTTACCACATCAAATCACCTGCAAGTGTGCTCCAGCAATAGCAAAACATTGACTCATTTCCCAATGATCTTGTTGTGCAGTTACAGATTGGCAGGTATGGCGTGTGGGCATCACTGACTTGTGGTTGAAATAAGATCATAGTTGGGTGCTTAAAATCCAAGGATACACATGGTATTGAAAGGACAGGGAGGTAAGCAGAGGGAGATGGGAGTGGCTCTGTTGGCAAGATATGGATCAAATCCTTAGAAAAAGGTGACACAGGATTGGAAGTTGTAGGTGGAGTTAAGAAACTACAAGTGTAAAAAGACCCATATGGGAGTTACATGCAGGCCCTAGAACAGAGGCCATGATGTGGGATATGAATTTCAATGGGAAATAGAAAACACATGTAACAAGGGCAGTATTATTATAGTCATGGGGGGATTTCAATATACAGGTAGATTAGGAAAATCAGGTTGCTGCTGGATTCCAAGAGGGGGTACTTGCAGAATGCCTACAATATTGAGAAAGACAATTCTGGATTGTGTGTTGCGTAATGAAGGAGATTTGATTAGGGAGCCTGAGGTAAAGGAACCCTTAGGAATCAATGATCATAATATGATATAATTCACCCTGCAGTTTGAGAGTGAGAAGATAAATTCAAAGATATCATTATTACAGTGGATTAAAGAGAGTTACAGAGGTATGAGAGAGGAGCTGGCCAGAGCTGATTGGAAAAGAACACTAAGGACACAAAGAACACAAAAAAGACAATTTGGAAGGTGCAGGATAGATACATCCCAAAGATGAAGAAGTACTCTAAAGGGAGGATGAAACTATCATGACTGACAAGGGAGGTCAAAGACAGTATAAAAGCAAGAGAGAACACATATAATATAGCAACATTTTGTGGGAAGTTGTCCCATTCAGGTCTAATGATTTAATCACTGTGGAGGATTTCTAACACTTGTGGGTTAATGTCTTTCCTGACACAGGGAGTTACTCTGCTTAGCAGGTGAGACCTGTGGTTGTGAAACAATCTCAGCTTTGGGGGCCCCAATGATGGCTGTAGGCATTGTCTGCAGGAGGCTGTTCTGACAGTTCTGGACACCTTTATTCTCTAACAATTGACTCTACTATCCTCAATTGATCGATGTGTTGTCTCCAGAAGACACCGGGTGCAATCTGCACTGTGTACGAGAGTGATCCAGTTCTGTCCTTAATCTTTCCAAGTGCATGCTTTTGATCATTTCTGAAGTACCCCACCAGGTCTGCTTGTCCAGGAGTGAAACTTCACACCTCCTTGTTCCGGGAGCACTCAATTTGTCTTAGCTGTTTGTCCTGCATCCTCTTTTTAAGATTGGGTTTGAGGAGATCCAAGTGCCAATGTAAGGGGTGACACAGGAATAGCACAGCTGGTGAGCTGTTGGTTGTGGAGTGCGCTGCATTGCGATATACAAAGAGGAAATTGATGAGCTTCTGACTCAGTGTCAGCACAGTGTATTCTGCTGATATTGCTCACAGTTCATTCTTTAGACTCTAGACAAGCTATTTTGCAAAAGCCATTTGTAGCTGGGTGGTATAGTGCAGATGTAATATGTCCTATTCCATTCATTTTCAGGAATGACTGAAACTGCTCCGCAACAAGCTGTGGTCTGTTGTCACTGACTAAATGTTCTGGAGCAGCAGTCCTTGAGAAGAGGGTTTTCAACACATCGACAGTATGCGAGGATGTGGTGGAGGCCATTGGGAACACTTCCGGTCACTTTGCAGCTGCATCTGCTACTACCATGAAATTTATGCCCTTGAGTGGCCCAGGAAAATCCCCATATATCCTCTGCCAGGGCAATGCAGGTCATTCCCAGGGCTGGAGAGGCGCTGATCTTGGCATCTTCTGGACGTGTTGGCATTGTGAATAGCATATGGCAAGCTGCTCAATCTGCTGATCTATCCCTGGCCACTAGACAATGCTTCCATTTTGACCATGCCTAGAGGACCGACATGTACTACAGCTTCTCCAGTACTTTAGTTCTTAGCATGGATGGTTCACTAACTCTCAATCTGCACAAAAGGCAACCCCATAAAGGGCAAGATTATTTCACTGCTGGTAAAAACAGGAGAAAGGGAATTTCTGCCACACATTCCAGCCATTTTGTAGACCTGAGGCAGTGTGGGGTGTTTTCTGGTTTCCCTTGGATCATCTCTGCTGTAATAGGAAGACTTTCAATTTGTATTAGGGAGAATACGTCAAGAGGAGTGTCCTTGTTTGTTAATTTTTCAGTTATTTCCTTCTTCAAGGGTAAACAGGACAATCATCAGCAATTCCTTTTGGATTCGAGTTTGTAATTGTGTCCTCCCAGAAACAGAGCCCATCTCTGCACTTGTGCTGCTGCTGTTAGTGCTCCTTCTGTGGACTGAAAATAGACACTAGTACATCAGTAATGAGGGTAAACTCTCCCATACAAATACCAGATGAAACCTTTTACACTCCCAGCCAAACTCAAGACCTGTCTGTCAATCTGTATGCACACTTTCTCTGCAGTGGTGAGGGAATGTGATGCAAAGTTTGTGGGGCATTCTACTTCCATCACTCATAACATGTGACATGACTGCACCTAAATCATAAGGAGAGGCATTACAGGCAAGCTTCACTGAATGATATGGATCATAATGTGTGAGTACAGAGTCTGATGTCACCATTTTAATTGTCTTTTGGAAAGTCATCTCACACTGCTTTGTCCATTGCCATTTCTTCCTGATCTGTAGGAATGAGTTCAAGGGGTGGAGCACGGTAACCAGGTTTGGCAGGAACCTGTTATAGTAATTGACAAATCCTAAAGAGGATCACAACTGTGACAAATCCTTTGGCCTTGTGGCATCCACCAATATTTCAACTTTCTCAGCACACTGTGCAATCCTTGTGCACGAATGGTGTGACAGTAAGTGATGCTCAGTTTAAAAAATTTGGGCTTCCCTGTCATACTCTGAGCTGACAGTCTTCTAATCTTTTTAACTTGAGATTTCGGAGATGTTCCTTGTTATCCTCTCCGGTAACAATGATGTCATCCAAGTAATACTGACAGCCTGAGCAGTGTTGCAGCATCTGATCCACAGCTTTCTGCCAGAGTTCAGAGAGACACTTCAGGGCTGCATGTTCCAAGCGTCCAGTAAAAGAGAATACCCGTCAGCAGGGAGGGGAATCCGACGGGTCGGTTCTCTCTTCAGTCGGCTTCCCCTAATTCTGTAAAGCTCGCAGCTTCCTTGTCATGGAGGTCTCAGACCCACCT
This sequence comes from Hemitrygon akajei, assembly GCF_048418815.1. Classification (NCBI taxonomy): domain Eukaryota; kingdom Metazoa; phylum Chordata; class Chondrichthyes; order Myliobatiformes; family Dasyatidae; genus Hemitrygon; species Hemitrygon akajei. The sequence continues at coordinate 53,091,177 of NC_133125.1, forward strand.
CATCCATTCATTGTCGAGGTGAATACATCCGATGTAGGCATTGGAGCTGTCCTTTCTCAGCGCTTGTCTGCAGATAGCTGACTGCGCCCTTGTGCTTTTCTTTCCCATCGCTCGACTCCGGCTGAGAGGAATTACGATGTTGGAAACCAGGGAGCTTCTGGCTGTCAAGGAGGCCCTGGAGGAATGGCGACACTGGCTGGAGGGGGCAGAGCATCCATTCTTGGTCTGGACAGATCACAAGAACCTCTCCTATATTCAGGATGCTAAGAGACTCAACTCTCGTCAAGCCCAGTGCACTCTCTTCTTCACACGGTTCAATTTCATCCTCACTTATCATCCCGGCAGCAAGAATACAAAGGCCAACGCTCTCTCCCGGCAGTTAGACGGATCTGAGGACAATGCCGATCCAGAGCCCATTCTTCCTCGCTCGTGTATCGCTGCTCCAGTGATCTGGGGAATAGAAGCAGAGGTGAGGGCTGCCCAACAATCGGATCCAGGCCCGGATGGGGGACCTCCCAACCGGCTGTTTGTCCCTGCTGCAGTGCATTCCAAAGTGTTGGAATGGGGTCACTCCTCCCGTCTGGCTGGATATCCTGGAATTCAACGGACTCAGGAGTTTATAAAGCGACAAATTTGGTGGCCATCTATATCCCAGGATGCCCACGACTTTGTATCTGCCTGTCCCACCTGCGCTCGGAACAAGACATCACGCCAGCGTCCTGCGGGTCTGTTACGTCCACTGCCTGTACCCCACCGCCCCTGGTCCCACCTCTCAGTAGATTTCATCACTGGTCTGCCCCTGTCTAATTAGAACACCACCATTTTGGTCATTGTAGATCTATCTTCCAAGGCTGCCACTTCATTGCCCTCCCCAAGGTCCCATCAGCTCATGAGACTGCAACACTCACGTTTCAACATGTATTTCAGGCTCCATGGCTTTCCTCAAGACATAGTGTCTGATCGTGGATCACAGTTCTCTTCCTGCTTTTGGAATGCTTTCTGCTGTCTTGTAGGAGGCACGGCCAGTCTCTCATCAGATTTCCACCCCCAAGGCCAGGGCTTCTCTGCTGCACACACAGTAACAGCATTCCTGGCAGGCTGATCAGCTCCATCAACAGACAAGGCCATTCAAGCCAGGAAATTAGGTCTGGTTGGCATAAGGGATCTTCCCCTGAAAATCGAGAGTCGGAAATTGGCACCGTGCTACGTGGGACTGTTTGTGGTGGAAAAGGCTGTCAACAAGGTGTTCTGCAGATTGCCTCTACCAGCATCACTGAAGATCCACCCAGTATTCCATGCTTCCCAGCTCAAGCCAGTTACTACTTCTTCCTGGCCCCAGTCACCCTTCTACCCCTCCTCCCCGCCTGGTAGATGGTTCCCTTGTCTATACAGTGTGGTACATCCTGGCATCTCGCCAGGTACGTGGGAAGATCCAGTACCTTGTGGACTGGGAAGGAATATGGTCTAGAAGAACGTTCTTGAATCCCGGCGAAGGACATCTTGGACAAGTCGCAGATCCGGTACTTCCAGCGGACACGGGTCTGTGGTGCCTTAGGGGCTGAACCTAGAGAAGGGGGCCCTGTCACAACCACGGATTCGGCAGCACAGTAGATACGGCAATTGCATTTGTGAATATTCACGTGTCAGCTAATTATTATTTCATTATACAGGTGGCCCCCGTTTTTCGAACGTTCGCTTTATGACAGCTCGCTGTTACGAAAGACCTACATTAGTACCTGTTTTCTCTAACCAACGAGGATTTTCGCTTTTACGATAAAAAGACGCCTGCTTTATACGTGTGTTTACCCTGTGAAAGACTACCCTGACTGTGAAGCCTTGTGCGGGCAGTTGTGTGCACATGCATGTATGTGCATACGCGTATATGTGCGTAGGCGTGTATGTGTGCATGCGTGTACCTGCTAATTTTTTTCTCCAAATCAATTTTGGCTCGCTGTCTTTCCTATTCTGATAAGTGAAAATACACCGTACATACAATATTTCTACTTTATATAGGCTGTATACTTATCATATCATTCCTGCTTTTAATATATGTTCATGTTATTTTAGGTTTTATGTGTTATTTGGTATGATTTGGTAGGTTATATTTTGGGTCTGGGAACGCTCAAAAATTTTTCCCATATAAATGAATGGTAATTGCTTCTTCGCTTTACGACATTTCGGCTTACAAATGGTTTCATAGGAACGCTCTACCTTCGGATAGTGGGGGAAACCTGTAATCATATTTAACTCATACTTGTCGTTGTAGTGCTTGTCGAGACTTGGACTCAGCTCAGCAATGCCTCACTGCCTTTCTGAATTCCGCCCTGCCTGAGAGATTGGACTGTCAAGTCATCTGGCTCGCAAAGCTAACGGTATTTGTTTTATATTTTAGTTGTTCTTTTCAGCTGCAGTATAGGCTTCATTTTCCCATTTGAGAGTTTTAGCTAGCGGCACTGTTTGGCCTGGCGTTTATTGTTTTCTTCCCCCTTTTTATACTAATCGCATTAAAAGTCTGTGAACTATCGACTGCTTCAGTGTCTCTCACTCTGCACTTGAGCCATATTTGAACCATCGTTGACACACCTGGTTTTCACTGTTTATGAACCCATGTCCATTCTCATTGCTTAACAATTTCATCCGATTTTAAAATCAACCATCTCTCTTGCTTCTGAAGAAAAATGTGCTGTGCATTTTTTAAACACTTGGATGTCTCTTCTCCCTTCCAAAGAAAAACGTGATGCGTTTTTTTTTTAACTTGAAAGTCTCTCTCTCGCCCCTTCCAAAGAAAAGCTTGCTGTGCTGTAACAGGTAGGTAGTTGCCTCAGGTTTGTTTTTAAATTTCCTTGGAATTCCGGGTGTTATGTTTTGTATCTCCAGAAGGAAAAACAGAGGAGCCAAAATGTGTTTTTCTTTACCCTTTTTAGTGAGGCATTCATCTATGACATGGTGGTATAATGGTGTATGCCAATCATGTACTTCTTACATATAACCCATAGTAAATTATGTAAACAAACAAAGAATGCTTAATCAAACAATAGAGTTACAATATTACTCAAATAATACTGAAATTTTGAATGCACTACATCGTGAAATGAAACTTACTCTACCTAGCATCTTGTTAGCAAATGTACAGTTGCAGAAAAGCAAGATTGAGGACCTAAAGGCAAGATTGATGTATTGGAGAGAAATGATGAATTGCTGTGTTCTATGTTTAACAGAGACATGGCTCAATCTGGACACCATAAATACATTGGTAAGAACTGAGGGCTTATTGATATATCAAATGGATGAGACTGCTGATATGGAGAAGGCAAAAAGTGGGGGGGGGGGTGTGCTTCAGGATACACTCTTTATGATACTCAGACCCAGCAGCCTTGTTGCTTTTTTGTTCCCCTGACCATTCTACCTATCAAATGAGTTCTCCTCGTTGATTCTGATTGTCGTTTACATACCATCATACAGGCAGTTGAGGTATGGAGTACTGCCATCAGCAAACAAACAACAAGCAACCTGCCCAATGCCTTTCAAAATAATTGTCAAGGACTTCAGTCAGGCTTGTTGGAAGAAATCATTGCTCAGTTATCATCAACATATCGCCTGCAGCACCAGGGGTCCCAACACTCTTGAGCACTGCTATACTGTGATTAGGAATGCCTACAACTCCATGCCTAGACCACATTTTGGGAAATCTGATCACTCGATGTCCTCCTCCTACATGCATGCAGACAGACTCTAAAGAGCAAGGCTCCAGAGATTAGGACAACGAAATGTTGGCTGCGGGAAGCAGAGGTGCAGCTACGGGATTGCTTTGAGTCGGTGGACTAGGCTGTGTTCAAGGGCTCATCAGAGGATATGAACGAATACACCACGGTTGCCACAGACTTTAAACAAAACAGATAGAGATGAATGTGTCCCCACAAAATCATTCAGAGTATTTTCCAACCAGAAGCCCTGGATGAACCAAGAGATAATCTGCTGAGGGCCAGGTCCATGGTTTTCAGGTCTAGTGATGAAGCAAAATACAAGAGGTCCAGGTTTGAGCTCCAGAAAGCCATCTCACCTGTGAAGTGGCAATTCTGGACCAAACTTGAATCACTGAAGGTTGTTCGACAGCTGTGGCAGAGCTTGGATTGTATCATCTGCTGTAAAGTGAAACCAAGCAACATAGGTAACAATAAGGCTTTGCTCCCAGATGAGCTCAATGCCTTATATGCACTCTTTGATCGTATTTGATTAAAAAAGAACACCGGCAATAATGATGGCAGAGCAGCAATGGTTGGAATTTCTGGAAGAAATTCGCAAGACACAGGATATATACATCCCAAAAAGGAAGATGTATTCCAAAAGAAAGATGACTGTAGCAAACAAGAGAAGTCAAAGCCAACATAAAACCCAAAGAGAGGGCATATAATACAGAGGGGCCTCCTTTTAGTATGGAGATGCGGAGGAATTTCTTTAGCCAGAGGGTAGTGAATCTGTGGAATTCTTTGCCACAGGCAATTGTGGAGGCCAAGTCTTTATGTGTATTTAAGGCAGAGCTTGATAGCTTCTTGATTGGTCAGGGCATGAAGGGATATGGGGAGAAGGCAGGAAAGTGGGGCTGAGGGGAAAATAGTATTAGCCATGAAGAAATGATGGAGCAGCCATGATGAAATAGTGAAGCAGACTCGATGGGCTAAATGACCTAATTTTGCTCCTATATCTTATAGTCTTAAAACATGGAGGCACCTTCAGGAAATCCTACAGCTCCTGATGACCCTGTGATTTCAATCTGAGACTGACTGAGAGCATCCTTCAGGTGAAGCCATGGAAAACATCCGACCCAGACAGGGTATCTCATTGGGTATCAAAGACCTGTGTTGATCTACTGGCTGAAGTACTCACTGATACCTTTAACTTCTCAGTTCGGCATTATGAGGTACCCATGTGCTTCAAGCTGGCTTCAATTATACTGGCACCTAAGAAGAATGTGGTAACCTGCCTCATTGAGTAACATCCAGAGGCACTCAAAGATGAAGTGCTTTGATACGTTGGTGATGAAACATAACAACTCCTGTCCGGAAAGCGATTTGGATCTGCTTAAATTCGCCTAATGTCACTACAGGTCAAAAGTGACTGCCATTTCATTGGCTCTTCTTTCAGCCCTGGTACAGTTGGATATGAAGGTGCACACATCAGGATTCTCTTCCATGACTACAGCTCAGCATTCAGTACTACCACCCTCTCAAAACTGATCAACAAGCTCCAAGTTCTAGGTTTCAATACCTCCCTGTGCAACTGCTTCCCCCATTTCCTCACTTGCAGACCTCTGTTAGTTCAGACTGGCAACAACATCTCCTCCACAATCTTCATTAGCATAGCTGCACCATGAGACTGTGTACTTAGCCCCATGCTCTATTACTTTATACTTATGACTATGTGGCTAAGCACAGCTCCAATGCCAGATTTTAGTTTGTGGGTGACACTACTGTCATTGGCCAAATCAAATGTCATGACAAATCAGCACATAGGAGGGAAATTGAAAATCTGGCTGAGTGGTGCTACAGCAACGATGTTAGCAAGACCAAGGAGCTCGTTATTGACTTCAGGAGGAGGAAATGGAAGGTTCATGAGCCAATCCTGATAGGGAATCAGAGGTGGAGAGGGTTAGCAACTTTAAATTCCTCGGTGTTATCATTTCAAGGGATTTGTCCTGGGTCCAGCATGTATGTGCCACAATGAAGAGACCATGGCAGCACCTCTACTTTCTCAGAAATTGGTGATGATTTGGCATGACTTCTAAAACTTTGATATACTTCTGTAGATGTATGGTGGAGAATATTTTGACTCACGGTATCACAGCCTAGTATGGAAACACCAATGCCCATTAATGGAAACTCCTACAAAAATTTGTGCATATGACCCAGTCCATCACAGATAATGGTCTCTCCACCATTGAGCACATCTACATGGAGTGCTTTTGCAGGAAAGCAGCATCTATCATCAAGGAGCCCCACCATCCAGGTCGTACTCTCTTCTCACTACTGCCATCAGGAAGAAGGTACAGGAGTCTCAGGACCCACACCACCAGGTTCAGGAACAGTTATTACACTTCAACCATCAAACTTTTGAACGAAAGGGTTCAATCAACTTCACTTGCCCCATCACTGAACAGTTCCCACAACCTATGCATCACTTTCAAGGACTGATCATCTCATGTTCTCAATATTTATTGCTTATTTATTTGTTATTGTTATTTTATTCTATCATTTTGTATTTGCCTTTTAGTCTGTTGTCCTTTTTGTCTGTTCTGTTGGATGTTGTCTTTCACTGATTCTATTGTATTTTTTGTATTTACTGTGATTGCCCACAAGAAAATGAATCTCAGGGTTGTATCTGGTGACATAAATGCACTTTGATATTTGTACAAAGATTTGGATGATGGAAGTGATAGATTTGTGGCCAAGTTTACAGAAAATGCAAAAGATAAGTGGAGGGCAGATGCTGTTGAGGAAGCAGGGAGTCTGCAGAAAGACTTGGACTGATTGGGAGAATGGACAAAGATGTGGTAGATGGAATACAGTGTAGGGAAGAGTATGGTCATGCGCTTTGGTGGAAGAAATTTGGTGGAAGAAATTGGTGGAAGAAATTTGGTGGAAGAAATTGGCGCAAGCTATTTTCAAGATGTGGGGAGATTTCAAAAATCAGAGGTGCAAAGGGATTTGGGAGTTTTTGTGCAAGTTTTTCTAAAGGTTAACTTGCAGGTTGAATCGGTGGTGAAGAAGGCAAATGCAATGTTAGCATTCATTTCAAGAGGACTGGAATATAAGGCAGGGATGTGTGCTGAGGCAATGGTCAGACCACATTTGGAGTATTGTGAGCAGTTTTGGGTTCCATAACTAAGAAAAAATGTGCGAGAATTAGATAGGGTCCAGAGGAGGTTCACGAGAATTATTCTGGGAATGAAAAGGTTAATGTATGAGGAGTGTTTGATGACTCTGGGCCTATACTGACTGGAGTTTAGAAGAATGAGGAGGGATTTCATCAAAGCCTTTCGAATATTGACGTCTCAATAGATAAGGTGTGGAGAGGATGTTTCTATAGTGGGGGCGTCTAGGAATAGAAGGCACAGCCTTAGAATAGAGGGATGTCTATTTAGAATAGAAATAAAATGCAAATTCTTTAGCCAGAGGGTGGTGAATCTGTGGAATTCTTTGCCACAGACGGCTATGGAGGCCAAGCCACTGAGTATATTTAAAGCAAAGGTTGATAGGTTCTTGGTTAGTCAGGGTGTCAAAGGTTACAGGGAGAAGGCAGGAGAATGGGATTAAGAGGCATAATAAATCAGCCATGATGAAGTGGTGGAACAGACCCGATGGGCAGAGTGGCCTAATTCTTCTCCTAGCCCTCATGCTCCTATGGTCTAACATGAAAAGTATTGGACCCAACACTGCAGAACACCACTAGTCACTAGCAGCCAACCATAAAAAGGCCCTCATGTTTATCAGCTTCATGTGCAGCACCTTGTCAACGGCTTTCTGAAAATCCAAGTAAACAACATCTATTGACTCTCCTTTGTCTACTGTGTTCGTTATTTCCTCAAAGAATTTGAACCAATTTTTCAGGCAAGATTTCCCCTTAAGGAAACTGTGCTGACTTTGGCCTATTTAATATATGCCTCCAAGTACCCTGAAACCTCATGCTTATTGGAGGAACAAATATAAAGCAAACTGCAGAAAGGTGTAAGAACAGTAGGATTATTCAGTGAAACATTTTAACTTCCCAATTTTGAATGTAATTGCCTTCGAGAGGTCTTAGATGGGGTAGTATTTATTAAGTGTGCCCAAGGAAGTTTTTTGACTACGTACTGTATGTAAAGAATACTACCAGAGACAGGGCTGTACTCAACCTTATCTCAGAAAGTAAAACTGTGGACTGTCGGTGGAGGGTAGCATTTTTGAAACAGTGACCATAATTCTAGGAGCTTCAGGGTATCTTTGGAAAGGGATAGAGCAGTGGGAGTACCAGGTAGGATAGTGGAATGCTCCACTTGAGGGATGTGGGAAGGCAGGGAGACCTCCTGTTTCTATGATGACTACACGCTCAAGAAGTGCATGCAACTGCAGCTTATTACAGACTGCATTACTGAGCTGGAGCTGTCGCTGGATGAACGCCGGATAATTTAGAGAGCCGAAGGATTGATTGCTCTGAACTACAGGGGGATTGTTACCCCTAAGTTGAAGGACACAGGTATCAGGAGAAAGGGGATAGGCAGCCAGTGTAGAGTACCCTTCTGGTTGTTCCTCTCAATAACAGGAATATTATTTTGGATACTGTTGGGGGGGGGGGGGGGGGTGGTGGAACTAGCAGAGGAAAGCCACAGCATATAGTAATCTGGCACTGTGTCTGGCGCTGTGACTCCGAAGAGAAGGGAAGAGAAGAGGTGAACAGTAATGATAGGGGATTCATTGGTTAGGGGAAAAGACATGTGATTCTGTGGATAAGAACAATATTTCAATGGTATGTTTCCTCCTAGTTGCTAGGATCAGGATTTTAAGGGATGGGGGAGCAACAGAGGCAGCAGTTCATTTCGGTACCAATGATATTGACAGGAAGGGTGATGAGAACCTGCAGTGCATTCAGAGCGTTAAATGCTAAGTTAAAGGACAGGACCTCCAGGATGGTGCTATCAGGATTGTTGCACGTGCCACGTGCTAGTGAGGCTAGACTAGGAAGATAGTACAATTATCTAAGAAGATGTTAAGCCCACGTACAATGATAGGAACAGAAGGGTTGAGCATGGTGGGACTGATGTTCTGAGCTTAGGCATTGGTTTAAAATGTGGAATTATGATATTGAAGGCATTAGTGAGAAATGGATGGGTAGAGTCAGGACTGGCAGGACTTGCTGGAGAAACTCAGCAAGTCGGGCAGTATCTATGGAAAAGAGTAAACAGTCAATGTTTTGGGCTGAGATCCTTTATCAGCTCTGAGTTTTATAAAGCTGCAACATACAGTAAATTTCTGACCTTTGAACTAAATGCTTTGACTAATAAAGGCAAGCAGGCCATTTGACTTCTTAACCTCCCTATCAATCTGTGTAGCTACTTTTAGGGAGCTATGAATTTGTACCCCAAGATCCCTCTGCTCATCAACACTGTTAATGGATCTTGCCCTCAACAAAATACTGTCTTTTTACATTTGTCTTACCGAGGTGTAACACCTCACATTTTTTTAAGTTAAACTCCATCTGCCATTTCTCTGGCCATATCTGTAACTGATCTATATCCCACTGTACTCTTTGTCAAACTTCTGCGCTGTCCACAACACCACCAATCTTCAGATCATACGCAAACTTACTAACCCAGCCATCTACATTTTCATCCATTTTATTTATATGTATCACCACCAACAGAGGTCCCAGTACAAATCTAGTTTATAAACATCGAAACATAGAAATATAGAAACAATACTGCACAATACAGGCCCCTCAGCCCACAAAGCTGTGCTGAACATGTCCTTACCTTAGAACTACCTAGGTTTTACCCATAGCCCTCTATTTTCCTAAGCTCCATGTGGTCGTCCAGGAGTCTCTTAAAAGACCCTATCATTTCCGCCTCCACCACCACAGTTGGCAGCTCATTCCATGCACTCACCACTCTCTGCGTAAAAAACTTACCCTGACATCTCCTTTGTACCTACTTCCAAGCACCTTAAAACTATGCCCTCTCGTGCTAGCCATTTCAACCCTGGGGAAAAGCCTCTGACTATCCACATGATCAATGCCTCAAAAGCTGCTTAGTAAGTCCCTTCAACCACTAACCTCTGTCTGCTATGGCAAGCAAGTTGTGAATCCAAATGGCCAAATCATCATGGATTCCATGCATCTTAATCTTCTGGTTGAGCCTCCCATGAGGGACCTTGTAAAATGCCTTTCTAAAATCCATGTAGACAACATCCACAGATTTGCTTTCATCAACCACCCTCGTCACCCTGTCAGAAAACTATATCAAGCTAGTAAGACATGACTTGCCCTGTAAAAAGACATGATTTCCCAAATGCTCATAAATTCCATCCCTAAAATTCTCTCCAGTAACTTCCCTCCCACTGACCTGAGATTCACCGGTCTTTAGTTGGATTATAAACACAAGGTACACTGCAGATGCTGTGGTCAAATCAACACGGACGAAAAAGCTGGATGAAATCAGCAGGTCGGGCAGCATCCAGCTTTTTTGTATGTGTTTAGTTGGATTATCCCTGGTACCCTCCTTGAATAATCAAACAACATTAGCTACTTGCCAGTCCTAAGGGACCTCATCTGTATCTTGAGAGGACATGAAAGTAATAGGCAAGGCCCCAGCAATCTCATCCTTTGTCTTTTGCAATAATCTGGAGATTTCCCATCTGATCCTGAGGACTTATCCACCTTAATGCTCTTCGTGACCCAACACCACCTCCTCCTTAACCTCAAAATGCCCTAGCACATTAATATGCTTGCACTGATCTCCCTATCCTCATGCCCTGCTCCTTGGTAAATACCGATGTAGAATCTCACTCATATCCTACACATCCAAGCAAATGTTACCCTCTTTATCCTTAAAGGATCTTACCCTCTCCCTAGTTATCTTCTTGCTCTTGACATATGTAAATAAGTAAAGACGTGTCTGAAGAGAGTGTGGAGGCATTAGTAATGATCATTCAGGAATCAATAGATTTTGGCACGGTTCATAAGGACTGGAGAATTGCAAATGTGACTCCACACTTCAAGAAGGGAGAGAGGAAATTATAGGCAAGTTAGTCTGCCTTCCATGGTTGGGAAGGTGTTGGAGTCAATTGTGAATGTGTGGTTTTTGGATATTTGGAGGAACGTGATCAAATAGGCCTAGTCAGCATGGTTTCTTTAAGGGAAAATCTTGCCTTGGAATTCTTTGAAGAAGTAGCAAGCAGGAAGGGCATGGAGAATTGATGGATGTTGTAAAATTGGATATTCAGATGGTCTTTGACAAGGTGCCACACATGAGTCTGCTTAACAAGATAAGAGGAAAGATACTAGCATAGATAGAGCATTGGCTGATTGGCAGGAGGCAAGGAGTGGGAATAAAGGGAGTCTTTTCTGGTTGGCTACCAGTGCCTAGTGGTGTCCACAGGGGTCTGTGTTGGGACTGATCATTTTTACATTGTAAATCAATGATGATGCGGTTTGAATTGATGACCTTGTGGCCAAGTTTGCAGATGATATGAAGATAGGTGGAGAGGCAGGGAGCTTTGAGGAAGCAGAGGGGCTACAGAAGGACTTAGAAAGATTAGGAGACTGGACAAAAAAAGTGGCAGATGGAATACAGTGTTGGGAAGTGTATAGTCATGCACTTTGGCAGAAGAAATAAAAGCATAGGCTATTTTCTAAATGGAGAGAAAATTCAACAATCTGAGGTGCAAAGGACAAAGGGACTTCAGGAATTACTGAAGGTTAAATTGCAGGTCGAATTGGTGGTGAGGAAGGCAAATGAGATGTTAGCATTCATTTCAAGAGGACTAAAATATAAAAGCAAGGATGTAAGTTTGAGGCTTTATAAAGCTCTGGTGAAGCCTCACTTGGAGTATTATGAGTAGTTTTGGGTCTCTTATCTGAGAAAGCATGAGCTGACATTTATCATCTTGGGAGTACTTGATGGCCTCTACTCACTGGAATTCAGAAGAATAAGGGGTGACCTCATTAAAACCTATCAAATGTTGAAAGGCATTGAAGGTGTGGATGTGGAGAGGATGTTTCCTGTGGTGGGAGAGTCTAAGAGCAGTGGATTCAACCCTAGAATAGAGGGATATCCTTTTAGAACAGAGATGAGGAGGAATTTCTTTAGCCAGAGAGTGCTTAAATCTGTGGAATTTGTTGCCACAGGCCAAGTGGAAGCCCAGTCATTGGGTAAATATAAGGTTGACAGATTCTTGATTAGTCAGGGCATGAAGGGGTAAGGGGTAAAGGCAGGAGATTGGGGCGAGAGGGAAAATGGATCAGTCATGATGAAATGATGGAGCAGACTTGATGGGTCAAATGGCCTAATTCTGCTCCTATATCTTATGGTCTTATGTATTGAATGCATTAGGATTCTCTTTAATCCTACTTGTAAAGGACTTTTTGAGGCCCCTTCTGTCTTTCCTAATTTCCTTCTTGAGTTCTTTTCTGGCTTCTTTATAATCCTCAAGGCAAAAGGATAGCAGGGAACAAACTTGGTCCACTTGAAGATCAGGGTGAACATCTATGCATAGAGCCAAAAGAAATGGGGGAAATCTTAAATGGGTATTTTTTTGCATCTGTGTTGACGCAGAAAATGGACAGAGTCTATGGAACTGAGGCAAAACAGCAGTGAAGTCATGTGACATATCCAAATTACAGGAGAAGGCATGCTTGTGATCTAAAGGCAAAGTAGGGTGGATCAGTCCACATGGCCAGACAAGGTGCACCCTTGGGCCTTGTGGGAGGCTCATGCACAAATTCTAGTGATTTAAAATCATACTTAACCACAGGATGCCAGAAGACTGAAGTATAGTTAATGAAGTAAAGTTCCATTTTTCAAGGAAAGCTCTAAGAACAAACCGAGAAATTATAGGCCAATTAATCTGATATCAGTAGTGGATAAAGTATTAGAATGCATTCCATGTGATAAGATATATAAGTACTTGGGTAGATAAGGCTTGAATACAGATAGTCAATGTGGATTTGTGCATGGTAGGTCACGTCTAGCCAATTTTATAAAGGTTTTGATGAGATTAACAGGAAATTTGGTGAAGGAAAAGCAGTAGACATTGTCCATATGGACTTTAGCAAGGACTTTGATGAATTTCTAAGTACGAGCCTGGTCCAAATGGTTCAGTCACTTGGCATTCTGGATAAGGTAATAAATTGGATTCAAAATTGGCTTAGTAGGAGACACCAGAGATTGGCAGTATATGTTTGACACTGGCTGGAGTCTTGGGCCTAGTGGTGTGATGTAGGGATTGGTGCTGAGACCACTGATCTACAATATATCAATGACATGGATGATAATGTGGTAAGCAGGATCAGAACTAGGTTTAATATCACTGTCATATGTTGTGAAATTTGTACTTTTGTGGCAGCTGCACATTACAATATATAGTAATAAAAATTGTAAAGTAAAATAAGGAGCATATATAAAAACAAATTGAATAAATAGTGCAAAAAGAAGAAAACATACTGAGGTTGTGTTCATGGGTTCATTGTCCATTCAGAAATCTGATGGCAGGCGGGAAGAAGCTGTTCTTGAAACATTAAGTTTGTGTCTTCAGGCTCTGGTAGCACTCCTTGATAGTAGCAACAAGAAGAGGGCGTGTCTTGGGTGATGGGGGTCCTTAATGGTAGAGACCACCTTTTTGAGGCACCATCTGTTGAAGGTGTCCTAGATACAAAAAGTAAGCAAGTGTAATAAAAAATAAGCAATATATGACAAGAAGATGAGATGAAGAGTCCTTAAAAGTGAATCCATGGTTGATGGGTAATAACTGTTCCTGAACCTGATGGTGTGAGTCCTGTAGTTTCTTTCTGGTGGCAGCAGCAAGAAGAGAGCAAGATGATGATGATGTTGCTTTCCTGTGCCAGCGCTTCAAGTAGATGTGCTCAGTGGTGGGGAGAATTTACCCATGATAGGCTGGACTGTATCTACTACATTTTATAAGATTTTCCATTCCAGGGTATATGTGTTTCCTTGCCAGGTTGTGATGCAGCCAGTCAATATACCTTCCACTACACATCTATTGAAGTTTGTCAATATGTTAGATGTCATGCTGAATCTTCACAAACTTCTGAGGAAGTAGAGGTGCTGCCATGCTTTCTTTGTAATTGCACTTATGTGCTGGGCTCAGGACAAGTCCTCTGATATAAAAACACTGAGGAAGTTAAAGATGTTGACTCTCTCCACTATGGACCTCTGGTTTCCACCTCCTGAAGTCAATAATCAGCTCCTTGCACTTGCTGATATTGAGTAAGAGATGGTTGTTATGGCACCACTCAGGCAGATTTTCAATCTCCCTCCTATGTCCTGATTCATCACCATCTTTGATTTGGCCTATGACACTGGTGTTGTCAGCAAACTTGAATATGGCCTTGTGGTGCACCTGTGCTGATGGAGACTGGGGAGGAGATGTTGTTGCCAATCCAAACTGACTGGGGTCTGCAAGTGAGAAAATCGAGGATCACAGGATGAAACATTGACTGTTTATTCCCATCCATTGATGCTGCCTGACATGCTGAGCTCTTCCAGCATATTATGTGTGTTGCTCTAGATTTCCAGCATCTGCAATACCTCTTGTGTCTGTAATTGAGGATCCTATTGTACAAGGAAGTATTGAGGCCAAGGTCTTGAAGCTTATTGATTAGTTTTGAGGGGATGATGGTATTGAATGCTGAGCTATAGTCAATAAAGATCATCCTAATGAATGCATCTTTGCTGTCCAGATGTTGCAGAGTTGAGTGAAGAGCCAATGAGATAGTATCTGCTGTGGGACTGTTGCACCAGTAGGCAAATTGGACTGGATCCAAGTCATTTCTCAGGCAGGAGTTGATATGATTCATCACCAACCTCTGCCAGCGACAACGATCCCTCGGGTGACATCTTCCAGCAATTATTCCACTTTTTCTACACTTTCAGCTTGTTCTTTTTGTCTTGATTGTGTTTTGGAGACTGTTGGAGCCTGTGATGTACAGTTTGGATTTTGATCTAGTGATCTGGCACTCTGCTGTCTCCAGAAAAGACCACGAGCAGAGGCTACCTCATGCAGAAGACCAGGGGCGCAGGGCAATGATTGACTCCATTTCAAAGTGTCAAGGAAGATTGAAGCATTGAGGTGAATGTGGAAGAGGGCAGGGGTCTCTCTCCACGGAGGTCTTGGGTCGATGGCGGTTGGTAGCCAGGTCACTGGTGTTCAGAAGACCGCAGGTTGGCAGCATGATGGTCACCCTTTGCAGAAGGACTGAGTTCGAGCGGCCACTCTCCTCAGTTCTGGCAGGAGGATGTTTTTGGAATTCTGAGATTTATGTGATTATTGGACTGTAGTTTATATTGCTCTCCTCCAGTTTTCTGCGTTTTCCTTCTTGTTGCTGTTCGGTGGACTGGGGTTACGGGTGGGCAATGTGTTGGTTTTTGTGTGAGCGAGGGGTTGGGTATTTGGGGCCTGATGTTCATGCTGGTGTTTCTGTCTGTTGGTTTTTGTGTGTGTGGGGGGGGGGGGGGGTTGGGGGTTTGGTGCTGTTGGTCCTGTTCTTTTTGTATGTGAGGAGTTTGCTTTTGAAGGTGATATTGCTATTTTTCCGTGAGGAAGGGGCTTGGGTGTTTGGGGTTTGCGGTTCTGTTTCTTTTTCCTTTTTGTGTGGGGGGGGGGGAGTTGATGTCCTTTCTTTCCATGACTCTGGTTTTTCTGTATTTCATGGCTATCTGGAGAAGACGAATGTCAGAGTTGCATTGTACATGCGTCCTTGGACAATAAAATGACCCTCTGAGCCTCTGAAAACACTACATCACTGTGGATGTGAGTGCTACTGGATGATAGTTGATAAGGCAGGTTACCACATTCTTCTTAGGCTCTGGTATAAGCGAAGTCTGCTTGAGGCAGGAGACGAAAGTCAAAAGCAACATGATTAGAAACCTTTGAATGACAAAAGGTTTGAAGGTTTGATCAAGAAAAGAAGGAAAACATACTGATGGACAGATGTATGGAACTGGGAAAGAGGGATCTGAGTTTGAGAAGCACTGGGTTTGTAGGAGGAAAATTAAGAAAGAAATCTGTGCCATGAAATATCCTTGGCAAGCAAGATTAAGGAGATTCCAAGACATTCTATAAAGATAACAGGAGCAAGAGGGTAACCAGTGAAAGTGTGGGTCCCTAAAGGGGTAGAGTAAGACAGGTCCTGTGGATAAGGTCCTAACTGTCTACCTCATCTGTGTTTACCAAGGAAAAGAAGCTGGATGATGATGAGTTGAAAGAAGGATATGTGGATGGTTGGGAACAGGTTAAGCAGAGGGAGATATTACATGCCATTGATATGTAAGGGTAGATGAATCTCCAAGGCTTGATAAGATCTACCCCTGATTTCTATGGGAAGCAAAGGAGTAGATAGGTAGGGCACTGACTGAGGTTTTGCATCTTTGTGAGGTGCCAGAAGATTAAAGGATAGCTAATGTTTCTTTTTTAATTAAGAAGTACAGCAGGGATAAGCCAGGTAATGACAGGCCAATGAACCTTAAGTCAGTGGTAAGGAAATTATTAGAGAAGATCTTAAGGGATTGAATTTGAAAACATTTATAAAATCAGGAGCTTAACAGGGATGCTGTGTGTGGGACCCCACTAATTTGATTTTTGAGGAGATAACTAAGAAGATTGATGAAGACAGGGCAGTAGGTGTTGCCTTTATATCAGTTATAAAGTTGGGTGGAACATTCCCAGTTGGAATTTAAACCTAATAAGTATGAAGTAATACATTTTGTGAAGTTAATTAGGGGTAGAACATATATGGTAAATATTAGAGCACTAAAGAATGTGATGAACAGAGAGACCTTAGGGTTGAAGTTCATGGTTCCCTGAAATAGGCAATACTGCTAGCTATAATGGGGAAGAAAACAGAAGTTGTGTTTGCCTTCATAGGTAAGGGCACAGAATCTAAAAGCTGGGAAATTATGCTGCAACTTAATACAATGCTGGAGCATTGTCTGCATGTCTGATTGCCGCACTATAAGATAGGATATGGTTGTATTCAATAGAGTGTAGAGGGGATTCAATGGGATTGAAGGACTTTAGTTATGAGGACACCTTGGACAAGCTGTGTTTGTTTTCTCTGTAATGAAGGCGGATGATGTATATTAAAATTATAAGTGGCATAAATAGGAGAGATGGTCATCATCTTTTTCTTTATGACGAGTATCAAAAACAGGAAGGCATAGGCTTAAGTTGAGAGGAAGAAGTTTTAAAGGGGACTTGCGGGGAAAGTAAATGGTTGATAATCTGGAGCTCCCTGTCAGAGGAGGAAATGGAGTCAGGTACAGTCAAAGCTTTTAAGAGACATTTAGACAGGCATTTAACTAGGTAAGTCTTTAAAGATTATGGACCTAGTATGGGCAAATGGGATTAGTGTAGATGGGCAAAGGGGTTGGCAAGAACATGGTGTGCTGAAGGGCCTATTTCTGTGCTGTATGTTGGGCTAACAGGCCTGTTTCTGTCGGGTGTGACTCTGTAATTGTATCTCTAACCTCACTTTCTTATCATGTTCATCTTTCCAGAAGCTCCATTACGATCTCCTTGTCATCCCTTTGCTGGGTAGGACTTCACCTTGAGTCATGGCCAGGTGATCACCTGAGAAAAGCTTCTCTTCCTACTCTCGCATTCTTACCCATGGATACCTCTCAACCATGACTCCTTTCTAGTTCTCATCTTTTTGCTGCCCTGGGCAAAATCATTCAGTGTTTCATTTTCCATATTTAGCTGATGAAGCTCTCTTCTCCTTCTTTGCTTGTCAGCTCTTAGGCTGCTTGTCCAATATTTATCAATTAGTGACAGAAATCCCTTGACAAATAAACCCCGCAATAAGTCCCAATCTGTGATAGCTCCCAAATGAACAATGTCTCAATTTTAATATTCCCATCCTTGCTGCTAATTTCTTCAAGATCATGTCCCTTGTTATTTCTGAAATCTCTTCATGCCCGACAATAATCCAAATAAGTCTGGCGCTGCGCTAACACTGGCGTATTGAGCATACACAGTTTTAATTGTTTCACAACTGGCAGCTGTGCCTTTCAAGACCACTATTTGAAATTCCCTCCCTAAACCTTTCCACCTCTTTACCTCTCTTTCCTTGTTTTTGACGCACCTTAAGTACAACCTTTCTGCTATAATTCCACTTTACATGTTCGATATTGTGTGGCACTTTACAACTATACAACTCCAAGTTATTGTTAATCCTTAATAATAAGCAAGCACCATGAACCAGTTTCTGAAACAATATGCTCAGCAAAACACTGGCCTTATAAAAAGACATTCCATTTGCAGGCAAAGTGAAGGCAGGGAGCCAACTTGGCTCTAGCTGGAATATTTTTTGGCTTTAGGTTTGAACTGAAGATTGCTGAGTTGGCTACAAACCAGTAAAATATGAGCCCTGGAGTGGAGCCTCTCTTCATTGTGAATTTGACGCCAGGCAATGGATACTTCTTCTGTTAAGTGCTAATCAAACCAAGAATGCATAACATACATGTACAAGGGAGTTCAGCCATTAGATTTTCTGAAATGTATAGCTTCCCAAACAGAAAGTTTCTTTTTGAAACCATTCAGGGAGAATATTATGAAAGGGATATCGGTGCTCAGGAATGAACATTTATAATTTTTTGCTGTTCAGTGTTAGTACCAAGTAATCCTGGCCAGACGAAATGTAAAGCATACCTCTCCTAACTGCGCCATCCCCACTGTAACAGTGTAAACTTTTACTCTTGTATACTAAACATGTTTTTTTTGTCCTGAGAATGATTCACTTTTTGGAATCAATTATTATCAAATTTTGGTTAACTTTTCTCTGATAAACTTATTCTATAAATTGAGAGAGAATTCTATGTGAAAGACAAAGTTCTGGAAACTCAATGAACCCTGGGTCCTGCCTTATATTAGAAGGTACTTTAAAACCTAGAGTTTGCACTAGTTCTGATGTCATTTGTATTGGGACGGTGTGAGAGTGCCTGTTCCTATATTCTGACCTCTCAGTGAACAGCCACTGCAGCAATGGCAGAATGGGACCAACTGTCTGAGAGACCAATGTTGTGATCCTAATTCTCTGAGATTTGAAACCAACTTTGAAAAGCGCAATTTTTGTAAAAATACAGTTTGATTGGGGATACATTATAAACATCTTCAGGGAAGTGTTCATAATTATTGTTCATCATGGGCCACTTTCTAATTCCACATTGTGATTTTAATGAATGCTTAAAGCCACTGCTCTCCAAGAGAACCTCAGCCTTGCCATTGGGTTTGGAGGCTTGCGTGCCTCAGTGACCGGGAGAGCTACAGATTGTTGGCTGGAGTCAGGGCTATATGTTTTGTCTCTTGGTAGGGTCACCCATGCCAACAGATCAAAGGGTAGAGGGCAGATTAAGAGTGGTCCACCAGTCCTCCAGGTCTGGGGATTGAGCTCAGGGCTAATCACTCTGACTGGTAAAACAAAATTGTTACAGAAACAGCAATGAGGAATCCTTTGACATCTGAGTCTCCACCCGGGACCTGCATGACTGACAGTAGTGGAAACCGAGATGAAGCTGCTGTATGATAAAGGAAGCGCTGAACACCGCCAAAGATGGAGAAACTTTGTTGCTGCAGCATAACAGGCTATAACTAACTTAAGCCATTATACTGGGCTCTGCCTGATTTTCTGAAATGTCCTTCTAACAAGTAAGATTCACTGCAGCCATTCCCATTCATTTCCTGTACCCTAAGCTGAACGGTAAGCAGAGGGGTAAAGAAAATGCCCGGCATGCTTGCCTGCTTCAGCGATAGCACCAGTACAAGAGCTGGGACTGTGTTATAATTGTGCAAAACATTGGTTAGACTACATTTGGAGTATTGTATGCTGTTCTGGTTGCCATGAATGTGATTCAGTTAGAGAGGCTGCAGAAAAGATTCATAAGTGTGCTGGTTGACTGGAGAGTTTGACTTTCTGCTTTATCCGGAGCAAAGGAAGCCGAGGCCAAAACCTCTGCATACCTCTCTGAAACCTCTCTATACACTGTTTAGAGGTTTATAAAATTACAAGGTGCATAGATAAGGTAAATAGTCACAGTCTTTTTCCCAGGATAGGAGAATCTAAAACTTGAAGCCATGGATTTAATGTGAGAAGACATAGATTCAAAGGGGATCCAAAGGGCTGTATTTTCACACAGAGGGTGATGGATATATGGAATGAGCTGGCAGAAGTGGTAGGGGTAGGTATAATATATTACAAAAAAAATTGGAAATTTATGTGGATAGGAAAAGTTTAAAGGATTTAGGACAAATGGATACAAATGTGATTAGGCTACATAGGCATCTTGGTCAAAATAGAAGAGTTGGATCAAAGGACCTACTGCATAACTCTCCAGAAATCTAAGAGATTTAATGATCTGTTTTAAGATTTAACAACCTGTCAGTCAATAGCAAAAGGAAGGGTTCTTTTCAAATCTCAGCAAGTTAGTTTCCGTGGAAAGAGAAAGACACAAAGAGTTAATATCTCAGGTCAAAGACCCATAACTCGAAATCACAATGAAGTATATTTTAGAAGAAGGTCTATTTTTCTTTCCACAGGTGCTGCTATGCTTGCTAAGTTTCTCCAGTTTATATTCTAGGTTTCCAATATTGACTGCATTATGATTTTTAACTTTACAAATCTCTATCATTATGAGACACAACCCTAAACTTGGCAATGAGAAAGCAAAATTAACATAGAACCCCTGGGAACTGTGATGAAGATTGGCAAGGACCAAGAGGGTAGCTAAGTAATCTATTGACTAATAGTTGAATATATTGACATCCAAGTTATTTTGTTATTTGGTGAACTGCATATGCTGGGTGGTTTGTACGAAGCCTTGCACATGGAGAGGTACCTTGACTAGCTGGAGCCTGCAATGGGAAATCTATTCTTCAGTTTGTCACTTACACACATTTCAACAACAAATCAACTCCAGATCTTGTGCATATGTCTAATTAACTTGTGGCCATCTGTTGCTCTACATGCAATTAGTGGTGTGACCATGAGACATCAATCAAATCTTTACCCACAACATATACTGTCAAAGGCAGCTCTGCAAAAGATAAACTGTAAATGGTTGATTCGGCCTGATAAGCAGGTGTGCAATTGGTGCAGAGGGACCAATCAGTTGGGAAGGCAGGCTTGATGCCAACTTTTTTTTCTCAGCTTGTAATTCCACACTCTTCAGCATTCAGTGAACTAAACTTTCTGCAGTTAGTGACCAGAATTCCTGTATTTGCTGTAAATTTCTTAAAAGCCCAGAAATTAAGCCTCTTTGTGTGCTCATCTGGAAAGTGAACAAGAGAAGGAGCTCTTCAATAGCTATTTTATGTTTTAGGGCTTTGTCATTTTTGCCCTTTGAAGTGCTATAAAATTTCTGTAATTTTAACTATTTTTTAATTGAGAGTGTTGTGCCCTATTTTCTTTATTCGTTAAATTAGGCTTGTTTACAAAGTGTTTCAAGCATGGTACATAATTATTCAGATGGTGGAAAATAAATTAATCTTTGACTTAGGATAATTTATGAGCTTGCTCAGTCTCGGAATGTTGCAGCTTACAAAAAGGACATTTACAACTAACTTGCCAAGTTATCTTGCCACTTTCCGATAAGATTGTCAATGCTTTAAAACGTAATCGGTGCATAATATCTTAGTGTGGCTAATATACTATCCACACACCGATCACTGAATCACAGAATTATAAAATCACCACAGTTAAGGAATTATAAAATAATGCATCAAATCAGTTCTGGGCTGTCTCTTTGCAAGAGCTACGGAATTTATCCCATTCCTGGGTTATTTTACTGGAGAAGGTACAGCAACTGAAAAGCCACACTCAACATTTTAGAAACTGGTTCGTCACTTCCACCATTAAATTTCTGAATGGTCTGTGAACCCATGAATGTGATATCCTATTCCCCCTTTGCAATTTCTTTATCTTTTTAATATAATGTTTATGTCTTGCTGCCGCAAAACCACATACCTGTATTTCATATTTGTCAACGATAATATAAAACGGATTCTGATTCGTCTTTCAAATATTTATCTGTTCTCTTTCAAAAGACTGTTAAGTCTTCTTTCACCACAGTTACAAGCAATACATTTAAATTTATAATAACTCTCTGTTTAAAAAACTGCTTTTCATCTTTGGCACTCTTTACAATTCACCTTGACATGTGTCCTTACTTTCTGCCATTTGAAACAATTCTCCTTTCATTATTCTATCAATAAAACATGATAATTTTCAATTAATTTATTGATTTCTCTGTTTTAATCAAGATTCTAAACCAGTAATTCTCTACAAATTTATATTTATGGATGGTGAGCCAAGCTGGCATTTCAATTCCTCTTACCACTGAGAGCGGTGGAAAGATGTTGCTATGTTGCTATGATTTAGGATGATCTGATGCAGGGGTATGGAGGCTGGGGTGAGAGCTGTGATAGGAGTGGGATTGGAGGGGAAGGGGTTCATATATGATTGTCACATGCCCAACTAGCTTTATATGGGTGTGATAGGTCTAAGATTTAGTGTGGGTGATGTAACTGTGGAAAAGTTTTTTTGTACCTTATACCTTGATTCTGTCAACGCACATAAAATGCTGGTGGAACGCAGCAGGTCAGGCAGCATCTATAGGGAGAAGCGCTGTCGACGTTTCGGGCCAAGACCCTTTGTCAGGACCCGAAAAGTCGACAGCGCTTCTCCCTATAGATGCTGCCTGACCTGCTGCGTTCCACCAGCATTTTGTGTGTGTTGCTTGAATTTCCAGCATCTGCAGATTTCCTCGTGTTTACCTTGTTTCTATGTTCTTTTCGATACACGCATAGACAAAAGATACAGAATGAGTGAGGTATACATTTGTATAAGGGTTTCGTATGGCAGAGCAGTAAATGCAGTGAAGCTTGGTTTCCTTAGCCATCTACCCGGACAAATGTACCATTGGTATGTCTTATCTTGCCAAAGCCCTTTAAGTGCATTATTTCCCTTTCGCAGGTGCAACAGAATATGGAGATAGGCACCTATCATCAGGCAAAACTGGATAACAGGATAACCTGTCCTTTTCTACCAATGCTTGTGTTTATCCCCTTTCTAATTGAAGTTTCAAGCTACCATTTATCCCAATCACTATTTAATGATCCCGCCATAAGTTGTCTGTGCTGTGATATCCTCAATATCAAGTTAAAGTTGAAACCTTCAACAAGATTAACATAATTTCTATCTTCAAAATATCTGTTCATTCCTTTTCAGGAATGATTGGTAGAGAACGTTTAAAGGTTTCTGATATCCTGTAGTTAGTAATACTCATGTCACACATGACTAGTTTCAATAAGCAACTCCAGAGTTTAACTCAGGACATTCAATGGCATTAGCTTTGAAATCCTCACATTATTAACTCAGGTTAGACAGGATTTGTTGGAGTCTCTCTGGATGGAGGGGTGGGGAAGAATTGGCTGAGCTCAAATAAGTGTTGCTTCAGACTGTAACATTGAAATGTCGATTTGTTGGTCTCCCCTCTTGCTGTGGACAGGGTGACAGCTTGTTAGTGAGAGGGAGATCCTGTGGCATGTTGGGTGAACAATGGTTTTTGTTGGGCTGCAGATCATGGCCTCTCTTTCGGGGCTTTGCTTTTCTTGCTTGGTGGGTGGTTGGTGCTGATGAGGGGAGAAGGGAGGTTGATGCCATTCATTCTGTTTCGTGGATGTCTGCAAAGAATAAGAATTTCGGGGTTGTATACTGTTTTTGTTTAGTCGCCATTGACTCAGTGTAGTTGTCCATTGGGTTTTTGTGTTGTCCATACGAGACAACACATTGTCAACTACACTGACTGAGTGTAGTTGTCCACAGGGTTTGCCAGGCTTTTCTTCTGTGTAGGTACTGCTACCGCTCAGTTTGGGACCTGGCCGGATTCGAACTCAGGCCCTTCCACCTCGAAGTCCAGTGCTGATGCCACTACACCACCAGCTGGCCCTCTATACCATATGTATTCTCTGATGTTAAATGGAGTCATTGATTTTTTCACCATTTGGCAAAAAGTAAGATAAACTGGGCACATAATAAGTTTGATTGTAAGAGTGGATTAGAACACTGCTCAGTATACTGAGTCACCTCCTGATGCACCAGTGATTTTCTGCCACCTTTCAGGCACAAATGTGGAGTGTGGAAGCATAGCGTCCCCTTGCATATGATTCAACACTCAAGAAATTTGCTCCCACTTGGGACAAAGTAGCTTCTTATTAACACCCAAACCTAGCACCTTCAACAGGAACTCCAAGCACCATTAGGGGACCATGTGTAAATTTGTCTGCAGGATACACTTCAGCAATTCACCAAGGCACCAGTCAAGTCCCTGATCTTCACCACCAGATGAACAGCAGGTCATGAGAACGTTGATGTTTGCAATTTCATTTGCAATCACACACCAGCCTGAGTAGGACACTGATCCTGCAGTGTTGCTGGGTCAAAAGTTTGGAACTCTCTACCTTTTGAAAGTAACTTCATCACTGGGACTAAGGCAAGTAATTCATCAATGTAGCAGGTCAGGATGTCAGAGAGAAGACAGACAGACAGACAGACATACTTTACTGATCCTGAGGGAAATTGGGTTTCGTTACAGCCGCACCAACCAAGAATAGTGATGAAATATAGCAACATAAAACCATAAATTATTAAATAATAATAAGTAAATTATTCCAAGTGGAAATAAGTCCAGGACCAGCCTATTGGCTCAGGGTGTCTGACACTCCGAGGGAGGAGTTGTAAAATTTGATGGCCACAGGCAGGAATGACTTCCTATGACGCTCAGTGTTACATCTCAGTGGAATGAGTCTCTGGCTGAATGTACTCCTGTGCCTAACCAGTACATTATGGAGTGGATGGGAGACATTGTCCAAGATGGCATGCAACTTGGACAGCATCCTCTTTTCAGACATCACCACCAGAGAGTCCAGTTCCACCCCCACAACATCACTGGCCTTACAAATGAGTTTGTTGATTCTGTTGGTGTCTGCTACCCTTAGCCTGCTGCCCCAGCACACAACAGCAAACATGATAGCACTGGCCACCACAGACTTGTAGAACATCCTCAGCATCATCCGGCAGATGTTAAAGGACCTCAGTCTCCTCAGGAAGTAGAGACGGTTCTGACCCTTCTTTTAGACAGCCTCAGTGTTCTTTGACCAGTCCAGTTTTTTGTCAATTCGTATCCCCAGGTATTTGTAATCCTCTACCATGTCCACACTGACTCCTTGGATGGAAACAGGGGTCACTGGTGCCTTATCCCTCCTCAGGATGGGCAAAAGACTTTATAAAGAATTATTATATTCTAAATCTTCTTCTAGCAATGTAACTGGTGGAGTTTGGGACTTTCTCCAGGAGGCAACACCATTCACAAGTTCTCATTGTAAGTCCTTCAGGAGAAAACAAATCAGCTTTCAGCTCTCCTGCAAGATCTTGTTATTGCAGACTGACTGGAAATTCCCAAACATATTACGAAACCCAGCTTCCCACATCCCCCAGTCCACAGCCGACACCACCGCCACTACCACCATCGCTATCAGGAGCTCTTTGATTGCTACAGCTCTGAGCAGCATCTACATTAGCTTACTGAATTCACTTGTGTGAAGTAAGTCTTTTCAGCTGCCCCCTCTAGACAAGCCCTTTCCATCTCACTTCTATCCCAGGAACTTTTGAGATTGAATTATATTATTAATAAATTGGCTTATTGTTGTCACATGTGCCAAGGTACCGCAGAAAACCTGTCTTGCAAACTGTCCGCACAGATCAATTTATTACACACATGCATTGAGGTAGTACAACAGATTGTAGAATAAAGTGTTAGAGAGACACTGCAGTGCAGGTAGACAATAAGATGCAAATTTATAATGAGTCAGATTGTGAGGTCAAGACTTCATTCTATGGTACTAGGGAACTATTCAATAACATTAAAACCAGCTTATGAACACATTGGAAAGAGAAGAGATAGCCATGTGATGGAGCTATCTGTTTATATTAATCCCCAATTATATCCCCCTCTTTTTTAAGCCTAATATAAACTCTACTTTTACTATTGCTTTAGTGGGGCCATTCCCATCCTAATAACCTTCGGATAGATAAAATTCTCACGATCTTTCCCCTCATTCCTTTGATCCTGATCTTAAATTTCTGCATTTCTGGCTCTTAAATAATAGAGACCGTTTTTCCAAATTTACCCGATCAAAACCTGATTTAAGTTCAGATATTTCTATCAGATTCCCTCCAAACATTCTTTACTTCAACCAGAAAAGCCAAAATATCAAGGGCAGAAAATTTCTTGATGCTCTGGAATCCATTTAATATGATGCTATGCATAGCAATCAAAAAAAATTCTTCTTGAACCCAACTCCCAGCACTGTCCCCATCTCAGATCATGTATAGAGGTCTTAATGCCAATGAAAGTAGATCAAATCAACAAAACTCTATAATTAAATAAAATATTCTTAGTCTGTGATTCACTTACCACATCATCTAGCCAGAGAGCATCTTAGCTATAAATAAGAGTGCTGATTTTTTTTAATGGTATGAAACACAATTATGTATGCTATTGACTTCAACACATATAGCACTGCTCTAAAAATGAGATGAACTTAGGGCAGCTCAATTGCAAATAAGATTCCTTTGAATACACGCAATGTACATTATATCTAAATAACTTATCTGAATGCCTTGGAAAATCAAAGGGAATTGTCAATAAATTGAATGACCTATTTTCCTAGTGTATGAGCTACTTATGGATACAACTTTGGTAAGGACTGTTGGGCAATATAATCAGTGGAAACGTACACAATTCATAACCACCAACATAGAGTTTGGTTCATGGTAAGAGGCTGGTCTGAGGTGATGATGTAATTACTCATAGTTCTGTTACCATGCTTCGTGTTCAGTTTTTGGAATACAATAAAGGAGTTGGTACATTTTTTTCCAGAATATAGAAGGTTGAGGGGGGACTTGATAGAGGTATTTAAAATTAGGAGGGGGATAGATAGAGTTGACATGGATAGGCTTTTTCCATTGAGAGTAGGGGAGATTCAAACAAGAGGATATGAGTTGAGAGTTAAAGGGCAAAAGTTTAGGGGTAACACAAGGGGGGACTTCTTTAGTCAGAGAGTGGTAGCTGTGTGGAATGAGCTTCCAGTAGAAGTGGTAGAAGCACTTTCAATTTTGTCATTTAAAAAAAAATTGGATAGGTATATGGACAGGAAAGGAATGGAGGTTTATGGGCTGAGTGCAGGTCGGTGGAACTAGGTGAGAGTAAGCATTTGGCACGGACTAGAAGGGCCGAGATGGCCTGTTTCCGTGCTGCGATTGTTATATGGTTAACATAAAACACCTTATGTTGTTTTATTTACAAAGACTTACATTGGTGATCCTGATGTTTGCCAGTGCAGACGCTTTGAAACTGCTGGAGTTTTGGGAGTAAAATGCTATTACTTGGTTTGTACAAGCCAAGGCCCAATCTGTGCTGTGAGAAATGGCACCAACAACACAAAATTTATCTATGTGGTATCATTGCTCAGCAACTCCATAGCTGCGAGAGTGGTGAGTCTACTCGCCTGAACATGATAAATACCAATTGCTGAAAACTCATATTTTACAGACTTTTGGACTATCGGAGTCTGGGCTTGCCAAACAGTCACTCTCCTTGCTTGGAGTTGGCGATGCTAAGCTGCCAGAGCCAATGGACCACATGCTGTCTCTCCTGGGAAATCAGCATCCTTGTTTTATTTTTAAGGAACTCTTCAATGCATCAAATGCCTGATCAAGTCACATAGCTCTTGTTAATACACCTGTGAAGGACCAAAGAAAGCTTGCTAAAATGGCTGATAGTCCACACTCAGCCAGGCAGCAGAGCATAATTCCTCCTCCTATCCCTGCCTCTTCCTTTCCCTGCCTCAATAAGCCCAGTTGGCAAGGCCTCCAACGTAAGCACACGATACAGGCTACTAATGAATGCTGTGAAACAGACAGTGCCGGGTCTGTGTTTTCACACTCTTGCTTTGGTACGAATTCTGGGAAGTGCTGACCGCTTTGCAGCTTCGACAGTGCCAGTTCATTGGGACATCAGCGGCCTGTGAACACCTTGGGTTCCAGGGACATCTACTGCTCACTATGGACACGTGCTCAAATGAGTGTCGATCGATGAGAAATGATGAAACCTCACTAGAGACTACTCTATTGGCAGCAGGATCCAGATTTATGGGACGCAACGGGTGACACACTGCTTCAGGGGGTGATGTTACACATGCGATTTTGTCCTGGCTCAGGTGGCAAGACCTCTGCGTGGTGCAGACTTCCTGTGTGCCCAAGGACTGTTATTCGATCTTAAGAACTGCCGGCTTGTGGATGTTAAGAACTTTGGGTCATTACCCTACTCTCCCAGTAATTTCCCCACAACGACTCTGTCAAGCGCATGCACCTCCACATGTGAGTTTACTCGACTGCTGGGCGAATTCCCGAACCTCACCAAGCCCACATTCTCCACAGCAGTCACAAAACATGGGGTCGAGCACCACACTTCCACTACTGCTCATCAGTCCTTGCTCGTGCGCGTGTGACTGGACCCAGAAAAGCTGGCAAACGTGAAGGCTGAGTTTACCAACATGGAGAAACGTGGCACTGTATGCCGGTCGAATAGCCCCTGGGCTTTGCCCCTCCATATGGTCCCTAAGTCCAATGATGATACTAGGTCCCACACATCCAAGACTTTGGCACATTTAACATAAAGTTAATTTTTTCCAAAGTTGTTTTAACTAGGGGCTACCATCAAGTGCTATGGGCTTGGAGAACATTCCTAAAACGACTGTTATCACCCTATTTGGTCGTTTTGAGTTTCTGTGCATGCCATTTGGGCTGAAAAATGTAGCAAAGTCTTTCCAACAACTCTGTAACAAAAGATTTAGATTTTCTTTGTTTATTTGGATGACAGTGCATCCAAATCTGAACAAATATCTCATCTCCACACATGCTTTGAGCACTTAAGCCAAGACGGGTTGCTTATTGACCCTGATAAATGCCAGTTTGGGCTGTCAACCACCAAATTTATCAGCCATCACATCTCTGCAGAAGGTCAAAATCTTTCCCATCAAAAGTAGCCACTATTATGGATTTCCCACTGCCTTGCACTACTAAAAAACAACAGGAGTTTTAGGTATGGTGAATTGCTATCACCACTTCATACCAGGCCGAGTACTGAAGGCCTGTGCTGACCAACTGGCTGGTGTGTTCACGGATATCTTCAACCTCTCAATCTGGCAGTGTGTGGTACCCACCTGCTTCAAGCAGGCTTCAATCGTACTGGTACCCAAGAAGAGTGTGGTAATCTGCCTCAATGACTATAGCCCAGTGGCACTTACACCCACAGTGATTAAGTGTTTTGAAAGGCTGGTGTTGAAGCATATCAGCTCCTGTTTGAGGGGCAACTTGGCTATGCGCCAATTTGTCTACTGAAGCAACAGGTCTACAACAGACACCAACTCATTGGCTCTTCACACAACGCTGGAACACCTGGATAGCAAAGATGCATACTCAGGATGTTCCTTATCGATTACAACTCGGCACCTAACACCATCACCCCCTCAAAACTCACCAGTAAACTCCAAGACCTGGGCCTTAATACTCTCTTGGGCAATTGGATGCCGGATTTCCTCGCTTGCAGACCCAGTCAGTTTGGATTGGCAAAAACAGCACCTCTACAATCTCCAGCAGCACAGGAACACGACTGGAATGTGCGCTTAACCCTTTGCTCTACTCTCTTTTCACCTACGACTATGTGTCTAAGTACAGCTCCAACACCATATACAAGCTTGCTGATAACGCCACTATCGTAGGCTACATCAAAGATGGTGATGAATCAGCATACGGGAGGGGGATCGAAAATTTGACTGAGTGGTGCCATAACAATAACCTCTCACTTAATGTCAATAAGACCAAGGAACTGATGGTAAACTTCAGGAGAGGGAAACCAGTGGTCCGTGAGCCAGTAATCCATAGAACCATAGAACATTACAGCACAGAAACAGGCCTTTTAGCCCTTCTTGGCTGTGCTGAACCATTTTTCTGCCTAGTCCCACTGACCTGCACCTGGTCCATATCCCTCCATACACCTCTCATCCATGTACCTGTCCAAGTTTTTCTTAGATGTTAAAAGTGAGCCCGCATTTACCACTTCATCTGGCAGCTCATTCCACACTCCCACCACTCTCTGTGTGAAGAAGCCCCCCCCCCCAATGTTCCCTTTAAACTTTTCCCCTTTCACCCTTAACCCATGTCCTCTGGTATTTTTCTTCCCTAGCCTCAGTGGAAAAAGCCTGCTTGCATTCACTCTATCTATACCCATCATAATTTTATACACCTCTATCAAGACTCCCCTTATTCTTCTACACTCCAGGGAATAAAGTCCTCACATATTCAACCTTTCTCGGTAACTCAGTTTCTCAAGTCCCAGCAACATCCTTGTAAACCTTGTAATCATCGGAGGATCAGTGGTGGAAAGGGTCAGTAACTTTAAATTCCTGGGTGTCACTATCTCAGAGGACTTGTCTGGACCCACCATATAAACATAATTGCAAAGAAAGCACAATAACATCTCTACTACCTCAGGAGTCTGCGGAGATTTGGCATGTCATTGAAAACCTTGGCAAACTTATACAGACGTGTGGTGGAAGGTGTGCTGACTAATGCTTACGGCCAGGTATAGGAACACCAATGTCTTTGAGTGGAAAATCCCACAAAATGTAGTACATTTGGCCCAGTACATCACAGGTAAAGCCCTCCCAACCATTGAGCACATCTACATGAAATGTTGCCATAGAAGAGCAGCATCCATCATCAAAGATCCTCACCACCCACAGTTGGATGACATTAAGTTCAGGGATGCTGGGGTTTCTCTCACATGTGATGTCTCAACTTGTCGCCCTCACCCGATAGTGCCCACAAACCTGAGTAGGGTAAAGTAATCGGTGGCAATGCACATAATTCACAACCACCAACATTGAGTTGGGGTTCACTTTCAGAGACTGGTCTGACATGACGATGTAATCACATAAAGTACTTTTACTGCGCTTTGTGTTCAGCTTTTGGAGTACAATAAATGAATTGTTACACTTTTGCTTAAATATAAAATGCCTCATATCATTTTATTTATGAAAACCTCCAGGACATATTGGTATTTATCCCTCTGAGACCATGAAAATATAAACTGCACTTGGCCAGAGAAAGGATATGGCTGCACTACAGTCTGAATGCTGGTTTTGATTAATTCAATAAGATAGCTCTTTCCCTTTACTAAAATAGATCGTCACTGGAAGGTAGTGGTGTGGGACTTTATTAGATATTATTTACTTTAAATTCAAAGTGGCCAGTTCCCTCTTATGAACTGCCAAAAGCTCAGAAAAAAATAGCTTTAGTCTTTCGTATACTGTGTTTCGATTGCTATGGTTAGTATGGATAAAGGAGCTATTGAAGCAAGACTTTGTCTCTTTACTCCAGAACGTGGAGGCGGTTTTGCAGTATGAGATGAGTCAATGAAGTAGCACTCATTTGGAGCAAACTTTCACCAAATAAGTTGCATTTAGATGTGAGTATTTATTTATATACTCCTTTTTGAATGCATGGAGGGAAATGGCAATGACAGTAAACCCACTCTCTAGATTCCATTGTATAACAAACAGATTTTTTTTCCTGGCATCCAGGGAAGTATCTAGGTGAGTACCTCCATATTTTCCTATTTGCTTTCTCTTCTTCCCAATGAGCCATGTGCCAAACAAGCATGTTTCACTTGACACAACAAATGATCTGATCCAAGGACTCAACCTGAGATACCGACAGTTCTTTACGCTCCCCAAAAGCTGTTGAACATGCAGAGTTTCTCTTGCAGATCATATATTGCTCCTAATTGCAGCATCTGCAGTCTCTTTCATCTCCAAGTTTCATTTGGCCATGCAAAGAACACTGATGCACTACTGCAGGCATCATAGGTCAGAGGGAATAGGGTTTAACTATAATTACCTCAATGCTATTTTCTCTACAACAATTCTCAGTTCATATGTAGCCTTCTCACAGGGGCCAAGCCAGTTCATTTAGGAAATCCCATTTTATGGGAAAGTGATATGGGATTGAGTGTCCTATTTAGGGAGTTCAAGAAGGTCCTCATTTTTTAATTGCATTCCGCTTACATGACAGGACTGTATGGGATTAGGTGGAAGGTGTCACGGTAGCATCAGCCTGATATTACTTTGCAGCTGAAAAGCTGTAGAGGTCATTGGTGATTTTGATGGTGTACAGACATTAGAGTACTTCAGCACAGAAACATATCCTTTGGTCCATCTACTCCATATTAACCTGGTCTTCTGCTAGTCCTATCTACCTATATCCCTCCAAACACCTGCCACTCAATGTATCTATCCAAACTTTTTGTAAATGTTACAATGGATCCTGCATCTGCCATTTCCACTGACAGCTCTTTCCACACTTCCCTCTGAGTGATGTTCCCCCTGGGATTCCCCCTAAATATTTCATCTTTCACCCTAAACTTATGACCACAGGTTCTGGTCTCACCAAACCTGAGGAGAAAAGGCCTGCGTGCATTCACACTATCTATACCCCTCTTAATTTTGTATACCACTATAATATTTCCCCTTATTCTTCTGCATTCCAGAAAAAGAACTCCCAACCTATTCAACCTTTCCTTATAATTTTGGTCCTCAAGAGCCAGCAACATCCTCGCAAATAATATCTGCACATTTTCAAGCACTGATATCTTTTCTGCATGTAGGTGACCAGAAATGTACACAATACTCCAAATTTGGCCTCATCAACATCGTGTACAACTTGAACATATCATCCCAACTCCTGTTCTAAATGTCACGATTTATGAGGACCAATATGTCAAAGCTCTCTTTATGACCCTATATACATGTTATAACACATTCAAAGAACTATGGATCTGTATCCACAGGTCCCTTTGTTCTAGACAGATCTCTTGTCCTCATTTGCAATACCTCACATTTATCTGCATTAAATTCCATCTGCTGTTTTCAGTATATTTTTCTAGCTGATGAAGACCATGCTGCAAGCTTTGGTAGCCTTCATTGCTTCCACTATAATCTTGGT
Organism: Hemitrygon akajei; assembly: GCF_048418815.1. Classification (NCBI taxonomy): domain Eukaryota; kingdom Metazoa; phylum Chordata; class Chondrichthyes; order Myliobatiformes; family Dasyatidae; genus Hemitrygon; species Hemitrygon akajei. The sequence goes on from NC_133125.1 coordinate 53,124,060, forward strand.
CTCATTTGAGAATTTCACCCTGTTCACCTCATGCTCTTGTATAAGCCCGAAGTACAACATCATCTAGTTACCAACAAGACAGTAAAGAAATGGTCTCCATGGGTCATTGAGGCCTTGAAGGGCTGCTTTGGGGTTACTGGCTGGGATGTGCTTTGTGAACCATATGAAGAGGACATTAACGGACTTACTGATTGCATCACTGGCAACATCAACTTCTGTGTGGACACTGTAATGCCATCACAAACTGTTTGCTGCTTCCCTAACAGCAAACTATGGGTCACCAGAGATCAGAAGGCTCTTCTCAACCACAAAAAGAGAGCCTTAGATCAAGAGACGGGGGGGGGGGGGGGAATTGAAACATGTGCAGAGGGAGCTAAAGGAGAAGATCAAGGTGGCTAAAGAGGATTAGAGGAGAGAGCTGGAGAACAAGTTTGGGCAGAGTATCACGCGGGAGGTGTGGAGAGGCATGAAGAACATCACTGGCTTCAATCAGCCCTGCTGTAGAGCCTCGAAATGCAATAGTGAATGGGCAAATGAGTTAAACCAATTCTTCAATAGGTTTGATGACTGCCTTGCTGTTCACACCCACCTCAGCATACCAGCCCAGGTGCCGAGGCACCTAATGCTCCCTCAGCACCAATGCCCCCCCTCTTCCCTCCTCCCCCCTCCAGTTCAGCACGTGGATGAATAACACAGGCTACCATTGTCTACTCCCTTCCTTGCCCTGAACCTACCATCGGCACCTCCACATATCAATTGCTATTGTCCGAATCTTCACCTCCCACAGACCTCCCCTTCCACGAACTCCCTGTCATCGTGGATTGACCGTCACCACTGAGCAGGTGAGAAGGCCTCTGGGAGAACTCAGACTCGGCAAAGCATTGTGATCAGATGGTGTGAACCCCAAGGCCCTGAAGGAGTGTGCTGAGCAGCTGTGTGGAGTTCTCCAGCGCATTTTCAATCCGAGCCTCAGCCTGGAAAGGGTCCCGACTGTGTGGACCCAAGAAGGGCCAACCAAAAGTCTTGATTGACTGCTGTCCAGTGGCCCTGACCTCATTCATTATGGGACCCTCCAAACCCAATCAGATCAGCCCTCAATCCTACCAAGAGCACATTGGAGTCAACATCTACCTGTTGAACGGAGCCCACTCCCATATGAATAAGCAGGGCAGCACTGTGAGGATCACGTGTCCTGATTTTTCAAGAGCCTTCAATACCATACCACCCTCATTGTTGGGTGAAAAGCTCCATTCAGTGCAGGTTGGCACTTCCATTGTATCCTGGATAATAAATTACCTGACTGTGCAGATTCATAGCTGTGTGTTACACATGGTTGTAAGCAGCACTGGGGCCCCACAGGGGACTGTATTGGCTCCCTTCCTGTTTACTCTGTACAACTCGGACCTTAGATACAACATATCTGCAGAAATTCTCTGATGACTCAGCAATACATGGCTGTATAAAGGAGAATGGGAGGATGAATACAGGGCCCTGGTGGAGGACTTTGTCAAATGGTGCAAGTTGAATCTGCAGCTCAACATCAGTAAGACAAAGGAGATGGTGATGGACTTTAGGAGGACCAAACCTGCACAGTTCTCTGTTACTATTAATGATGAGGACATGAATCTGTTGAGGACCGACAAGTAGCTGGGGGTGCACCTGGAAGACAGAGTTGAGCGGAGTACCAACACAGAGGCGGTGTACAAGAAGGGCCAGAGTTGCCTCTACTTCCTGAGGAGATGGAGGTTCTTTGGAATATGCAGATTTCTCCTTCACATGTTCTACCGGTCTGTTGTTGCCAGTACAATCTTCAATGTGGTGGTGTGCTGGGGCAATGGCATCACTAATAAGATGATGAATAATGCACAGAATGTGTGCATTATACACCAGGGTGCTCTCTTCAGGTACCTGAAGGGGTAATTGAAGAGAGCAACCCAGTGTAGAATGCAAACATTCTGTGCATTACTCATCATCTTATTAGTGTTCTATGATGTTACGTTTTATGATCATGTTATATGATCTGTTCTGTGAAGTATTATATGTCTGTATCCTTCCTGTCAACACTTGCCCATAAGAGACCACTCTGTAAATCTAGAGTTAAATGATAGACTCCTCAATAATTTGTATAAAAAACTTTAACCCATGGTTGTTTCTACATCACTGGTAAGTTGATAAGAATCCATCTAATATCAATACTAATACTTTGTTTTTCACAATAGCACTGAATATAAACTTGGTGAACCTTTTGTCATCTAAGCCACGATATCTGCATCAGATGAATCATAACTTATAAATGCAAAAAAAGTAAAAACACAACTTCCTGGGGCTGCAATTCTAATACAATATTGTTATAAATGGTAGTAATTAGATTGGAGCGAAGATGTGAGGCCCATGTAGTGTTAAAAGTTGCAATTACCAATGATGATAAGGATGTGACACGTGACAGAAACTGGAATGGAAAAGAGAAGATATGAAAGAATAGTTAGTATAGTTGCACTCGATCTAGGGTGGCACCTCTTCAGTTTGTCTTTCTTTAGATTTGTAGTCCTATATCATACTGAACAGGATTACCTCTCACCTCCTTAATGACCTTGACTCAGAGAGACAATGTGGCTTCAGATCTAGCAGAGGGACAGTGGACATGATCTTTGGTGTCAGACACATCCAGCAGAAGGGCCAGGAACAGAAGCAGAATCTCTACATCCTCTTCGTGGACCTGATGAAGGCATTTGATACCGTCAGTTGCACAGGCTTTTGGCGTATCCTTACAAAGTTAGGCTACCCCTCAAGGCTGGTCAGCATTGTCAGGTCATTCCATGACGGCACAATGGCCAGTGTCATCGAGAACGGGTGCACCTCTGACCCCTTCCCAGTAACTTACAGTGTTAAGCAGGGCTGTGTCTCACACCTGCTCTGTTTGGCCTGCTGTTTGCCATGATGCTGTTCTCTGCTCTTTCACAGACTGATGTGGGAATAACAATTCGCTAAGGACTGACGGACGCTTCTTTGAACTGTGACACCTCAAGGTCAAGACCAAAGTTCTGGAAGCAATAGTACGAGACTTCCTCTTTGCAGACAACAGTGCTGTTGCAACGCACAGCGAAAGGGACCTGCAGCAGCTCGCTGACTGCCTCGCTGTGGCAGCAAGAAAATTCAGCCTAACCATCAACCTGCAGAAGACAGAAGTTCTACTTCAGCCCGAACCCCATAGGAAACCACAGTCATTCATGCGGAACCACAAATTGAGATTGAAGGCACACAGCTCAACAATGCTGATGCCTTCACCTACCTGGGAATCTGACTTAACTCCTCCTGCAGTCTAGATCGAGAGGTCTTATATAGACTTGCAAAAGCTAGGGCATCCTTTGGCAGGCTATGGACATGTGTCTGGGGGGAAATGTGGCTCCAGCTGAAGAACAAGATGGCAGTCTACCGAGCAGTCGTCCTGACTTCTCTGCTATATGGCTGTGAAACATGGACCCCATACGATAGGCACATAAAGTTGCTTGACCAGTTCCACCTATGATGCCTTTGCAAGATCATGGGCATCTCGTGCAAGACAGAGTCCCCACCACAGACGTGCTATGAAGGGCCAAAGGCTCTGGCACAGAGACGTCGATCATGAAAGCCTAACTTCGATGGGTTGGACATGTGGTCCGGATGGAAGACAACCACCTTCCAAAAGATGACATTCTTTTCTGAATGCACATGGCACATGAAAGCAGGGAGGCCACACAAAGCGCTATAAAGAATGCATAAAAGCGATTTGAAGGCACGCAATATCCCTGTGACTGGTTGGGAGGCCGATGCCTGGCACCTGGCAGTCTACAAAGCCACCAGCACATTCGCAGAGCAGTGGCTGAAGGACCTCGATCAAAAGTGCCAGGACCACAGGGAGAGGCAACCTGACCCTTCAATAGCCGAACGTGCCCGACCTGCGGGTGCATCTGTGCTTCCCGGTTCGGGCTTCACTCTCATCAGAGGCATCACTGATGTCATCGTCGTTCCCGATGGACTTCCAAGAAGAAGGACCAACAATGAGAGAAAAATAATTTATCAAGTTGTGTGAATGAGATTACCAGAGGGAACTTTAGGATCCTGGAAATGTGAAGGATCATTTTGTTGTAAATCTATTGTTATCCATCTGCTCTAGTTGATGAGTGCATTGAAAAAAATTGGCTTGTTACACAGCACCCTACATTTTAAACTGCAGTGCTGATTCTAATTCATGTCTTAATATATGGTGTGGTTATGATACTATAATACTGCATTTTATATTTGTGTGGAATATGGTAGGCATGAAATTGAGAAGAGGGGAACACTCTTGTCACAAAGAATCTATGTCATAACCTGTCGCCATTCCATCTGTTGTTTTGTTTGGGTATTCATTAAGAGGCACCAACATAAAATGCAGCCAGAGTCACAGAGAAAAACGCTGATTGTTTCACTGTCAGTCTATCCTAAAGGAATATTGTTTTTATAAAGAATGTTTCCATTTAAATTAAAAAAGAATATTAAAGGTTCACCAAAACTTCTTTTATTGTACATCTGGCTTGCAATAAAAATGAAACAGCCAAAGCTGATTAAACATTTTTCATGAAGTTTTGTGTCACTTTTTTATTATTCTTGTTCTTTATAGAAGTTGTAAAATTATTAATGATAGTGTGCTGCAGGAAAACTTGCCTTAAAAAAAAGGAAAAGTTACGGGAAAGAATTCTTGTTCTCCCTAAACTTGCACTTTAACTTCAAAGAAAATGCAACAGAAATGATGTAAAAGATTCTTTTACAAGTGAACAACACACACAAACTATTGGAGGAACTCAGTAAGTCAGGCAGCATCTATGGAGGGGGAATAAACAGTTGAAGTTTTAGGGTTGAGATCATTCATCGGGACTGGAAAGGAAGAGGTCAGAAACCAGAATAAGAAGTGTGGGGAGGGGAAGGAGTACACCTTGGCAAGTGATAGGTGAGACTAGATGAGTGGAAGGTGGATGGGTGGGGGTGGGGTGTTTGAAGTAAGAAGCTGGGAGGGTAAAGTGCTGAAGAAGAATGAAACTGATAGGAGATGACAGTGGACCATGGAAGAAAGGGTAAGAAGTAGGCAGGTGAGGAGAAGAGAAGGAGTGAGAAGGTAATCATAGCGGGGAATTAAAAAAAAGGAGAGAAGACGGAGAAATTACCAGAAGTTTGAGAAATTGGTGTTTGTGCCTTCAGGTTGGATGCTACCCAGATGTAATATGAGGTGTCGCTCCTCCAACCTTAGTTTGACCTCATCATACTTGTAGAGGAAGCCATGGGCAGACATATCAGAATGGAAATGGAGAGTTGGGTTGAAATGGCTGGCCACAGGAAGGTTCTATCATTTGTGCCAGGTGGAGCGAACATACTGAAAAGAGCAGTCGCAACACCTCCCCCACCCCCAATCTACGTTGGAAGAGGAGACTGCACCAACCAAGAGCATCAGATACAATAGGTGACTTTAACAGACCTGCAGGTGCAGTGTTGCCTCACCTGGAATTTTGTAAGTGATACATTTGTAGGCTTTTCTTGAACTTACATCAGAGTTAAGAAGAACCAGTGAAAAGTTCTACATTTTATACAAACTTTGAGGAAATTTGCTCAGGCGTGAAGAACTCTTCTACTTTCCCAGATATCAGGCTTTCGCATATAAGACACTCACCTAAGTATCACTGCTCAGTGAGTGTGCACCCAGCTTACAAACTTGCCATTCGTATATGGGGTACATAGTGTGCAAGACAAATCTACTGGAAATTTTTGAGTATCCATCTAGGAGAATAGACGAGAATGAACAAGTTGAAGAATTTCAAAAGGTATCCGATGAAGTCCCACTTCAAAGATTAACATGTAAAATTAAACAATACAGGATGATGGGTATGATACAAAATGGAAAGACAATTGATCTTCCATTCCTGCTCCATATCTCCTTATTTCTGTATCTCCATAATTTTTAGTTATGAAAATAACTTTGACCTGAGGAAAGCCATTGTTTATTTACAAATAAATTAGATGTATCTTGTCAAATTTTCGGGACATTTGTCCAGGAAACTCACTGTGAAAATAAGACATCTGGTCCATCCATGAAGCACAATAAATCATACAGTGGGATCAGTGATGAATTAGAGAGGCAGTCAGGAATAACAAAGCAGAGGGGAATTAATCCACCTGCAGGATGGCAGAGTTGTTTGTTTATCCTTTCTTTATATCCTATTGTATAATACTTGTGGTAGCTCTTATGCTTTTGCTGAAAGTTCTCAGGTACTGTCCCTCAGAAAGATAAGGTAGCTGACACAGGAGCACTAGAATCCATGTGTCACATCGTAATGCCCTCTATTTTCCCTCTTCTAAAGTGTTCTCTGAGCTCCTGGGAATTGAGCCTCTTTCCTCCCTCCAGTACTTCTTAGATGACAGCTTTTCATTCTTACATCAGCACAATCAGACAGAACAAACTACCATTATTTGAAAATGGTTTAAGTTTATATTTTATTGCCAAATTATATTAGAAAAATGCAATACATCCAGAATTAGAAGCAAAGAAGGGCTGACATTTTACAGAAAAAGACTTCATACCTTAATCTAAACCATGCTTTGTAATGACATATTCATTTTGTTGTAGAAATAGATTTGGTATCTTCCAATAATACGTGGTCTTATGAAACATTTTATATCTGTTTTATTGGAGCATAGAACATAGAACAGTACAACACAGCACAGGCCCACGATGATGTGCTGCCATTTTAACCTAGTCCAAGATCAATCTAATTCTTTCCTCCCACATTGACCTTCATTTTCCTTTCATTCATATGCCTACCTAAATGTCTCTTAAATAGCCCTAGTGCATCTGCCTCTACCACCACTTCTGGCAGTGGTTTCCATGCATCCACCACTCATTTTGTAAAAAAAATCCTACTAGACTGCCTACCTATACTTCCCTCCAATCACCATCAAAATATGTCCTCTTATTTTAGCCATTGCCATGGTGGGAAACAGGAACCAGCTGTTGACTCTTTCTATGCCTCTTACTGTTTTATACACTGCTATAAAGTTACCTCTCATCCCACTTCACTCCAAAGAGAAAAACCCCAATTCACTCAGCCTATCCTCATAAAACATGTTCTCTGATCCAGGCAGCATCTGCATTCTGTCCGAAGCTTCCACGTGTTTCTTATAATGTGGTGACTAGAGTTGAACACGCTACCCTGACTGTGGTGGTCTAACGAGCGTTTTATAGAGCTATAACATTACCTCTCAGTTTTCGAGCTCAATCCCTTGACTAATGAAGACTAACATACCCAGCGCATTCTTAACAGTCCCATCTACTTGTGCAGCAACTTTTCGGGATATAGGGGCTGGACAACAAGATCCCTCTGTTCCCCCACCTTCTAAGAATCTTGCCATCAAGTTCAACCTTCCAAAGTGAATTACTTTATACTTTTCTCGATTGAACTCTATCTGCTACTAGTCAGTCCAACTCTATATGCTGCCAATGTCCTTTTGTAACATACAACACCTTCAACTCTATCTACAACATCATCAATCTTCATGTCATCTGCTGACTTACTAACACACCCTTCCACTTCCTCATTGATTGTAAAGTTATTTATAAAAATCACAAAGAGCAGGGGTCCCAGAACAGATCCCTTCAGAACCTCACTGGTCACTGACATCCAGGCAGAATATGCTCCATCTACTCTCTGCCTTCTGTGGGAAAGGTAACTTTGAATCCACGCAGCCAAGTTTCTGCAGATCCCATGCCTGCTGATGTTCTGAATGAGACTACCATGGTGAACATTCTTGAACTCCTTAAAACCCATATCCACTGCTCTCCTAAAAGATTCACTAGTCTATAGTTCCTAGGTTTATCTCTATTACCTTTCATGATCAAAAGAATTACATCTGCCATCTTCCAATCTTCTGGTACTACCCCAGTGGCTAGTGAGGATGCAAAGATCATCATCCTTCGCTTCCCATAGTAACCTGAGGTATATCCTGTCCAGCCCTGTGGGCATATGGTATCTATCCTGATGTTTTTCTAAAGTTCCAAACTGTCAACATTTATAACCTCAACATATTCTAGCACATTAGCCTGTTCTACACTGACCTTACATCAATCAAGGTCCCTCTAACTAGTGAACACTGAATCAAAGAATTCATTAAGGGCCTCCCCTACCTCTTCTGGCTCCAAGCACGTCTTTCCTCTACTATCTCTGATCAGTTCTACTCTCACTCTAGTCATCCTTCTGTTCTTCACATATGCGTAGAATCCCCTGGGCAATCGCCAAGACCTTCTCATGCCCCTTCTAGCTTTCCCAAACCCCCTCTTTTTTCCCAGCTACCTTATAACTCTCAAATATCCTGTCTGGTCTTTGCTTCCCAAAGTTTAGGTGTGCTTCCTTCTTTCCCTTGCCTAAATGCTCCACCTCTCTTGTCAACCATGGCTCCTTCACACTGCTATCCTTTCCCTGTGTCAATGAGACAAACCCATCTAGAACCCCATGCATGTTCTCCCTAAACAGTGCCCATATTTCTGTTATATAATTCCCCGAGAATGCCTGCTTCCATTTTATGCTCCCTGATAGCATTATAATTTGTCCTCCAATTAAATACTTTTCCATATTGTCTGCTACTATTCCTGTCCAAGGTTGAACTAAAGGTCAGAGAGTTGTGGTCACTATCTCCAAAAAGTTCACCCACCAAGAAATCTGTGACATGACCAGATTCATTGGCTCGTACTAGATCCAATATGGCCTCTCTTCTGATTGGCTTGCCTGCATATTATGTCAGGTATCCTGATATACCTGACAAATTCTGCCCCACCTGAACCTCTTGCACTAAGGAGGTGCCAATCAATATCGGGAAATTGAAGTCACATGCGATAACAACACTGTTATTTTTGCACCTTTCTAATATGCCCATTAGATATGAAACTAATTATATCTAAATCTAACTAATTATTAGATTGAAACTAATAATTAGTTTCAACTTGATCATGGATAAAGATAGATCTGGTCCTCGGGTTGAAGTTATAAACTGGAAAAAGGCCAAATTTGAAGAAATGAGAAAGGATCTAAAAAGCATAGATTGGGACAGGTTGTTCTCTGGCAAGGATGTGATTGGTAAGTGGGAGGCCTTCAAAGGAGAAATTTTGAGAGTGCAGAGTTTGTATGTTCCTGTCAGGGTTAAAGACAAAATGAATAAGAATAAGGAACATTGGTTCTCGAGGGATATTGGAACTCTGATAAAGAAGAAGGGAGAGATGTATAACATATATAGGCAACAGGGAGGAAATAAGATGCTTGAGGAGTATAAAAATGTAAGAAAATACTTAAAAAAGAAATCAGGAGGGCTAAAAGAAGACATGAGGTTGCTTTGGCAGTCAGGGTGAAGGATAATCCTAAGAGCTTCTACAGGTATGTTAAGAGCAAAAGGATAGTAAGGGATAAAATTTGTTCTCTTGAAGATCAGAGTGGTTGGCTATGTATAGAATCAAAAGAAATGGGAGAAATATTAAATGGGTTTTTTGCATCTGTATTTACTAAGGAAACTGGAATGGAGTCTATGGAAACAAGGCAAAAAAGTAGGGAGGTCATGGAACTTATACAGATTAAAGAGGAGGAGGTGTTTGCTGTCTTGAGGCAAATCAGAATAGATAAATCCCCAGGACCTGACAGGGTATTCCCTCAGACATTGAAGGAGACTAGTGTTGAAATTGCAGGGGCCCTGGCAGAAATATTTAAAATGTCGATATCCACGGGTCAGGTGCTGGAGGATTGGAGGATAGCTTATGTAGTTCCATTGTTTAAAAAAGGCTCAAATAGTAAACTGGGAAATTATAGGCCAGTAAGTTTGACATCAGTAGTAGGTAAAATATTGGAATGAATACTAAGAGATAGGATTTACATGTATTTGGATAGACAGGGACTTATTAGAAAAAGTCAGCATGGCTTTGTGCGTGGTAGGTCATGTTTAACCAATCTATTAGAGTTTTTCGAGGAAGTTACCAGGAAAGTGGATGAAGGGAAGACAGTGGATGTTGTATACATTGGCGTCAGTTAGGCCTTTGACAAGGTCCCACATGGGAGGTTAGTTAGGAAGATTCAGTCACTAGGTATACATGGAGAGGTAGTAAATTGGATTAGACATTGGCTCAATGGAAGAAGCCAGAGAGTGGTAGTGGAGGATTGCCTCTCTGAGTGGAGGCCTGTGACTTGTGGTGTGCCACAGGGATTAGTGCCGGGTCCATTGTTATTTGTCATCTATGTCAATGATCTGGATGATAATGTGGTAAACTAGATCAGCAAATTTGCCGATGATACAAAGTTTGGAGGTGTAGTGGACAGTGAGGAAGGTTTTCAAAGCTTGCAGAGGGATTTGGACCAGTTGGAGGAATGGGCTGAAAAATGGCAGATGGAGTTTAATGCGGACAATTGCGAGGTATTGCACTTCGGAAGGTCAAACCAAGGTAGAACATACAAGGTAAATGGTAGGACACTGAGGAGTGCAGTAGAACAGAGGGATCTGGGAGTACGGATACATAATTCCCTAAAAATGGCGTCACAAGTAGATTGGGTCATAAAGTGAGCTTTTGGTAGATTGGCCTTTATAAATCAAAGTATTGAGTATGAGAGTTGGAATGTAATGGTGAGGTTGTATAAAGCATTGGTGAGACCGAATTTGGAGTATTGTGCAAACACGAGGAAATCTGCAGATGCTGGAAATTCAAACAACACACACAAAATGCTGGTGGAACACAGCAGGCCAGGCAGCATTTATAAGGCGAAGCACTGTCGACGTTTCGGGCCGAGACCCTTCGTCAGGACTAACTGAAAGGAAAGATAGTAAGAGATTTGAAAGTTGGAGTATTGTGTGCAGTTTTGGTCACCTAATTACAGGAAGGATATTAATAAGGTTGAAAGAGTGCAGAGAAGGTTTACAAGGATGTTGCCGGGACTTGAGAAACTGAGTTACAGAGAAAGGTTGAATAGGTTGGGACTTTATTCCCTGGAGTGTAGGAGAATGAGGGGAGACTTGATAGAGGTGCATAAAATTATGATGGGTATAGATAGAGTGAATGCAAGCAGGCTTTTTCTACTGAGGCTAGGAGAGAAAAAAAACAGAGGTCATGGGTTAATGGTGAAGGGGGAAAACTTTAAAGGGAACATCTGGGGGGGGGGCTTCTTTACGCAGAGAGTGGTGGGAGTGTGGAATGAGCTGCCAGATGAAGTGGTGAAAGCGGGCTCACTTTTGACATTTAAGAAAAACTTGGAGAGGTATATAGATGAGAGGGGTTTGGAGGGACATGGCCCAGGTGCAGGTCTGTGGGACTAGGCAGAAAAATGGTTCGGCACAGCCAAGAAGGGCCAAACAGCCTGTTTCTGTGCTGTAATGTTCTATGGTTCTATCTGCCTGCTAGTCTGCTCCTCAGTGTTTCTGTTGCTGTTGAGGGCTGGTGTCTATTGAAGTGAATCAAGGAGTTGATGATAGTTATTGCTTCCTTCCAATTCTGACTTCCAACCACGTCGACTCAGCAGGTGACCCTTCTCCCATGATGTCTTCCCTTTCTGTAGTTGCGATACTACCTCTGATTAGCAATGCCACTCCCCACCTCTTTTGCCCCCCTCCCTGTAACTTTTGAAACATCTAAAACTTGGAACATCCAACAGCCTTCCCTGCCCTTGTGACAGCCAGATCTCTGTGACGCCTACAACATCATAGCTCAAATCGTGATCCATGCTCTATGTTCATCACCCTTTTTCCTGATACTTCTCATATTCAGATAAACACAATTCAGCCCATCCAACTGACTTCCTTTATACTCTATCCACTGCTTATTATTCCACGGTCTCTCTACACATTGCATCTATCTTTACATCAACTGCTCCATCATCTGACCTAAAACTCTGGTTCCCATCACTCAGCCAACTTTACCTAGACCCTTTCCAACAGCTCTAGAAAATCTGACTGCAAGGACTTTGGTCCCTCTCGAGTTCAGCTGTAATCTGCCTCTTTTGTACAGGTCAGGGTCTGTATGGAATAATTCAAAGGTTCAAAGTTTCATTTCTTATCAAAGCATGTATCCATTTACAACTCTGAAATTTGTCTTCTGCAGATAGCCACGAAACAAAGAAAGATCATGAAAGTCTTTCCGTGAGAAACATCAGACCCAGCCCCCATGCAAAAAAGAATGGCATCCTGATCATCAATTCCCCCGAAACCCTCCTCCCCTGAACAAAATGGAACAGGAAAATCGACCCCCAAAAAACAACCCCTCTCCTGTACAAAAAGCTAACAGAACATCAACCACAAACATCGTTCCCTCACACAACAAAACAGCAAAGGAACTGGTGATTTTAAAAAAACACAGAATATAAAAACTATGAGTCTGAAAAATTCCACAGTCCATAAATGCAATAGTCCAATCCATAAGTGCAGAACCACAATATCACTGACATTCATCGAAAGAGGGACACTACACGAGGCAGGGAGGCCTACCTGCCTGTCACAGCGAACCACACCGCGATAGGTTGCTCACAGACTCTCTCTCTGGCAACAATCAAAAGGCAGACAATAATTGTATTATTTACTTCTCAATTCATCCAATAATTGAACCTTATGCAAAATATTCACTGGTGTGGGCAGATGTATGCATGCAGGCAGATCAACAGATGACTTTCAATCTGGCAGACAAAACCTCTCTTTATTTTTGATTATGTTTTTCATGGGAGGAAAGCACTACCTATGGGAGTTGGATCATATCTCACCAAAGAGTACTTATTGGTTGACAAACTGATATTTTTGTTGATTCTATTTTCTTATCAAGATGAGGGACATCAATGCAGGGAGAATAGAACATTTTTACATTTGGGGTCCGGTGCCAATATCAGCAACTCTTCATTCAGTTACAGATATTATTGTTCAAATTAAAGTGAAGTATTCTAAATTATGTTTAAATCTAAATTATGTTCATGTACTTTAATAAATAAACTTCATCTCTGACCCAGTGTGCAAAACCTTTGGACTGTAAAGAGTATTGCAATTGTTTTGGAAGGCTACCTTTTATATCCTCTCAGTTGTCTGCTAAACTGTATAATATGCAGCCTCTAAAAGTTGGTTAATATAATCTTGTTTTCAGTGGGATCTTTATAATTGGCAATGAGACTAAACATTTCTTCTTTGATTCAAAATGACCCAAGAAGGTAGAAGTGAAATGAGTGGACTAAAGCTTATTGCCATTCACAATCATTTTAAAATAATAATTTTAGAAAGTCTATATTGATTATATCAGACAGTTGTACACCCACAGGTAATAGTGGTTAAAAGAAAATACAAATAAAAGTACATAAAATATGATGTATTTTGCATTCATAATATTCTCCTTTTAAAAATTTTTTTGAAAGAAAAGTACATTAACTTAAAGGTTATGCTGCCAGAAAGCATTTGCAGTTGCTCTGGAAAAATTTCTGACATTTTTCATTAAAGGATGTTTTAATAAAGGTTTGCAGCACATATACCATTACAATAAGGAAAGTGAACTCATTTTTGTCTTGCATGCAAATACCACGTCTATCTCACATAATCAATGTGTTTAATGCCATGTGTAAATATCCTTCTCAAATTTCTACCCTTCCTCATTCTCTGCATGGAGTGTTGATATATATCTTACTGCAATGTTGGCAGTCCTGCTAATATTTATACTTTGACTTTGGGTTGGGTTGTTATCCTCAAGATAAGCCCACGATAAATATGTCCTTAATACAAATACACACCCAGGTGTAAAAAGCCTTCAGACTTTCTAGTGTACCTCGAATGCAATTCCAGTGGGAATGCTTTAGAATATGCAAATCCCATTGTACCCCAGGTCGTCATAAACTTCAGCATTAATTGATTTAAAAAGCTGAAGCTGGGGCCATGCTCTGAATTTTGGAGAAACAATCAATCTTCCAAGTGATAGTCTGGGTGAAATGGTATTTGGCAAAATGGGGCTTTAATAAGTTTTGAGGGCAGTTCTGGACTTCCCTATTAAAAACTAATTTGTACTTTTCTTAGTAGCTCCAGTATTACAGCATCTTCCCAGTCAGGTTGGAATTGGAATTGGAATTGATTTATTATTGTCACATCTACAGAGGTATGGTGAAAAGCATGTCTTGCATATTGTTCATACAGATCAGATCTTTACACACTGCATTGAGATAGAACAATAAGACAATGCAGGATGAAGTGTTACATTTACAGAAAAAGTGTAGTGCAAGTAGACAATAATGTGCAAAATCATAACGAAGTAGATTGTGAGGTCAAGAGTCTATTCTTACTGTACTAGGGAACTATTCAACAGTCTTATAACAGTGAGGTAGAATCTGCCCTTGAGCTTGGTGATAAAGGCTTTCAGACTTTTGTATCCTCTGCTCAATGGAAGTAGGGATAAGAGAGAATGTCTGAGGTGGGATCTTTCATGATTCTGGATGCTTTGCTGAGGCAGTGAGAAGTATAGACAGAGTCCATGAAGGAATTGCTGGTTTCTGTGATATGCCACTACTCTCTATAGTTTATTGGGGTCCTGGGTATGATGCATCTCTATAGGATGATTTCTAACTGGCATTGATAAAAATTCATAGGGCTTGACAGTGATATGCCATTTTATTTTAGCCTGCTGCGAAAATAGAGGTATTGGTGAGCTTTCCTGATCATGGCGACTATGTGGTTGGACCAGATAGGCCACGGGTCATGTTCACACCTAGGAACTTCAAGCTCTCAACTATTTTCACCTTAGCACCATTGATGAAGATTGATGAAGACAGGATCATGTGCACTGCACCCCCCCCCCCCACCCTTCCTGAAGTCAATGACCAACTCTCTTGTTTTGCTGATGTTGCGAGGAAGGGTGCTGATATGAAACCATGTTACTAAGCTTTCTATCACTTTCCTGTGTTCTGACTCAATGCTTTTTGAGATATGAATAATTTGAAAACTTGTGGATGGAGTTAGAGCAAAATCTAGTGATGCAGTCATGAGTATACAGGGAATAGACTAGGGGAATGAGTACATAATTCTGTGGAGCACCAGTGTTGAGAATAATTAGGGCCCAGGTGGTGTTGTCTATCCTTACTGACTGAGGTCTATTGTTCAGGAAATCAAAGATCCAGTTACAGAGGGTGATGTTGACTCCCAGGTCCCAGAGCTTGGTGATGAGTTTGTGTGTAATTATAGCATTGAAGGTGTTGTTGGAGTCAATAAACAATAGTCTAACAAAGGTGGCTGTTCTGTTCAGATGCTCTAGAGATGAGTGTACACCAGGAAGGAGGGGTCCACTGTAGACAAATTGCAGTGGGTCAAAGTTGTTTGGGAGGTTGGAGTTAATGTGTGCCATGACCAGCCACTCCAAGTACTTCATGATAGTAGATATCATGTTGTAGTTATTAAAACACATTACCTTCTTCTTCTTAAGTACTGGAATCATAATGGTTTTCTTAAAGTAGGTGAGAAACTCAGATGTTAGCAAGAAGAGGTTAAAATTTCTGCAAATAAACCCTACCAACTGATCTCCACAGGATCTAAGAACACATCCAGGGCCACCATCTTTGCCAGATGCTTTCTGAGGATTCACTCTCCAAAAGACAAACATTACATCTGCAACCTTGGCTACGAATTTAGGTTCATTGGAAGATGGTGGAATAGATGGTGGCAAATATATTTTTCTTCAAAATGATCATAGAATACATTAAACTCAATAGGAATGGATGTGTTGATGTTCAGTGATATATCCTTGTGATCTGATTTACCAAAGTGTGGGGGGGGGGGGGGGAGTTGGCTCGTTAAGCACCTTTGATGGTTGTATACCAATGGTTGGAATTCCTGAAGAAAGGAGTAAAGGACGTTTGAAACAATTGGCACTTTTATTTAATTGAAACTTGTTCACAGATCTGGTAACCATGATGGCAATTTATTACCTGATTATCTGGCTGTGAGGAGCATTTTGAATTGAGGTAGCATCTTTTTGATTTTTTGGTTCACTTGCCTGTATATTACCCTGGGATTTATGGTGTTCTTAACAACTAAAAACTATATCATTTATCTTGTCCTATAGGAACCTGGCCCAGTAGATGTAGCTATCAGGATATCAAAGACCAGGTATCCATAGCTTTTTATTTATTTCATTTAGGGAAAGTGTGGCCATCTATGACCACCAGCAAAATCTGTTAAAAACTATTGACAGTCTGCTCGAACTTAAATATTACTCCAAGCTCATTCCTAATGAAGTTTAAAAGTTGATGAGCCCATTTACAATTTTAATCCATTGTACAGACTAATTATTGATTAGCCTATCCCCCTTTCCCAATTTCACCTATCACCTAAAACCTTCCACTTCTTCCTCTCCTGCCTCTCCTGCCCCTATCAGGATGGGAACCGGAGTGAAGGGATAGGAGAGATGGTAACGATGGCATGTAGTTAGACTGCCAGGAAAGGCAGGCAGATGACAGCAGGGTGAGTATCAGTGCATTAGGGATGCAGAATCAAAAAGTGTTATATGGTACTCAAAGTGTTATATCTCAATGCATGGAGTATAAGAAATAAGATGGTGAGCTTTACAGATTGTCAGGTATGATGTGGCCATCACTGAACCATGGCAGAAGGATGGTTGTAGTTGGGAGCTGAATGTCCAAGGTTACACCTTTTATTGGAGGGATAGGAAGGTAGGCAAAGGGCAAAGGGGGTGGCATGGCTGGTAAATAATGGCATTAAATCATTAGAAAGAAGAGACATGGGATCGGAAGATGTTGAAACTTTGTGGGTTGAGTTAAGAAACTGCAAGGGCAAAAGGAAACCTGATGGCAGTTATATATGTACAGGCCTCCAAACAGTAGCAGGGATGTGGAATACAGAATACAACAGGAAATAGAAAAGGTGTGTCAAAAGGATAATTTTATGATAATAAGGGGAAATTTTAACATGCAGGTCAATTGGGAAAATAAGGTTAGTAATGGATCTCAAGAGAGTGATTTTGTTGGGTGCCTATGAGAACAGTTTGTCTTTGAGCTTACTAGGGGATCAGCTGTATTGGATTTGGTGTCATGAAATGAACTAGAGGTGATTAGGGAGCTTAAGGTAAAGGAACACTTGGGAGACAGAAATCACAATATGATTGAGTTCATCTTGAAATTTGATAGGGAGAAAGTCAAGTTTGATGTAGCAGTATTTCAGTGGAGTAAAGGAAATTACGGTGACATGAGGGAGTAACTGGCCAAAGGAAACTGGAAAGAAATGCTGGCAGGGATGATAGCAGAGCAGAAATTGCTAGAGTTTCTGGGAAAATTGAGGGAGAAGCAGTATAGATGTATACTGTAAAACTTATCCTGGCATTCTGTACTAAACAGTGTGCATCTATCTTCAAATACAAGTGCATGTCCAAGACACATGAGTTAAGATTTTGGAAGAGTGATTGTAATGTCTACCCTGGTAACTTACTGTAGTCCAAAGTGAAATATGGATCAATGTATTACATCTTCTTTGGCAAAAGCAATGCGTTTAGATTAGGGAGTAACATTGCAAAGAATGTTGCAGAAGAAAAATGATCAAGAACACAAAACAGTGAATTTGGTATTCCATGTCAGTTATTAAGTACAAGGAGAAAGGCAGAATAGTTCAGATATCAAACAGCACAGAAGAAATTTAGACTAAAAATTTTCAAACATTTATCATCTTAATGGTATATGAACTATAGGTAAATTCATTCCCAGATGATGGCCAAAAAATGAAATAGAAAAATTATCTTGATTAATGCTAATAACTTCTAGTCATCCCAAAGCAGCTTTACTCAGCCCACACAATTTTGAGTTTCTTCTGTGCCAGCTTCAAATCTTATCCAATTCTTTCCCTCATTTGAGAGATGAAAAACCCTTGGTTTTGCTTCTTGGCCATAAATTGGAAAACTAAACTAATCCTAGGAGTTCTCCTGAGGGGCTTCAATGCATCACTGCAGCTGGAAGAGTAATCAGTAAACTAGTTTCGAAATTGGTGAGACAATGATCATCCATTTTCAAAAGGGTGGCCTTTGGCAACATTGGAAAACTTTCTAAATATTTGGAATCTAAAGTATAAAAGGACCCACACCATAGGTTAAAGAAAGATTTATTCTCCCAATTCACTGCACCTTCTGAGAATATGATATTAATGTCAAAACTCCCCTGCTGCTTTAGCATTCAGTATGTCACCATGGAGACCAGTAAGCAGATCCCCCGTTGTACTGACCTGTCACACAATGTAAGATCTTTCTTTGATTCATGGAATGTGAGGTTCGCATGATTAAAAAATATAGATTAAAGGGAGATAAACTTAACAGACATAGATGTCAACTTAAACTGTAAGTGCAAGATTCAATGGAGTACGCACCATGTTACTGGTACTACTTGTTAACTGGATTTTAAAACCCTGCTACTCTCACTCAGAATATTGGTTTCAGATTTTCTTTAATCGTCTGCAGACTTGAGTTTTTTCTAAAAACAATTTTAAATACTGTTCCAACATCATTAATGTCCTTTTGAATGACCATTAAATGGTAGATAGGGATCAATGAATAGCCTTCAGTCATATTTGAGAGAATTTTAACCTGAAGGAAGTTATTGGTTTAGTAGGGGTGGAAGTTTAAAATGAGCAAAAATATAAAAGCAACAGGAAGTCAACTCCTATGTTTAACTGCGGAGGATTAAGCTGCTGAGGTGCAACTGCTTCAGAGCAGCAACAAATGTTAATTAGTACAATATTTCAACTGACATAAATTTAATTACGCATCTGCAGGTTTCCTGGACTTCATAAAACCCAGCAGTGAAAATGAAATGAGAGCACACTGGCAATTGAGAAGGCTGAATGGATCTCTTTGAAATGCTGCAATAGTCAGTACAGCTGTTTTCATCAAAATGGTTGGCCAGGATCGTCACAGTATCTTTGTTCAGAGTTCAGGATAGCTGGTTCTTGATTACATTCAAATGCTAGTTGAGATCTTTATCCCTATGTCCAACAGTCATGGATGCTGAAACTCCATTGATTTACAGCACAAAATTCTTGGCACTTAGTGTTGACCTAAGTGAATATTGTGAAATCACTAACATTGGTATTTAACATTGTCCCCTTAGATCAGGGCTTCCCAACCTTTTTTATGCCATTAAGCAAGGAGTCTGTGGACACCAGGTTAGGAAACCCTGCCTATGATGAAACTAGTGCAAAAACGTGTATGGGATTAATTCTTATTCTTCCTGACTGTATGACTATCTATGCTCTTACCTCATTCAGCAAAACCAGAGGCTAGAGTGATAGTCTATTTACTGGGGTGACCATCAAACAAGGGCAAAACATTAAACGTCAATGAGGATTGATGATAAGAAGTTAGATGGAAATTCGATAATGTAAATAAAACTGAAAAATTATTGATGCATGTGGAAGGTAACCATGCTTGAAGAGTGCTCCGACAGAGAAGGATTGAGAAGGAAAAAATGGTGAAGTGGAAATAAGAAAAGACACCGAATGGGAAATTGAAATAAGTACAGAAAAAGCTGGAAACGCCTAGCAGGTTGGCAGCATCTGCAGAGAGAGAAAAAATATATAACATTTCACGTCAGAGATACTTTGTCAGAAAAAGAGAAAGTAAGTTGGTTTAAGTTGCTAAGGAAGTGGGGTAGGTATAATTAAGGCATAGGTAGAGTGTGAGAGTGAAGCCAAATTTGCTCTGGAGGGGAGTTAAGGATGAAGTTATCTGTTTGATAGTTTATAATCAAAGTTAGAGAGACAAAGGAATGTTAAAGCTGTGACATGCAGAAGCTTTTAGAAATGCCCAGCAAATGGGAAGAGAAATAGTGAGTTAACACTACAGCCGAGTTTGCTCCTTCCATTATAGGCATAGAAGGCAACTTACCCAAAATTGTTGAATTCAATATTGGAAGGCTGCAATGAGCCTAGGTGGAAGTGAGATGCTGTTCCTCATATATGTAGAGCCTTATTTGAACAGTGCAGAAGTCTGGGTGGAGATGTAAAGTGATGTGTCTGATGGTGAAATATCACTGAAGATGACAGGAGTTGCTACATTTCCTTCCCATGCAATCGCAGGAAGTGCAGTAGTATCTCTTTCCTTACTATCTTCCAGGGATCCAAACCAGGTGAAGCAGTGATTCACTCGCATTTCTTCCGATCGATTTTTCACAATGTGATCTCAGTGTGAACACTGGAGAAACCCAGTACAGAGTGAATAGTTGATTTGTGGTGTGTTTGAGCTTCCAACTGCCTGTCACATCAATTCTCCATCCCACTCCAACCTTGATCTAGCTGTCTGTAATTTCTTGCAATGTTACAATGAGGACCAACACAGAGTTGAGGAACTGCATTGCATCCTCTCTCACAGTAGGTTTCAGACTTTGGGATGGAATATGAATTTTGACAACTTAAGGTAACTTGCTTTCTCAATAGTTATCAAAAATAGAAATTTCTGAAGTAGTTTATCCTTATTGGCTCAGTGTTTCTCTTTATTTACGAGCATGGAATGAGGTGATGGACATTTTCTTCAACTCAGCATTTCATTGTCCTGTTTCTCTCTAATTATATTTATTTAATAGATTTTATGTTTCTTTGTTTATTCTCTCATTCTCACCCTCACTCTCTCTCCCTCTCCCCCCTCCCTCCCTCGCTCTCTCTCTCTCTCTCTCTCTCCACCTACCCTCCTGTTTATACTCCTTCATCACATTTTGTACCACCACATTTACCTAAAAACTGGATAATTTCCTCTACATTGTATTCCCATGACAACCCTGTCTTCACCCTGTCAGTGAAATTCCATGTGTCCTATCTAGCTTTCCCTTGCCCCTCAGCTTCTTAGCAATGTGATGAAGCCTGGACAAGATGGAAATCCCTTCTTTACCTTCCTTTACTTTATTCTTTCTTTCAAACTTTCCTCTCATCTTTTGAGTGGTCCTCTAAATGCCAGGATTAAAATTGCAACATCTAGGCCTTCATCTTAGACAGATCAGATTGTAAACCCAGAAACTGACAGAGCCCAATCACTAGCTAAGCTCATACCAAGTCCCATAACATTATTATACATTTAATAAGCCTTGCTGGTTCTTACATGTAGATGTAGATGTCTCAGAAATTATCCTGCACGGTGCTCAAAAAAGATTTGAGAATAATAGTTTGCCAATAATCAACAGATAATGCAAATGTGATTAACTATAAGTATCAGGACCTTTTTTTAAAAAAAACCTAGAGCCAGAAGGCAGTGACTTTTTTTCCCTTTCTGGTCTACCTGAAGGTTAAGAGGTTGCAGCGAAAGAGATACTACATAGTCACAGCCAGTCTGTTGAAATGTGATTGATAACTTTCTACATATTGCATAGTCACCATTTTATAGGAATTTGTAGTTGCACAGAGTATATTCACCAAGATGATGCATAAATTAGAGGATTTAGGTTTTGGGAATAGGCTGGGCTTATTGTCCTTGGAATGAAAAAGACTGAGAAGTTACTTGATAGAAGTATATAAAATTATAAGAGTCATAGATAGAGATGGTGGCCAGAATCTTTTTCCCATGGTTGGAGTATTAAAAACCAAAGGGTATAGGTCAAGGTGAAAGGAGGGAGTTTTAAAGGGGATCAAAGGATGAAGAGCAACATACATAAAATGGTGGAGGATCTCAGCAGGCCAGGCACATCTCTGGAAAAAGAGTACAGTCGATATTTTGGGCTGAAACCCTTCAGCATGATTGGAAGAAATAAAATGAGGAGTCAGATTTAGAAGGTGGAGGGAGAAACACAAGGTGATAGGTGAAACCAAGAGGGGGGGAAAGGTGAAGTGAAGAGTTGGGAAGTTGATTGGTGAAAGAGATACAGAGCTGGAGAAGGGGGAGTCTAATAGGAGAGGACAGAAGGCCATGGAAGAAAGAAAAGGAGGAGGAGCACCAGAGGGAGGCAATAGGCAGATAAAAAGATAAGGTGAGAGAGGGAAACGTGAATGGAGAATGGTGAAGGGGGGGCATTACTGGAAGATTGAGAAATCGATGTTCATGCCATCAGCTTGGAAGCTACCCAGGTGGAATACAAGGTGTTGCTCCTCCAACCTGAATGTGGCCTCATCCCGACAGTAGAGGAGGCCATGGATTGGCATGTTGGAATTGGAATAGGAGGTGGCATTAAAATGAGTGGCCACTGGGCGATCCTGTTTTTCTGGCAGATGGAGCATAGATGCTCAGTGAAGCGGTCTCCCAATCTATGCAGGGTCTCATCCGTATACAGGTGGCCACACCGGGAGCACTGGATACAGTAGGTGACCCCAACAGACTCACAGGTGAAGTGTCGCCTCACATGGAAGGACTGTTTGCGGCCCTGCATGGTAGTGAGGGAGAAGGTGTAGAGGCAGGTGCAGCACTTGCTCCGCTTGATCAGTGGGGAGGGTCGAATAGACAAGGCAGTTGCGCAGGGAGCAAACCCTGCGGAAAGCAGAAAGTGGGAGGGTGGGGAAGGAAAGATGTGCTTAGTGGTGGGAGCCCGTTGGGGATGACAAAAGCTATGGAGATGTATGTGCTGTGTGCAAAGGCTTGTGAATTTGTAGGTGAGGACAGGTGGAAGCCTATCCCGGGTGGTGTGGCGGGAGTATGGGATGAGGTCAGATGTGTGAGAAATGGAAAAGATGCAGTTAAGGGCAGTGTTGAACGTGGAGGAAAGGAAGCCTCCCCCCTTTCACCATTCCCCATCCCCTTTTCCCTCTCTCACCTTATCTCCTTGCCTGCCCATCGGCTCCCTCTGGTGCTCCTTGGTTCTTTCCAAAGAGGAAGAAAGATTCTAAGGGGAGTAGGGGGTGACCGTGGCTGACAAGGGAAGTCAAGGACAGTATAAAAATAAAAGAAAAGAAGTTTAACATAGCAAAGATGAGCAGGAAGCCAGAGGATTGGGAAACTTTTAAAGAGCAACAGAAGATGACTAAAAAGGCAATACGGGGAGAAAAGATGAGGTACGAAGGTAAGCTAGCCAAGAATATAAAGGAGGATAGTAAAAGCTTCTTTAGGTATGTGAAGAGGAAAAAATTAGTTAAGACCAAAGTTGGGCCCTTGAAGGCAGAAACGGGTGAATTTATTATGGGGAACAAGGAAATGGCAGACGACTTGAACAGGTACTTTGGATCTGTCTTCACTAGGGAAGACACAGACAATCTCCCAGATGCAATAGTGGCCAGAGGACCTAGTGTAAAGGAGGAACTGAAGGAAATTTACATTAGGCAGAAAATGGTGTTGGGTAGACTGATGGGACTGAAGGCTGATAAATCCCCAGGGCCTGATGGTCTGCATCCCAGGGTACTTAAGGAGGTGGCTCTAGAAATCGTGGACGCATTGGTAATCATTTTCCAATGTTCTATAGATTCAGGATCAGTTCCTGAGGATTAGAGGATAGCTAATGTTATCCCACTTTTTAAGAAAGGAGGGAGAGAGAAAATGGGGAATTATATACCAGTTAGCCTGACATCAGTGGTGGGGAAGATTCTGGAGTTAATTATAAAAGTTGAAATAACAGCACATTTGGATAGCAGTAACAGGATCGGTCTGAGTCAGCATGGATTTACGAAGGGGAAATCATGCTTGACTAATGTTCTGGAATTTTTTGAGGACGTAACTATGAAAATGGACAAGGGAGAGCCAGTGGATGCAGTGTATCTGGACTTTCAGAAAGCCTTTGATAAGGTCCCACATAGGAGATTAGTGGGCAAAATTAGAGCACATGGTATTGGGAGTAGGGTACTAACATGGATAGAAAATTGGTTGGCAGACAGGAAACAAAGAGTAGCGATTAATGGGTCCTTTACAGAATGGCAGGCAGTGACTAGTGGGGTACCGCAAGGCTTGGTGTTGGGACCACAGCTATTTACAATATACATTACTGATTTAGATGACGAGATTAAAAGTAACATTAGCAAATTTGCAGATGACACAAAGCTGGGTGGCAGTGTGAAATGTGAGGAGGATGTTAGGAGAATTCAGGGTGACTTGGACAGGTTGGGTGAGTGGGCAGATGCAGTTTAATGTGGATAAATATGAGGTTATCCACTTTGGTGGCAAGAACAGGAAGGCAGATTACTATCGGAATGGTGTCAAATTAGGAAAAGGGGAAGTACAACAAGATCTAGGTGTCCTTGTTCATCTGTCACTGAAAGTAAGTATGCAGGTACAGCAGGCAGTGAAGAAAGCTAATGGCATGTTGGCCTTCATAACAAGGGGAGTTGAGTATAGGAGCAAAGGGGTCCTTCTGCAGTTGTACAGGGCCCTGGTGAGACCCCACCTGGAGTATTGTGTTCAGTTTTGGTCTCCAAATTTGAGGAAGGACATTCTTGCTATTGAGGGAGTGCAGCACAGGTTCACGAGGTTGATTCACAGGATGGTGGGACTGTCATATATTGAAAGATTAGAGTGACTGGGCTTGTATACACTGGAATTTAGAAGGATGAGAGGGGATCTGATTGAAACATATGAGATTATTAAGGGATTGGACACACTAGAGGCAGGAAACATGTTCCTGATGTTGGGGGAGTCCAGAACCAGAGGCCACAGTTTAAGAATAAGGGGTAGGCCATTTAGAACAGAGTTGAGGAAAAACTTTTTCACCCAGAGAGTTGTGGATCTATGGAATGCTCTGCCTCAGAAGGCAGTGGAGGCCAATTCTCTGGATGCTTTCAAGAAAGACTTAGATAGAGCTCTTAAAGATAACAGAGTTAAGGTATATGGGGAGAAGGCAGGAACGAGTTACTGATTGTGGATGATCAGCCATGATCATATTGAATGGCGCTGTTGGCTCGAAGGGCCGAATGCACCTATTGTCTATTGTCTATTGTCCTCCCCCTTTTCTTTCTTCCATTGTCTTCTGTCCTTTGCTATTGGACTCCCCCTTCTCCTGCTCCTTATCTCTTTCACCAATCAACTTCCCAGCTCTTTACTTCACTTCCCCCCCATCTTGGTTTCACCGATCACCTCATATTTCACATTCCCCTTCCCCCACCTTCTAAATCTGACTCCTCATTTTTTTTCTCCAGTCCTGCCGAAGGGTCTCAGCCTGAAACATCGACTGAACTCTTTTCCACAGATGCTGCCTGGTCTGCTGAGTTCCTCCAGCATTTTGTGTGTGTTGCTTGAATTTCTAGCATCAGCAGATTTTCTCTTGTTTGTCAAGTGGAGAAGATTTTTGTTTTATTTTTACTGATGGTCGACAACTGCAACATGGAATCAGAGGCAATTATTGTGTTTAAGAGAAATTTGGATAAACACTTATATAGGTAAGCCAGAGAGGATATAGACCTAACATAGTCACATGCAGTGGGAAAGTGGTAGATATGGATAGGTGAAGAAAAGGGCCTGGTTTTTATGTTGTAAGACTCTATGACACTATGTATCCCTGGAATCAGTCTGTCACACTATTAGGCACTTGGTTTGTATTTTTCCTTCTTAAACAGTCTCTTAGGATCTTTGAGGACTTGATGGGCCTGGAATTAATTTAAGTCAGTAAAGATGATGCACTTTGCCCCAGGAGGCTTTGAGGGAACTCAGAATACGGTTTTTGTTTAGAGAATCTGGTGCTGGGCATACAACTGATGCGGTCTGTCCAATAGAAACAAATGAGTGTGATTAGTGCTTTCCGAGAGATACTGGCCTGAATTTGTGATACACAACTGGCAGCACGTTATCTTATATTTCTAATAATAATAATGCTGACCTCAGCTATGACATAATGAAAGAAATGTGTGGCCCTATTTTATAGAAATAATTCCCTCAGCATTAAGATATCACAAAATTAAGGCCAGTAAACTAAATTAAATGGCAGCAACGTAGGAAAGATTCATACTTTATGAAATGAGCGTGTTATTTTCAAAAATCCATGAAAATATTAGAAAAAAATAAACTGAATTCACATTGTCACTAATAACTTATTATGTTAAAGAAATGAGCAATCATTGTACTCAACTAATATAACATACATTAATCTCCAAGACTCTATTAATTATACTGTAGGCACTATGTAATCAGACTCACTTATATCACACTGGTTCCCTTTGCAGGATGCTCTATTGTTTAAGGGGGTCCGTATCCCCAGGGCTGAACTCAAATCATTCAATACATTACTCATTTTTTTCCTTTCCTTAATTGCTATGAATGATTCTCAGGTGTTTCCGATGCGAATAGCTGAAGAACTCTATATGATGCGTATTTGGACAACCTGACTTGTCATGATAAGTTTCCCTGCAATAATTATGATAAATTAGGCAATTCAGGATTCATAGTTTCTGCATTAAGCATCTATTGAACATCAGTTTTACAATTTAAAAGTAAGTCATAACCAGGCTTTAAGTCTCACAAACAAAGTATGAATGTGCGGTAATGTAACATGTTGTCGTATGCTATAATATATTATGCGGTCATATAATATAAACACTGAGGAGAAAGGCATGTACTAACCTGAGTATTTGTGATAGTGAATTTCATTCCCTGAACAGAGCAAAAAGGGGAAACTGTTTAACAAGGTATTGCAGTGAAATGTTTTGTTTAATGAGTAATATGTAACAAAAACCTTCAGTGCCAGTATTTTGCTCCGTTGATGCTTATCTAACATGTGGGTGAAAGTATTCTAGTGTAGAAGGGTTCATTTCAATGAGTTGCTCAAGTGGAACTGATTCAAAGTTTACTGGGTATAAATGTAAATGATCGATGAAATCGAAAGAAAGTCTTTATTTGTTCCTTGCGCTACCCTTTGGATCTTCCAAGGCATGTTATGGCCAGTGAAGCGCTTTTGATTTGAAGCCAGCATTGTAGAAAGCACAGCAGTCAATTTGGCACTGAGACTTCCACAAACAAAAGATAAACAAGTGAAATTTTAATAAATAACAAGCAGCACATGGGCTGGAGTCAATGATTCTGATTGGAACTATTAGATTTCAGCTATTGAAACCTTGGCACACACTACTGAATGCAGATGCTGAGTGACAGATGGAGATGTATCTGTTATTCTGCATTGTCACTAGATCCAACAACTGGCATTCTTGTTGGGATTCTCTGCCATTATGTTGGGGGACTGCCTCTCCAATTCAACACTGTCTCAGACCTGGTGCAGTATCTGACCTCAACTGGGATTCTAAGTCAATTAGTTATAGTGTGGTAAGCTTTCTTAAAAATTACATTTTTAGCATTAGCTTTTCAATTATATCCAAATGTTATTTATTACATTTATATTCTCTTCATTGTTTTAAATGTTTTATTCTTTTCTTTCTTAATATACCTCAATTTCTTTGAATGTCTGGGGCTTTTAAAAATGGTGCTGCCTTTAGCTTTATCTCCTGCTAAAGCCCGAGACCAGTCACCACCTAGGCTAAGTTTCTTGAGTTAATAATGCAGAGGGCCAGCAATACTGGCTTTCTGTGTCTGGACTACCACAGAGTAGAAGGGAAGAGACTGTGAGCAGGATCCAACAAAATCCAGTTCAAAATTTAACGAGGGTTTAATTCAGGGAGCATGGCAAGATCTTTCCTTCAGTCTTGCAAAAAGTCACCTACTTTCCTGACTTGGAAACATATCAGTGTTCCTTCATTGTTACTGGATGTAAGTACTGGAACTCCCTGTCCAACAACAATATGAGAATACTTTCACTCAAAGAACAGAAGGTGGTTCAGCAGCACTTTTCCTGGGACATTCAGGGAATCTGGTTGGCTGGTGACTTCCACATTCCAGGATAATACGTTTTAAACAAGGTACTGAGCAGAACAAATGTTTGTTTAGATGGAAAGGAAGTACATCCAAACTAAAGTTCCTTTCATGAGGATAGGCATTGGAGCTGAAGTTAAACTGGAAAAGGAAGATTACGATAGTTTAGTGGAGAACCAAGCACAATATATTAAGTTAGTTACAAAGGAGAGTTGAAAAAAATACTAGGATGCAAAGTCAAGAGAAGAAACAGAAAAAACTGGTGATATTTATCATAATAGGCAGAATGTGTGGAGAGTGAAATAATAAGATCTAATTCAGTTAATTTTAATGAAGGGTGATCATTTTCTCTCTAGAGTATTTTAAAAATTCTTTATGTTTCATTTCAAGACTTCCAGCTTCCACTATGCTCTTTCTTTTGAATAAACTCAGATTAGTTACTAATGCAAAAGGGAAATCAAACATCCTTTATCAATACCTCAACAGTAAAAGAGCAGTTAAATTAAATATGGGGCCATTTGGGATGAAAAAGTGATGCCAGGTCAGTAACCTGAATTGCATAGATAAAGGGTTTGCTGTCCAGTGTCTATCCACATTCAGGGATCTTCAGTTCGGACACACTTCCTTTCCATTTAATGCGTATTGTTCTGCTCAGTCATTAAATGAGTAAGTAGGTAAGAAAGTAAATTGCGATGAGGAATCAAAAGGAACGTCAGCATCAAAAGTAGAAAAACACTATCATTTAGATTATGGTACACATTCTTTGGCTGAGGGACGTAAGCCAGAGGCTCTGGTCTTCAGTATAAAAGAGACTCCTGTAGGCTGAAGAACTACAAACGAGTCCAATGAATGAAGGAGATGTGAATCTAACAATCACAGACAATGCACCAATAGTCAGCAATGGGGAAAGGCCTAGAGACAATGGTCCTGAAAAAAATACTTACCACTTTTTAAAATATGGAATAATGAATGACAGCTTGCAAGTACTTATTAAAAACAAATTATAATTAAATTACTTGACTAATTTTCTTCATGCACTAATGGTTGTTGATTGTGCTGCATCATTGATTTCTGAAGGCAATGGAATAAAAGGAGCAGTTCTTGAGCAGAAACACAGTTGGCTAAAAGATAGAAGAAGGAAATGTGCTGACATTTTAAGATACCAGAGTCTTGCATAGAGGGCAGAGACAATTTACAAGAATTAATCCAAGGATGAAGAACTTCAATATTATGGATATACTAGAGAAACAGGGATTGATTTAGAGTATTGGGGACAATGCATGATTTCTTTTTTAAGTGTTGAAATTTATGTAGGGTTTTGAGTTGACTGGAGAAGCAGTTTTCATTGGCAGAAGGGTTGGTAAACAGAAGGAACTATTTTAATATGATTAGCAAAAGGAAAATTCTTTTTATGAAGCAGAATTTTATGACACTAAATTATTTGCCTGAAAGTTGGTGGAAGAAATTAAGTGACAACTTTCAGAAAGAAACACACGCAAAATGCTGGAGGAACTCAACAAGTCAGACAGCACCTGTGGAAATGAATAAGCGGTCGACATTTTGGGCAACCGGAAATGACAACTTTCAGAAAGAAATATTGGAAATGTGAGAAAATAAAAAAAAGAAGGTCTATAGAAACAATTGAACAGCTGTTTCATGAAGCTGGAATCACATATTGGGCCAAATGTCCTCATGCTGTGCTGTTTGGTTATTCAATTCTATGCTAAAATGACAATAATAAATTTGGAAAGAAAACCTAGAGGTTTAGTTAACAAGTATTTATTTCAGTGAAATTGATTGCATGCTCTGAGAACTACATTTTCACACCTCTATTCATCTTTTACCAAAACTTGATTTATTTGCTTTAAATGATCCTTTCATATAACATGTACTGTAACTTTACAGAAGCCTGTTATAGCTGTAACGCTAGAACCTGTAATTATTGACCAGTTTAGTTGCTGAATACAGATAGAAATTCAATGCCTGTGAAATGCTCTATTGTACTCTAAAAGCACGTAATAAGAATACTTTACTTGGAAAGACAAGATTTTGTTCAAGGATGTATTATTAAGTAAGGAATAAACCAACATACCAGTTTGCTTCCAAAATCTTTAGCCTCAGTTTTGCAGCTGCTATGTTATTTGAGTTACTGGTGTCTTAATTCATTCAATTTCTTCTTAAATGACTTTTTGTTTTAAGTGCTGTTCCACTGCAGAGTGGGCTTCATTCCAGCAGTTGGATGATTTTGAATAATAACCACTTTGAACAAAATGAACTGTGGCCAATTGCATCAATTAAAGAAATGAAGTATGTTGTAAATGAGAGTGGATTTCAACTCAGTGTACCTTTCAATACAATAAGACTGTAAGATACAATTCTTTCCTCCTTGCTTCTAATGTCAGAAATTCAAAATACAGTGATGGGACAGGAATTTGGGAAGATTCTGGTATAAATTGGCAGCAGTCACAATGTGCTTAGGCATTCATATTATGCCTATAAGATAGAGATTGTACGGTGTAATTTGTAGATTGTATTCAGGTAATATTCTCCAGTCTGGATTTTAATAGGATCATTAATGTGTTTGTTTTAGATGAGTTAAAATGTCTGATAAAAGACCAAGAACAACAAAGCTTGCTCCTTTAATGCCATGGAGAAATCCTTTCCTTTCCCCCCGCTGGTACTGCTCAACCTGCTGAGTTCCGCCAGCAGCTTGTAGCTCCAGATTCCATCATCTGCCATCTCTTGTGTGGCCGTATTTCAAACCAAAATTACCAAATAAAATTTGATACTGATGCCAAGGTAGATCAAGTGTTTTGACAAAAAGGTAACAACAGGTTTGGTACCTTCAAAACTAGTTCCAAGGAAGACAGGCGAGTCCAAAAATATGGGTGGAACTTCATCTTTACTTTAAGCAAGGCGCGTGTGTCACATGGCAAAGTGATGAAATATGCAATTAACTAATTTATACATACAACCTATATATTAATTATTCAAATGAACAAAAATACTCAATAGAAAATGCATCTCCACTATATAACTGTATATTATGCTGAATACAGACATCCATGGCATGGCAAATTTTAAATTGTCCCATTCAGGACTAAAGATTTAACCACTGTGGAGGATTTCTTACTCTTGTGGGATAATATCTTTCCTAACAAGGGAGGTCACTGTTTGGCATGTGAGGCTTGTTGTTGTGAAGCAATCTCAGATTCTGGGGCTTACTTTTACTTAAAAATAACAGAGAGCGTGATGGAAGTACTAGGGCAGGGGATTCCAAAGCTGTGGCCCTTAGCATCTGAAGGTAAAGTCACCGAAAGTGGCTTAAGATCAGGGATGTGCAAGAAACCAGTAATGGAGGAGTACAAATATCATGAGTGGTTGGAGGTAAATAGTCACAGAGCAATTGAGGAGTTTGAAGCAAAGAAAATAATTTTAAAATCAAACTGTTGCTTAACCAAGAATTATTGTAGGTCAGTAAAACAAGAGAGATGGATGAATGTGCTCTGATCCAACCAACACCATGGAAAGAAGTTTTGGATGACCTCCACTTACAGAGAATAAAATGAAGAAGATTGTTGAGGTGTGTTTGAAATATTCATTCCAGCTGTAAAGATTGATTCCTGGGATGGCAGGACTTTCATATGAAGAAAGACTGGATCGACTAGGCTTATACTCGCTGGAATTTAGAAGATTGAGGGGGGATCTTATTGAAACGTGTTAAATTCTAAAGAGAATGGACAGGCTAGATGCAGGAAGATTGTTTCCAATGTTGGGGAAGTCCAGAACGAGAGGTCACAGTTTAAGGATAAAGGGGAAGAATTTTAGGACCGAGATGAGGAAAAACTTCTTCACACAGAGAGTGGTGAATCTGTGGAATTCTCTGCCACAGGAAACAGTTGAGGCCGGTTCATTGGCTATATTTAAGAGGAAGTTAGATATGGCCCTTGTGGCTAAAGGGATCAGGGGGTATGGAGAGAAAGCAGGTACAGGGTTCTGAGTTGGATGATCAGCCATGATCATACCGAATGGCGGTGCAGGCTCGAAGGGCCAAATGGCATACTTCTGCACGTATTTTCTATGTTTCTATGTTTCAGCAGCATATAAACTAAGGCAGGAGTAGGGTTTGGTCTTTTTGGAAACTGTAATGCATAGTGGACAATCTACTGCAAATCCATGCTACATATCTGTTATTAACAATTAACATCTAAGCTTACATGTTCAAACTTGAAAGTATTGTCAGAATACTTAACAACAGTGTAATGAAGTTGCAAGTCCACTTGGTGTGATGAAACTGATTTGAGAGTGCACATGTTTAATAAATGGCACAGTGGTACAATCAGGAGAGCTGCTGCTTCCGTCCTGATTTCAGATACTTTCTGTGTGGAGTTTGCATGTTCTTTCTCTGACCGTTTGGGTTGCTTCAGTTTTCTCCCAACATGGATTGGTTGCTGAAAATTCTCCCTCTTGGGAGGGCGAATGATAGAATCTGCGGTGTGTTGATGGGAATAAAAATAAGATTAAAATAGGATTAGTGAAAATGCATTCTTTATGGTCAGAGTTGACTATGTTAGTTGAAAGATTTTTTTCCCAAGCTGTTTATCTCAATGAATTTACCCATTAATTATGAAACCCTATTGGTTTCCTTGGCCGTGTAGGCCTACAGAAAGATCATTATGTTAGCAATGAAACACTTCCTAGGGTGTTACACTTATTTATGTATTAAATAAAATTTGAAATTATTAGGAACTTTTTGATGCCTCTAATCATTAGGAATTTTTTTTGTCTTCAATGCCTCTAAATTTCTTTGGTGTATAATTTATGTTGAATAGATAACTGATTTAATGATACCTTGGAATGAATGCAAACTGATTGATACAACTAATTGTCACCAGAAGCTTTATATTATGCATTTTTGTTGTGCTAATCCTATTCTAGCAGCAAACTAATAAATAAAACTAAACACTGTTGCTACTCTGTGCGAATACATGCTGGCAAGAGGTGGCCGCGCTCGGTGGCTTGGGCATGTCACGTTACTGGTAGAAACATACCCACGCAGATTCCTTACCATAGGAAATTATCCCTGTTTCTGGCTAGCTACATCTTTCTGAAAATAAATCAACTTCAAATAATAAATGACTATTAACAGCGTATCTAAAGTTAATGTATGTACAAAGTTTATAAATTGTTTTGAATGGAACATTTGTAACTGGGTCAGATTGTAGAGTAGCTCTGGGAAGGAGTACCCGTTACTTGTGTTGGAAAGAGGCAACAGCACTCCCAACAAAACTAAGAAGTTCTGCAAGTACCTTAGGAAGAACTAGTGCAGAGCTTCTGACCCCACTTAAAGAGTGACAGCTGGGAAAGACATAGGAAGCAATTAAAACATTGCTCTGCTCAGAAAGCCCTGTCCCTGATGGCACTTCACACTCTTCAACAGTGGTCTGCAAAAGAGATAAAGAGTTCCAGGCTTGTGTTACATGGCCTGTAAGATTTTGTGTGATGTATCCTTCTGGTTTCACTTGAGGTTATTTATTTACGTAGGCTGTTTTTAAGAGCTTGAGGCTTTTGGCTACTTGACTAATTATTCGCAACACCTGTCTCTGCGGACACAGTTTGCAACACAAGCAGATCCCCGCTTTAGTCTGCTCGCAGTCGAAAGACTTTGAGTGAATTAGGAAAAACAAAGAAATGAAGAGATATGTTTTTGTTTATTCACCGAGATGTTTACCATCCTGCCGAGTTTACTACAGATACTCCCTCGAGATATTTTCTTTCTTTCCCTTTACAGTGTGGTTGAAGTCTTAATAAAGTTTGCATCAAGAGAAGTGGTGCTAGTTGTTATTTTAACTTCTGCCTACTTCTGTCCCACTACTGGTTAGATCTAAACCTTAGTTTTCCTCTTCTGTGCTTTAGAATCCCCACCAAATGTTTCACATTATTCAGTGTGAAAAACCTCCTATTCTTTCAGATTTTTACAAGTTCATACATCCGCGGAAACTTGATATTTCATATTTCATTCTGCTTTGCAGATGTCACGATGAGGGATGCTGGTTCACATGCAACTGGCCTCCTCAGCCTTTGATCAGCCTGACCGCAACTAATTGGAGATGGAGAACAAATGAAAGAAATATTTACAAATTTCATGGGAATTCAGCGATGGTTCGGCTAAAGCCTCCACTGTCCTATAACTTTCCTTCAGAGTGCACGTCCCATTGATGGTTTTTCTCCACAAAGTACACTGGATTATTTTTATAGTGTTAAGTTTGCAACTGTATTCTGTGGCTTTACAAGGCTAATGATGAAACGCCCCTCTTATCCTTTTCTCCTTAAAGTCTTGTTCATTGAAAAGAGGGAGAAGGTTTATTTTCTTACCAGGTTGCAGCTGTAAGCCAGAGTAAAGGAAAAGATGACCGTAAAATTTAAACCAAATTTTTAGGCACATAGCAAAGTGGAGAAAATTAGTAGAAAATGCAACTGTTGAAAATAAAGTTACAAACACTTGGAGCCAAATTTAACAGCTGAAGGGTCACAGAGGCTAATTCTAAATGACAATAGTAAACCTCAGACAAAGTTTAATTTACAAATATTTCAGCAGAATTAAACTACCTGGCACAAAGCTTTGGCTAACCAGATGTGCTTTTGAATGCTCCATTTTATGTTTGCTTTTCTTCATATAATTGGTCCTCACATGCAAATTTGATACAGACCACGGAAACAGAAAAAATACAAAATCGAGTGTTACAAAAGTATGAATCTGACTATATCAACAGAGAGATCACGGATGTAATTGTTAGAGAGAATTAGTATCTGTGCACCTGGTAAATCACCTCTAATCCTTTTCACTGGTACTCAGTTTTAACATTCAAGAAATATTGTGATTAATATCTGACTTTCCAAAGGAAACTCTATTATCCTCAATGTTTCACCTCTCAGCTCAGCAGTGTTGATGAAAATCAAGATATTTCATTTTACATTGCATGGTAGTCCTGCTGTTTTCTGAGAAATTGAATTATAACTAAGTGAATTAGCAGTTTTAAGGAGAATGAATAATTTAACAAAAAACAAGGATAATTTATAAACAATATAGTATCCAGTTCTTCCACAAAAAGGGGCTTAGATAGTTTTCCCTTAATAATTGGAATACAGTGAAGATGGAAATAATAGATGAGGCATGGTTTCTTCCTGTTTGGTTGATAATGCAAAAAGGGAGTGGCCAAAAATTAGTTACTGTGACTGTGTATGAATGAAATCAGAAACCGTTCAGCCTCTTTGGGATTTACTGACAGAGGGTAAATTTCCTCTATGTACTATGTAGCAAAATTGTAGCCCATTTATAAAGAGTGATTTTCCAAAACTGTTACATATGGTGCACAGAATGAATCTTATCCCAGGAGGGTTTAGAGTAAGTACTAACATTTCTTTGTCTTGAACAGAGTACCAGCAGCTCATCGAAAGAACTGTGTACGTATTAACCAGCTACCTCGATAGGATGAGCTGTGATGGTAACAGTCACCCAGCTGTGGTATAAAGGGAAGTTTTCACTCACTATCTGCCCAGTAACAAACAGATTTCATTTGACTTCTGCTTGCAGGAACTACTTTTTTTTGGGGGGGGGGGGGGGTTGCAAGTTAACTTCCGTCATCTGGCAAAAGTCTGATGGGATTAGGATGAAAAGTTGGTTTTACACCCTGCCCAGTTTCACTCATCGTTGAAGTCACTGTAGATTAACCCCAGACAGAGCACAGAGTGAGCAATTCACACTCTATGTTGTTGCAGTGAGTGTCAATCTTACCTGATCCTCGAAAGCCATTCTTCCTGTTAGCTAGGAACTAGCCTGTCACACAGCACCACAGACCTTCCACTGGTTGCATTTGGTACCATGCTGCTGGCTGATAATGTCAGGGTGCCGGTATAGTATAAATCTAGCATGCTGAACTCACCCGGTCCTTTGCTCTCTGGGTCACAACCTGTTCCATGGGAACAGCGGGTGCCGCGGTAAGAGAGGGCCCAAGCACCCACTTCAGATAAGCAATTGTAACTGGCTGTAACTTGAAGGTTTTCCTGAATGTTTAGTGTCTCCCTTGTCCTGTAAGTAAATAGTTTACTTGCTTATCATTAGTGAATGCCTTCTGTCCTCACTTATTGAACTTGCAATCCTAATTTCAGACAGCAACCGGTGCCGCAAGCAGGGTTTGGTAATTGGGCTGAAAATTAATATGTCTAAAAGCAAAAATAAAACAGAGAGCCTCTGTGTGAGGAGTTCCGAGTCCTCGGGGTGGACCGACAACGGTGTGGGATTTGGGAGTCTTGCCAACCTAATGGTGGGCCATGGTATGCCAGTAGACTGGTCAGGCAAGTGAACTCCTGCAGGGTGAAAATGGGACACCACACTGAGTCTGTATTTAACAAGGTAGGGTTCCCCAAGAGGAAGGGGAGCCAAAGGCATCCATAGTAAAGCAGAAGTACGAAACACAGAAGGAGAAAGAGATACTTTGGATAGCTTGAGAAATGAAGGGCAAGTGCTAAACCAGTGATGTATTACCATGGGGGAGACTGCCCCGTGAGTGCAGACTTGGGTTAAAGAGTTAGAGGATAGGAGAACAGAGATGGCCTGTGGGCCATTAAAGATAAAGCAGACAGAGGCTAACTGGGAGCAGGACTAGCTGGCAATCAGACCCCGTTAAGGTCTGAGCCCTGATGTTGCGGGGAGGTGACCTCGACACGTAGATGGGGAATGGGGACATTTCATTAGATAATGAGCATACAAAAGAGAGGCTAGAAGAGAGACTCAGAGATACCCCTCTAAGTGAACGCCCTCCCGCCAATCATCCGCACCAGCAGAGGCCAGACCGGCAGCTCCTTGGTCCCAGATTTGGCAAGGGTACTGCTGGCCAGTAGCACCTCCAGCCTTCATGGGGGAGGATGAGGAAGAGCAGCAGGCTGAGGGAGAGGGGTTGGGGAGGATAACACCGAGGTGGCTATCAGCAAAGTTCTCTGGTAAGAAACTGGTGGAGCTGGGAGGCAGGCGTAAGCAGAAGCCGGGGAAGCTCTGCCACGTGGTTGCTGATGTGGGGGTGCTGAAGTGGGTTTGTCCAGCTGGGAGGTGGGTGGGTGGGGCGGGCTATCGTCCCACCATGCAATTAACAATGCCTTGAGAGTGTCACTGAATCACCATGGGGCAGAGTGATAGCCGCCATTAAGGTCAAGTATCCCTCACTCTTCAAGTGGGATTTGAAGCCTCTGGAGATGTATATCACTGAGCACTTTCCCAGAGGGCTCTGATCACAGCCGTCTATCACGACAGTGACAGCTTACCAGAGGGTCATGGCTTAACCTTGACCATGGTGGGGTACTTAATTAAAGCAGCAGACCTCAGTTTAAAAGGAGTACTACTGCCCTCTTTGAGACCCGTGATAGGAGCTACGATTGATGCCGCCAGCAGATTATTGGATGGATTCGAGTATGTAGGGCAAGTCCCCATAGTTGGACAATCAGCCTGGGGGTCGAGGGTCCCGGGTGACCTGTCAGCAAATGTTTTTGGCATTGCTTAGAGCCGGGATCCTGAGGGAGCAGTTATATGGGGCTCCCACTCTCGTGGAAGGAGCGCTGCCAGGGGCAGTGAGGCAAGGAGGCCGTTAAAAGAGAAGGGTCATTCTCCGAGCCTTCCCCCCGATAAGGGCTCTTTCTGCCCTTGCATTCTGCTCAGGGTTCCCTCTATACCTCACTGGAGGCTCTATGAAAGGCATTGTTAGAGGCAGCAGGGGTTGGGTGGTGGGCATCATGTAGGGATGAGGTCAGTGGGTATGCTCAGCAGCTGAGGGGCCTGGGGCCTTATGGACCCATTGCAGAACACTGGGGGAAAGGGAATGTGCAGTGATGGATACCGGTGCCGAACACAACTTTTGGGCAACCCTGATAGCCAGTGGGATCCCAAGGCAACCATAGAAGGGTTAGGGGCTGCACTTCTTCCCAACCAGGGGGTTACCATCAGACCAGGACAGCCCAGAACCACGTTTGTCTTTGTGCAACCTCCCCCGAGTGCGTTCCGTTTCGATCCCTGCAGACAAGTAAGGGTTGTTTTACCTTCAGGGTGGCACCAGCAAGTGGAAGCGTTTGGTGATTCCGCTCCCCTCCCCCCGTCACCCCAACACCAAGTCGTACAGGATCCCGAGAGTCACCAAGATCAGAGAAACCGTGGAGGCTCTGCAGTGGGACGGGCAGGGGGATGGCATATGGTGTATAACCATCAGCTATAGAGAGTTGAATAAGTACGCACCTCCTCTCACAGTGGCCGTCCAGACGCAGTGACCCCTCATTGTGGACATAGGGGGTAGGGAGGGGAAGCATTGGTACAGAGTAGTGAACTTGGCCAGTGCTTTCTTCTCTGTCCCCCTGAGTTCAGAGTCACAGGACCAGTTCACTTTTACCTGGGAGGTTTAGACAGTATTCCTTCTGTCACCTCCCACAGTGGTATAACATATAACAATTATAGCAATTATGTTATATGTCCACAGTCTCTCCTTGTGCTGTGGCATGATTTCCTGAGGCCTGCAGGGGATACACTTAGACCCCACCACACAGACCATGTGCTGCTGTCAGGATCTTTGCACAAGGCAGTGAGGCAGGTCATGGAGAAGGTGGTAACTTCTATGTGGGAGCAGGGCTGGTGCAACAACTTAACAAGATACAGTGCCCCAGGCAGATGTCATATGCCTGAGCGTTCTGGGCAGGGAGATACCAGATTAGGACTAGCATAGTGCTTTGTGGGGCTCCCGGGGTATTGGTGTTAGCACATCCCCCTTTCCTGGAAAAAGACTCCCTTCCAAGGTGGTCGTAGAGTTGGCCCTGTCCTTGGCCCCTAGACTGAATTGGGTGCTGTTCAAACTGCATGCTTCAGCTACATCCAGGTAGCTGAAGTGGAGCTTGTGACTGGTGATGAAGGGGTACTGCCTTCCCTTGGGGTTTTGGACAAAAATCCTCCCCGAGGTGGGGACCTGATACATCCCCTTTGAGAGGCAGCTGTTGGCTTGCTACTAGGCTCCCTTAGCCACAGAACATCTCACCACGTCTGAGTCAGTCATGCTGTGACCACACCTTCCCATCATGCAGTGGGTAAAGTCAAACAATGTAACTCACAGAGAGGGCCGTGTTCAGTGGTCTTACATTGTTAAGTGGAAATCGTACATTGCAGATAGGGCAAAGATGGGGTGAGCCACCTCCATGAGCAGATCATGGTTCCCACCGTCGGCCTCCACTGGTATAAACTCAACAACAGCCTGACCGCTGACTGGAATCAACAGTTCTCATTTCCCAACAGCTCCAGCCATTGGCAGAGCACCAAACAGCAGTGGAAGGCTGCTGATCTCCTCCCTACCACAGGGGCAGTTGTTACCCAGGTGGGAGAGGGGAGATCTAGCCAGCTGGCTGAGCTGGTGGTTGTCACCCTGCCCCTCTGGGAGGTGACAGAGCCTGTGAGGATCTACACTGACTCCTGGGCAGTGGCTAATGGCAGAGTGGATGCCTCATTGGCATGGGCAGAACTGGGAGGTGCACAGGTGACCCTGCTGGTGGCACTCCGATTGGGAAGGTATCTGAGAGGGTGCGCATTGGCGCCCAATCACAGTTGACCATGTAGTTGCCCACACATCTCGGGACAATGAGGGGGCCATACGTAAAACTGCACTGGATCAGATGGCACAGGTTAGCACAGATTATGAAGGCCACAGTGATTTCTGAGGAGGACCTCAGATGTCTGGTGGTGTGGGCACACCAGAGGAGGTGGAGGGGGGGGAAGCAACAAGGAAATGAGCAGAAAATCGAAGGGTTGCGTTGACTTCTGACGAGGCCAGGATGGCTGGTGTGAACTGCCCCACCTGCCAGCAGTTTAAGCTCAGGGGGTGGCCAACGGGTCCCTCAGGATGAATCTGAAGTGGCATTGGTGGTTGGTCAGGAATGGCAAGTAGATTATGTTCTGTCTCTGCTGCTAAAAAGCAAGAAACAATATGAACTCACAATGGTCGACATATACTCGGGGGTCCTGTTGGCGATGCCACAGTGGCCATGCTGGCCACAAAAGCACAATGAAAGGTTTGTGCCTCTTACCATCCATGTCTGGGATCCCCTGCGAGATCTATTTGGACATGGCTCACACCAAAGTCCAGGAGTGGGCTGCAGACTCTGCCATTTTGTGGGTGTTCCTCATCCCATACTAGACACAGATGGCAGGGCTGATTGAGCGTATGAATGGGCTGTTGAAACAGCAAATTAAGCTGTTAACATCTCCACATGCACCTCTTACGGGTGGCTGAGTGTGCACAGGAACACGTGGTGGATAACCTGAGTGGCAGGCCCGAGAGGCTCTCCCCTGTACCAGCGCTTGCCAGTGTCGGATCTTTCAAAGGCGGAAGAGGGAGAGTTGGAGGTGGAATTGGGGACAGCTTGGGTGCAGCACCCACAGGGGCCACCTGAGCGGGTGAAACTGTGATTTACAGACCGAGGAGTATGTGAGTGGCGTTACCAGGGGAACAGGGTTTAGTCTGTCTAAGTACCCAGTGACTAACCAGGAGAGAGTGAGTGTATGCCCCATAAGTTACAGAATGGCAAAGTGGTGGATACTTACAGCGGTGGCGATGATGATGGTCAGTGTGAGATTCTACAACACATTCCTACAGGCCTGTATGAGTATGCAAATCAAACCAGTGCTTTGGGCTGTTGGATCTGTATGAGATTGCCAGCCCATACTGCATAAGGGCTGCCACTGATACCAACCCTCTTTAACGAAGAAGATTAGAACTTTGGGAGGAGCTTGTTCAACTTCTGCTTTGGCATTCTATTTTTGGGGAAGTGGTGAGGGAGTAGTTCATTCCAGCCAACCTCGGCCCATTGTACGGGAATGGCCGTAACAGACTTGAGTCTCAGTAACCCCCGTTGGAGTTAAGTGTTTTAAGGGCTTGTACT
This sequence comes from Hemitrygon akajei, assembly GCF_048418815.1. Taxonomy (NCBI): domain Eukaryota; kingdom Metazoa; phylum Chordata; class Chondrichthyes; order Myliobatiformes; family Dasyatidae; genus Hemitrygon; species Hemitrygon akajei. Next base: position 53,164,741 of record NC_133125.1, read on the forward strand.
TCTCTACTTATGAGAAGTAATTAATAGACATGGCCACTGTGATGGAGGTGCTGGCCTTTGAGATGGCTGCAGTGCTCAAGCATACAGAGTGTCAGCTGAGATAATGGCTATTCCAATGGTGGCCTTGGACTACCTGCTCGCGGAGGAAGGTGGCACCGGTGCTGTGATTGGTCAGGAGAGCTACACCTACACCCCAGACGAGTCTGGGAACATTTCTCACCTGGCTGATCATATCCAGCAGTCAGTAAATAAGATCAGGAAAATGGGAGGGTAAATCCATAACTACTACACCCCAAGGAGAAGTCGGTGCCCTTGTGGGGTGTTGAAAGGTTGGTGGACTGCTGTAGTGCACTGGATAGCAATTGCTGGGCTGATAATACTGGGAATCATAGTGCTATATTTTGTGTGTAGAATAGTGGGCCGTTAATGAGGGTTGTGGGCCGAATGGCGTGGTATTGTGTCTTTCAAGGGGTGCAGTGTTGTAGTAAGCATCAATCTTACCTGTTCATTGAAAGCCATTGCTCCATGCCAGCTGGGGTATTTACTATAACACTGGTTGCTGTTTGAACCCACAGTGCCAGTAGAGTGTAAATCTAGTGCCCTGAAAGCTTGCGGTTTGCTCTCTGAGTCACCAACAGATGGGGTCGTGACCTGTGCCGCAGGAACAGTGAACGGTGTGCAGCAATGAGAGACAGCCTGAGTGCACTCTTTAGATGAGTATTTGTAACTGGGTGTAACTTGAAGGGTTAACTGAATATTTAGTGCCTGTCACGTCCTGTAAATAAATAGTTAACTTACTTACCAGTAGTGAGTATCTTCTGTCCCCACTTACCAAACCAGCAAACATGATTTCACACAACACTGGGATCATCAAATTTTAAACGGTTCTGGCCTAATATACTTTAATCGCTGGATTTAAATTGACATTTTTCTAGTAAATCAAACATTTCTGCTATGTTTTGTAACTCCAAATCATTAAACTAATTGAAACCAAACAAACAGGAGCTCAGGAACGCTAGTGTGCTTCATTTTTTACTTTAAATGAGGTGCACACGTATCACGTGGCACCATGGTGACGTATGCCATTTGTGTACTTCTACAGATAACCTGTAATGCATTATGTAAACAAAAAATAATGCTTAATCAAACAACGTGTTTACAATGTGACTGAAATATTAAATGCACAACGCTCCTCCCTGCTTAGCTATAAACTCCAACTCAATATAGAATGTATCTGAAGTATATACACAACATACCATATGGACATTCACAGTAAATTTTAAGTTGTCCCATTCCTGTCTAATGATTTAACGGATGTGGATACTTTCTTACTCCTGTGGGATAACGTCTTTCCTGACAAGGTTGGGTGTGGGGGTGGGGGTCACTCTGCTTGGCTGGTGAGACTTGTGGCTGTGAAACAATCTCAGGTTCTGGGGCCTCCTCCATGGTAGTTGCAGGAATTGACTTTGACACTGCAGGAAGTGACTTTGACACTGCAGGAAGTGATTCTGATGGCACTGGACACCTTTATTCTCCTTTTCTCAGCTTTTCTCTCTGGATCCTTGCTTCTCTCTTGGTCCCGGCTCCTCTCTGTCTCATTATCCTTCTCTTTTTCTTTCTCTCGTCCACGTCTTTCTCTTTCTTGCTCAGATTCTTTCTCACCACCTCCTCTCCTTTCCAACTTCTTGTCTTTCTTTTTCTCGCTTTCCTTTTTCTTCTTTCTATGTCGCCTAGAAAAAGCTGTTGTAATCGGACCACTGCTTTCATCACTTTCACAATTCCTCTGAGCAGGATGGTCCTTTCTTGGTTCATTATGCTTTTCACCCAGGGGCACAGAGGTTCACATCAACACCTGTTTGTCCTCTGATGGGCAACGGTTCATGGTGCACAGCAAGAAGATGATTGTGGCATCATCCAATACTTTTCTTAATTCAGTTTCAATTGCCGCACTGCTGGGGACATTGCATGTAAATAGTGGATGGATCTCCAGTCAAGTTGTAACTGTCTCAGCCGTTCACATCCCCACAAACTGACCCCTCCTGTTTTTACCACATATGTGTCTTGTTGGTTGTCATATTTCATTGTAACACATGCCATTCCCACAGGAGTTATCTTTTCTCCAGTATAAGATCTTAGTTCATTATCTTTAAAGAACTGTTCAAGTTCATTTATGGAATGACGGAAACAGCTGAGCCACTGTCCAATTCCATTTTAATTAATTTCCTGTTCACTTCAGGAGTAAGCCATATTGCTTGTCTTCTGTTAGTTTTCACATTGTAAATCTCAAGGCTATCTGTGACTCTCTCATTATCAGAAATTTCATCAACAGCATGCAGATTATTGCTCTTTTTGAAACTGCAACTTGACGTTTTATCTTTTTCTCTTTCCTGAGCAGTCCATTTATTTTTATCTGTCTGAAATGTGCTTTGTATATGTTGCATTTTCTGAAAGTTTCACCTTTAAATCTGCATTGGTCTGGTGTCTGGTGTATGCGAGCTCCTGCCACAATGGTAAAACAAATTGTTCAGCCAGGTCCATTTCTATTTAGACATTGCAATTTGTTCACACACACTTTCATTCCTGACTACAACCTAGTTGTGTCTCTGACTGTTGTTTCCATTGATACAGCAATTTCAACTGCCCTTTTAAAAGTAAATTTTGCTTCAGTTGTAGAAGTTAAATTTCTAAGTAAACTGTATGCCTTTAAATCCAATGCACTCAGTATAATGGGCTCTCACTTCTTTTCAGCTATTTCATTTATTTTAGAATACTGTTCAATTTGCTCAGCATACAATATTTAGTCATCTGTTGTGTAAGCAAGCACACTGATCTTTCCAATGTAATCAATAATTTCTGCTCTTTTTTAATGGTTATTTTCACCTAGTTCTCACTGTTTATGAACCCATGAATTGTTCAGTTTCTGCCTTTTTTTTACTAGATCATCTTTCCTTTCCTTTCCTTTTGCAAAAGAATTGTGCTGCTCCTAAAAAAAAATGTGTTCATTGTTTTTTGCTGAGCTTTCTTAAAACGTAAATGTTTCACTGCACTTCAACAAGTAAGTTGTTTCGGGTTCATTTTTTAAAAATATCTCAATGCCACTGTTATGTTTTGTAACTCCAAAACATTAAACTAATTGAAACCAAAAATATGGTAGCCCACGGAAACTAGTGTGCTTTGTTTTTTTACTTTAAGCAAAGTGCTCATGTACCACATGGTGGTGTGATGGAATATGCTATTTATGTACTTTTCCAGATAATCCACAATGTATTATGTAAACTACAAAGAATACTTAATCAAATAATATATTTGTAATATTACTCAAATGTTACTGAAATATTAACTTTCAATTAACTCTTGAGCTCTGCATGAAATAAGTTTCTAAACAACTCCAGGAAAGTTTTCCAAAACGTGCTGCAGTTCTTTTTCTAATGGAGCAGTTAGATGAGACTCTTCATTTCATGTTCTGAATATTTATTGCTTATTAATTTATTACTATTATTTATTTATTTTTGTAGTTTCACGGCTTGTGTCTTTTGCACACTGCTTGAATGCTCAGGTTCTTTATCATTGATTCTATTATGTTTATTGTTCTATTATGGATTTATTAAGTTTCTCTTTAGGAATATTGGTTAGCTCCTTTCCAGGAGGAGGTGGCATATATGTACTTCGGTAATAAATTTACTTTGAATTTTAACTTTGAACTTTACTTTCTTGCTTCTTATCATCTCTCCATTCCTCTCTCCCATTAAATCATCACACAGTGCCTATCCTCAGCCTGTGAAGTGGAACATTCTGTATAACCACTAGAACATGTACATGAGCAAACCAGAATATCTTTAGTGCAGATGTCACCCCTTCCCTGTGAGGAAATGCCTGACTGCCACTGATCTTTGTACAACAACATACAATAGGTTGTAAATCCGCTACCTGTGGACTTCCATCTGATTTGCAGCTGACTACTTTGTGGCTCTGTGTGTTGGATCTCCAAGATGCTTCACTGCCTTGCCTTTCCTGGCCGAGATTTATTTGTGAAATGTGAAAGATACTTTTGTGAAATTTGAGGAACAATTTCCTTACAGTTAAAACTGTTTCCTCATCAATAAAACTGATCCACCATATGTTGTCCATAATAAAAAGCACATGGCAGCTTTAGACAAAGACTGGATTTATTTTACAAGTGCCACTTCTATGATCCGTCTCATTTTCACACATGTATCCAGCATTACTAATTAGCTTTAATTCCTCCTGCCTGCATTTCCAACACCTCTACATGGATGAAATTAAAAAGATTGCAGATATTGGAAATCCGAAATAAAAGAGATAATGTTGGTGCTCTTAGCAGGTCAGGCAGCATCTGTGGAAAGAGATACAAGATCAATGTTCCAAGTCCAAGACCCTTAGTCAGAACTGAGAAACAGAGAAAAGAAATTAGCGTTAAGTTGTAGAGAAGATAGAAGATTGTGTATAAATAAGATAAAATAATATCTCTGGTAGAGACATTGGGGGGAGGTCATAGCTGTTGCGAAGATAAATTGTTGTTGCTGATCTTCTTCAAAAGTTTAATGGCATTGGCAGACCAGCATAAGGTGCATTATTGCAACCTACTGAGTTGGAGTGTAGAGCAAAGGGACAGGAAGTATTCCCACTAAATTCCATCACCCCCGGAAAAAAAGCTCAAATAATATCAAAAAGTCTATTGCTTTTCAGAAAGTCAAGTACGCACTTGTATACATGATGGTGGCAGTTTATCCTAACAAACTTTCCATGTTAAACTGTGTCTGTCCCAAAAGTCCCAATTGAGCAATTAGATGTTTCCTTTGTACCTCATAGGAACTCATTCAAACAAGATTTCATGACAATTGCACTCCCTACAGATGCTTGTATCTTGCATGTTAATTTTGAACAAAGAATTATTCAACCTAGTATGTCCAATACTCAGACATGCAAGTGTAACTTCTTCACTCTTTAAGTACCCATCTCCCAGTTGAGTTCCCACCATCCTCCGAATTTTATTTAAATGCCATCCTTTCTTTTCCTTATCCCAACTTTGCTGTCACAGTGATTGAATAGATTTTTAAATTATGGCTTTCATCTCCCTCTTATGCAATGAAGGACATTTTTGTGCTTAACTTTAAGTGATTGCTTGACAAGCAAGTCTGCCACCTCATCTCCTTCAACCCAGCGTGGGCAGGAGCCCATATGAAATGCATACACAGGCCAAGACCCTGTAGCCTCAACAGATGTTGTCCAATCTCAAGAACGTCTGGCCTACAATTTGAAATACCTGTTTTAATGGATGTCAAGACCGAGAACAAATCAGAGCACAGAAGTATATAATCAGGGCATACTTCTTCATCCGTTCCAAGGCTAAAATGATAGCAACCAATCTCAGACATGAATGCTGATACTTTGTCTGATAAACTTTTCTTAGTAGTTACCTGAAACTTTGGAACATAAACAGAAACTGAATGACCTGTCACTGGATCTCTTGAACTATCTGTGTAGATATGTAAGAATTCATAATATCTGTCTTGCATATAAGATAAGATAAAGCTATATCCTGAAGGAAATTATTGTTTCAAGGTTGCTCTGTCAGAAATACATACTTTAGCATACAAAATGTAAGCATTGAAGTACAAAAAAGATAAGAAAATGTGTATTAAAAAGTGCATTTAATGTGCATTAAATATCGCTGAACTTCCAGTACCTCTGATAAACAATCACTCCAGGGATAAATTGTGATCACCTGGTTGATAGGTTAATAACAGTGGTTAGGGAGTGCGAATAAAAGGCACATAAAGTTGTGAGAGGCAGGACCACAGTACATTCCCAAAAGAGGAGAGAAGAGCTAAGATAAACCAAGATTACAGACGGACGGTTTACACAGAAGTAGCCAGTTATGAAACAGACAGAGATAGTGAGCTACATGAAGTTGTATAATTCATTATTGATTCCAGAAGGTTGTACCACACCTTGAAGGATGATGAGGTGATATTCCTCATGCTTACATTGATCTTCACTATAACAGCACAGGAGGCCACAGAACAATAGATCAGAATGCAAGTGGGATGGAGAATTAAAATGTCAAGCAGAAAAACCTCAGGATCACTCCTGCAGATTGAATGCAAGCACTCTGCAAAATAAACACCAAGCGTGCCTTTTGTTTCTGCAGTAGAGAGATCATCTTGTCAGCAGTACATTGAATTGGAAAAAGTGCAAGTGCATTGCTGCTTCGCCTGGAAAGACTGTTTGGGTCCCCAGCTGGTGTGAAGGGAACAATGGAAGTTATCAACGTACTGGAAAAAGACTTAGAGGAAGGGGCTCAATTTGGACTGAAACAAAGATTATTCCATGAATTTTATGAAAATGCAGGAACAACTTGGGCTTGTATGAGTTCCCATAGCTGCACCTTTGATCTAGAAAAAGTGAGTGGAGTCGAAGGAGAAATCATTTTATGTAAAAATGAGTTCAGCCAGATGAATATGTCACAACCATGGATTCAGCAGTGCAGCAGATACCGTAATTGTGCTTGTGAATATGCACGTGTCAGCTAATTATCATTTCATTATGATGGTATTTAATTCCATTCTTTTTGTCGTAATGTGTGTTGAGACTTAAGCAAAGCACAGTAATGTTTCGCGGCCTGCTTGCATTCAGCCTTGCCTGAGAAATTGGACTGTCGAGTCAACTGATCTGAAGACTCACAGTATTCATTTTGCACTTAGTTATTTCTTTCAGCCGCAGTGTTGGCTTCGTTCTCCATTTGAGAGTTTTAGTTAACAGCCCTGTCTGGCCTAGTGTTTATTGCTTTCTTTTCCCTCTAACTCTATTCGTATAAAAGTCTGTGAACTATCGACCCGCTTCTTGGTCTTGCTCGCACTTGGACCATATCCGAATGTAGTGACAGCAAGTCCCGGCAACACAAAGACTAGAATTAAATACTGTCACAATGAAATAATAATTAGCTGACACATGCATATTCATGAGCACAATTGCCGTATCTGCTGTGCTGCTGAATCTGTGATTGCTCCAGAATAAGTGTGTTGGTACAGGGAAACTGGACTTCCGTTCAAGAAATAACATATAGGTAAATGTGCAATGCAACAGTGATGATATCAAATGCTGGTTCTAATCATTGGCCATATTGATGATGCAATGACAGTCCAGTTTTGTGCCATTAAAAATATCTTACTTAATATTAACAGTAAAAAATGAGTACAAACCTTCCAAGATGCAGTTTTCCTTGGTTAATTGACATTTTACTTCTGTTATATAATTTCTTCTCAGTATCCTCTTGGGATTGAAGATGACTTGCTTCTACTCCTGCTCTTTGAGTTTTGAAGTGATGAGACCTATGTGTTATGGCGGATTCTGGTCTGGAGCCACATTCCGGGTCTTGATCTGGTCCGCGGATTCCGGACTCCAGGTCTTGTAGCCGTCCCTCCTTTCACCCCTGAGCCCAATTAGTCACACCTGTGGATCATCGTGGCTTGTTGGGGCTCAAGGATGTGCACCTGATGCCCATCGGCTGGCGGTGTATATAGGGGGCTCTGGGACTGAGTGGAGTTGGGGGTTGTTGTTGTGAGGCTGTGGTGACCTTGATACTGACATGTAAACATTGTAGATTGAAAGGTTTCCCTTTAGGAATATTGGTGATGAGGTGCAGCATTGCAGCAAGAAAGATTGATAAGTATTGGCGTAATAAGACAGCCTTACTTTATGTAGTTCTTCACTGAGGTTGATTGTTGTGCACTTGTTTGTTTAGATCATGTCTTATCTTCTATCAAGAAACAGATATAAGACTATATAATTCTATTATATTGTTGATATTTGGAGTAATAGCTTGCATCATACGCTGGAGTGCCCTCTTCAGTTACGTGATGAGGTAACTGTAGCCTTTGGTCAGGAGCAGATATCGTCAGATGGTGCCCAACATTCATAGAGTGTTTCCTTCCTTAACCACTACACTCTCCAGTTGGCAGGTCAGCAGCAGTGGCCAAGTCACTGGCTTCCTCCTCCTGACTTCCCTCTCAACTCCTCTCACCTGCTCCATATCCAACAAGAGGCTCTTTACGCTTGCTCCCCCATCCTGTGAGCTCCTTGCTCTTTTCGTCAAGGCCCAGCGCAGACAGCAACCTCCATGCCGACCTTGCCGGGAACCCTCCATTGCTAATCTCCACGGGGAGTAGCCAGGTCTGCCAACCTTTGTCCCTGCACTCCTGGACTAAGGACTGGTACTTCAGGGCTTTCCTCTCGTGAGCCTCTTCCTCCAAGGTACTGTGAGCTCCACCAGGATGATTTTCTTGCCTTCGGTGGACCACAATTCAACGTCTGGTCGAAGTGTGGTTTGCACCTCCGGGAACTGCAGCTTCCTCCCCACATCGACCCTCATCTCCCGTGATTTGGCAGTTTGCAGCAGCTTGGATTTAGGCTTCTTTGCTATAACGTGTGTGGCCCTCTCCTTGATGAAAATGACTGCCCTGTTTGCCTCTCTGCCAGCTGGTCTCTTTTTACACCTCTGTTTTCTCAGATAACAAGAAAAAGGATAAAATGATAGAACAAAGTCAAAGTTGAGTTTATTGTCTTAAGCGTAAATACAGGTATGCACAGGTGCAATGAAATAAATTACTTGCTGCAGCATCACTGACACAATATTATCATATAATCAGCACTCACAAGAAAAACATAAATTGAACATAAAATATGATTGTTTTACAAAAAATAATACAATTAAAACAGAAAAGTATGTCCTGTTTTTATGTTAGTACATTATTCGTGTGAAGAGTGCAGATACATCTCGACCAAAGGAGGTGTAAGGTGCTCCTTCCCTCCACTATCCTGCAGGTCACCCTTGGGCAAGGTGTAGCACCTGCTTAGCCCCCCCCGATCAAGGTCGCATGAAGCCATGGGAGCAGGTGATGGATGGTCGTATGAGCAACTGGTGCATATCAGATGTCCTGGTTACGCAACCACTGATTCTACCTGTCCCTAATCACAAAATATCTATGATTTAAACTGTTTCCTCTCTTTCAAGCTATATAACACTCCTAAAATATTTGCAAAGTGAGACTGTTTTGCAATAAATGACAAATTGCAGTTCGAGAACATAAGAACCCTGGAGATAGAAATAGGTGTAGGTTCATCAACTTCTTGTGTCTGCTGTGCTATTATTGCTGATTATTTACCTCAGTACCACTTACCTGCACTAATTCCATTACCCTGGCACCTTTAATATGAAAACATGATTTTATACTGTTTGTCTGAAAGCAATCTGTTCCATAAAACCAACCCACACTCCCCCATGAGTTCCAGAATAAGAGCACAGGTGTGCACAGCTTCGCCAAAATATAGAAAAAGGAAAATGTTGGGCAAAGTCATGACCATCCCGCACTTTTCTTACACAACATCAGTGACTGAATGGGTGCTGCTTCCTGTACCCATGCTGAACTCATCGACTTCATCCACTTTGCCTCCAGCTTCCACCCTGCCCTTAAATCTACCTGGTCAATTTCTGACACTTCCCTTCCCTTTCTTGATCTCACAGTCTCTATCTCTGGAGATGGCTTATCCACCGATGCCTATTACAAACCCACGGAGTCTCACAGCTACCTGGACTACACATTGTCCTACCCTACTACTTGTAAAAGCGCCATCCCTTTTCCCAATTCCTCTGTCTCTGCCACATCTGCTCTCAGGATGAGGTTTTTCATTCTAGAATGGAGGATCTGTCCTTTTTCAAAAAAGGGGCTTCTTCCACCTTCAACGCTGCCCTCAACCGCATCTTTTCCATTTTTCACACACATCTGCTCTTATCCCATCCTCCCACCACCCTACCAGGGATAGGGTTCTTCTTATCCTTACCTACCACCCCACCAGCTTCCGTGTCCAGCACATAATTCTCTGAAACTTCCGCCATCTCCAATGGGATCCCACCACCAAGCACATCTTTCCCTCCCCCCCACTTTCTGCTTTCCGCAGGGATCGTTCCCTTTGTGACTCCCTTGTCTATTCGTCCATCCCCACTGATCCCCCTCCTGGCACTTATCCTTGCAAGCAGAACAAGTGCTACACCTGCCACTACACCTCTTCCCTCACCTCCATCCAGGGCCCTAAACAGTCCTTTTAGGTGAGGCAACATTTCACCTGTGAGTCTGTTGGGGTCATTTACTGTGTTCGGTGCTTCTAGTGTGACCTCCTGTACATTGGTAGGACCCGATGTAGATTGGGAGACCACTTTGCCGAGCACCTACGCTCCGTCTGCCAGAACAGGCAGGATCTCCCAGTGGCCACCCATTTTAATTCCACTTCCCATTCTCATTCCGTTATGTCTGCCTAAAGCTTCCTCCACTGTCATGATGAGGCCACACTTAGGCTGGACGAACAACATCTTATATTCCGTGTGGTAGCCTCCAACCTGATGGCATGAACGTCATTTTCTCAAACTTCTGGTAATGGCTTTCTGGCTGTTTCACCAGTCCAAGTCCAAGCTGAAGTTCGTTGGTTAGATGGAGGAGAAGTTAAAATCAGTGGAGGCTGGGTTGGTAGTAAATAACTTTCAGTGGCATTTTTTCATCATTCTTTCTCGAGCCATGGGTATCATTGGCAAGTCCAGTAATTCATTAACAGCCCCCTAATTATCTCTAAAATGTTGGCTTGCAGAAGACAGCTAAAAGTCAACCATCTTGTGGTCACATATAAGTTAGACTGTGTAAGGATGGCCAATTTCCTACCTCAAAAGAGATCAGTGAGGCACATTTCTTTTTATCTTTAGCAATTATCCAATAGTTTATGGTTAACATTAAATACACCAGCTGTTTAATTTAAACCACCGTGGTAGGATTTGAACATCATTCCAGATCAATAATCTTCTTATTAGATTAGGAACCACTATGGTACTGCACTTCTCCAGCTGCCAAGTCCAGGAATTGTGACCTCATATGATTTGCATCTGAATGGCATGCCTCTCAATCAGTAATAAGTAGCATGTATGTGTAACGCTTACGCGATATGTCTAGGGGGAATAGTTCAGCCTCCTGCCAAACCCCTCCTCCCGTATATGTGGATGCTGTGGAATACACACTAATGCAATGTCACACACACAATATTGAGATCACACCAGGTATGGTTACAGAATACACTTTATAAATCTTAATAGAACTAAGTGATTAATAACGATACAGTACATATGAAAGAAAATAAAATAAAGAAAAGGCGCCAAAACTTATCAGAGTCTGAACTGATCAATTAGTGCACATTGTTGGAGCTCAACCATCGAATTGTCTGACCCCTTGTCGCTCTCCTCCGACCTCCAGGACCCCGCACCTGGGACCACCCCAAGTGATCAACCGAGCAGTGCGGCACGCGTCCAACTTCTTCAGCGTCTTCTCCCCGACTCCTGAAAAGACCGCAAAAATCCCAGCTCCTAGACCCACAAGAGAAAACAACATCCAACCTAATTGGTTAACAAATGAATACAATCCCTGTTATCGGCAATTTTAACCTAAACAAGCTGCGAGAAGCTTCGAGAATGCTCTGCAAGAAAACACTCTCTCCTCAGTTAGCATAACAAAGAAGCAGTTTTACTTTTAACAAACAAAGAAGCCATTTTGATTAACATACGCAGTACATATGACATGTGATAAAAACCCGATGTCTGTCTGATTTTGAAGAAGCAAACCATCCTTACTTGTGGAGTCATCCATGTCTGTAATGATTATGTAGTAGTTTGCTGGTCTTTAAATCAGAAGGTTGTGGGTTCGACCCTCATTCCAGAGACATGACAGACTCTTAAATGAGAACCGTGGTGAGGGAATGCCCTACTTGCTCACTGAAGTGGGTGTAAAACATCCCATCGCTCTTAAAGAAAGGAAAGGGAGTTAATTCTGGTATTCTGACCTCAGTTAACATTATCATTCTTTCTTTGAAATTTTACAAATGCAAGGGCTTAGAAATATCTATTCTACCACATAGCATGTTTTTGATTAGGCTTGGAATTGTAATGAAAACTTTATTGTATTTATTTATTTATTTAGAACTCCAGCACGAAACAGATCTTTCCAGCCCAACGAGTCTCTCTGCCCAGCAGCCCACCTTTTTTAACCCTAGCCCAATCATTGGACAACTTACAATGACCAATTAACCTATCGAGTGGCACATTTTTGGACTGTGGGACGAAACTGGAGCGTCTGGAGGAAACCCATAGACTCACGTGACAGATGTACAAACTTCTCAGAGAGGACGGCAGATTTGAACTCTGAACTCCCACGTCCCGAGCTGCAATCGCATTGCACCGACTGTGGTGCTAAATAAGGAAACCACTGTATTGGGGTCCCTTGTGCATAATTGTTCTGTACAAGTGAAGCCTACAAATTGCACGGAATGGCATATTAAAGCATGGTGAGTACTGTAGCACACTAAATTGGGGGGCTGAGTCCTGCCTTACTGGATGTTAAAGAGACCAGATCTTCACTGGCCCACAACTGGACAGTCATTTAGGTAGATTCTTCTTTAAATGTTTTTGGAATGGAATTAGTTTATTATTGTCACATGCACTGAGGTACAGTGAAAAGCTTGTCTTGCATCTGGTTCACACAGATCAAATCATTACACAGCGCATTGAGGTAGAACAATAACAGATGGCAGCATCGAGTGTACCAGCTCCAGAGAAGTTGTACTGCAAGTAAACAATAAGGTGTAAGATGAAGGGGTGATGAAGCAGGTTTTGGGATATCTGTACAAAGCATCAAGAACACCCTTTCATAGAACACTTTTAACAATGTGAAATACTCCAAGGTGTTCTTTGGAGTGTAACTGTAAGATTTTTTTTGCCTTGTTTAAACATGAGAATTTCAAAGATACTGATCCAATCAAGCAGTGAGAACATTAAATCCAACACTTCAAACTGCTTAAGGCAAACAAATCAGCATAATTATATGATAACAGTAAATAACAATGATAATACACACTATTTTTTTTTACAAAGATAGCAATAAATGCCCAATAAATATGCCCAAAAGTCACAGCCTTCTTCTTCTTTTTCTTTGTTGTCATCTTCATGTTCTACTACTAGTTTGTCCATTTACGTAGCTCTTGCGATTGAGGATGATTTTGCTACTAAGGATGTTGAGGTGTAGAATTATCTTTCTTGTAGTTTAACTTCCCTACTCTTGCTTGTATTTTATATAGTCACTTACTTTTCAGTGAATTTTCCAGCAATTATGGTGCAGTTGCTTCTGTATTTTCCCAGAAGCTTGATTCTTCTGCAGCAGGGGTCATGCAGCTTGAAGCTGTCTATCTAAGAAATTAATTGTTATTACGGAAATTCTGTTCATCTCCAGTCCGAATATGAGAACCTTTGGTCTCTCGGCTCCTCTTTCTTGATCATTTATGGCTCTCAAGATGGCACCAGTGAACGATGGCGCCATTCTGCGGGCTACATAAATTACTTCTAAATATGACTCTTTTGAATTACTCTCACTGCAACTTGCAGCTGTACAGTAATTTCCCATTTGCTAGAGTATTTGGTAGACTCCTCGACGTTCTAATTAAGTATGCCTTCTTAGAGATTCCATCAACATATTGGGCTCAGATAGGTCCTCTGAGATATTGATGCCCAGGAGCTTGATGCTGACTACATTTTCTGCTGACGATCCCTCAGTGAGGATTGGTGGTGTGCTCTCCTGACTTCCCCTCCCTGAAGTTCACTGTTCAACCACTCCACAGCCGGCTGATCTATCCCACACCTCTTCATGTTGCAACAATGGACCCTGTTGCGGAGTCCGGGCGCCCGTGCAGGCAGGTATCTGAAAGGGATCAGCAATCATACTCAAGAGAATGCACAGCCCAGCCAATTAGCATTTCATTGTGGTGGTATTTAACTCCCCTCCTTTCATTTCAGTCTTGTCGAGTCTTGACCTAAGCACAGTGAAGACAATGCTCCCTTCTTACCTTAGTCCATGTCCCAGGAAAGACGGTTACAACTTAGATTGATGCTGTAAAGGAGCAGTGTTAATTTAGTATAAAGTTACTGCTCCTGAACTGCATTAGATTTTAGTTTGACCTAAACTGTTGGCCTAGCATTTATTATTTTCCTTTTATTCTGTACAGTTCTTATTACAACTCAATGAACAGTTCATTCTGTTTTCGTACCTCTTCCTCTGCACTTGAGCATCACCGAACCTCGTGTCAGCAAGACTCTACCAGCAAAATGGGCACAGCGGAGGGAGAACAGCTGACCTTGGCCCTGAATTTTGTTGGTTAGGTAGGAGAGCAGTTAAAGTCAGTGGAGGCTGGGGAGACAGAAGTGGCTCACACAGTGTGACAGCTACTTCTAGAGTGGCAAAGCTGAAGTTCGTTGGTCAGGTGGAGGAGAAATTAAAATCAGTGGAGGCTGGGTTGGCAGTGCGACCACCACTTGTAGAGTGGCAAGCCCAGTCCGAGCAGGAAAAACAGGTGCCAGCATTTACAGCGGCAGTTCAGCAGCTCACAACAGACAGCCAGAATCAGGTGGCAACAAGTACTGCTCTCATTGCCACTATTCAGCAGCATTCTGCCAGAACAGTCCCACCTCCCACGTCCTCCTCTGTAGCAGTCTCATCAGCCTCAGCCACTAATGACCCGATTCCTTTGGCAGCTTTCCGACCTGAACCGAGCATTTATCCACCAAGCAAATACTCCAGTGAGCCTGACGGCTGCAGAAAACTTTATTACCCAATGTGAGCTGACTTTCCAGCCAAATTGGTTCGGTGATGATGCACTTAAACAGGTTTACCCGGTGAACCTATGAGACGGACCCTCTCTCAGCCTGTTCAACTCTCTTTGAGAACAAGTTTCCCCTGCAGACTAGTGTTTCCAGCAATTTGTAGTTGAGTTCAGGAGGGTGTTTGATCTTCCATTACTGGATCAAGCTGCTTGCAGGGAGAAGTGACCCATCAGAATTGCACTTCTTGCTGATGGGGCTCCTCTTTTGCTGGGTGCTTGGGACATGATGCATGGAAGTGTCCTGGTGAACCACAGCAGAGGCAGTAACCGGTTCTCCAGCACTGATCTCATTCCTCCTGAGATGGAGATAGTTGCAGGCCACCTACCTTCATGAGTTCCTCCATGGACTGTGTACTGGGTGATGAGGATGAAGACGGTAATCTAAAGAGTAGGAAGCTCAGAGTATTGTCTCTCTGCACCACTCAGTTGCCTGGTTGTTTGTTCGAATGGCCAGATCTGTCAGGTCACCCAGACTGTCCTGTTCATCGCACACTGCGATCCCATGCCGGACCCCTGCGCAGTGGAAAGCTGCTGGAATGAGAGGGATAAGGGGCCTCTCATTCCACCCTGTCTCAACCGCAAGAGTGCCCAACTTTACTGCGTAGTCCTTCACTATCCCTTTCCCTTGGCACAGGTCCAGGAGTCAGTGACCACAGTTCACGTCCCATTTTTGGAAGGCTTTTGGCCAGTGGATCAGGAGCTGAAGACAACCCTGTGCTGCCTCGTGTCTTCCAACCCCACGAACTGGAGCTCCCAACTGGTTTGGGCAGAGATTGCCCATAATAACCTTCAATCATCCTCCATTGGCATGCCTCCTTTTTTAATGCCAGAAGAGACTCTAGCCACTGCCCTTCCCTGAACAAGAGACTGATGTGGGAATTCCTGCTGCTGAACAGCACGGTTAGTTGGCCCTGTGCTATGTGGGACCATTTGTATCAACACAGCCTCCTATAGACTACACTTACCATCATCTATGATGCTTCACCCAGTATTCCATGTTTCTCAGCTCTAGCCAGTGACTTTTCCACTTGCTCCAGTCACAACCCCTACACCCTCGCTTGGTGGATGGGTTGCTGGTCTATTCTATGCAGTGCTTCCTGGCATCTCACCAGTTGCGGGGTAAGGTCCAGTACCTCATGGATTGGGAGGGGTTCAATAGATTTAATAGGTACATTTAATGTCAGAGAAATGTATATAATACACATCCTGAGGTGTTGGTGCATGGCCAAGTGGTTAAGGCGTTGGTCTAGTGATCTGAAGGTCGCTAGTTCGAGCCTCAGCTAAGGCAATGTGTTGTGTCCTACAGCAAGCCACTTATCCACACATTGCTCTGCGACAACACTGGTGCCAAGCTGTATGGGTCCTTGCCCTTCCCTTGGACAACATCGGTGGTGTGGAGAGGGGAGACTTGCTGCATGGGCAACTGCCGGTCTCCTTTAGAACCCTGCCCAGGCCTGCGCCCTGGAAACTTTCCAAGGTGCAAATCCGTGGTCTCGCGAGACTAATGGATGCCTATTATACATCCTGAAATTCTTTTTCTTCTCAAGCATCTGTGAAAACAGAGGAGTGTCCCAAAGAATGAATGACAGTTAAATGTTGGAACCCCAAAGCCCCCTCCCATGCACAAGCAGCAGCAAAGCAACAATCCCCCCTCCCTCCACCCCCACCAGCAGAAAAAAGCATCAGTGCCCTCCACTGAGCACCCAAGCGTGCAGCAAAGCATCAATAAAGACGCAGAACCCCAAAGACTACTCATTCACCCGGTAATTCGACATACCACAGGCTCTCTCTCTCTCTCACTAATAAGGGAAAAAGAGGTGTCCCCATTCCACAGCGAGAGGGGAGACATAACAAACCACTCGCTGATTTACGATGTTAAAAGTCTGTTGCATTGCTCCTTCTGAGCCCTGCACCCAGAGAATCAGTCCTGGAAAGGCTCAGGTCTCTGGATACACAGCTCCAAAAGTTCTGTGTTCTCCTGCGATGCCTCGGTCAGGGGCACTGGCCTTGAATCAACCCCTCTCCAGAGCCACGAAAATCTGGCACCCTGAAGGCACACCAGTCTCCCAGGCAGCACCCTTGACATATCAAAAAGCAGCCGGTCGTGAGGCCCTGGGAGCGGGTCCCATTCCCACAAAGAACTGATGTATGACCCAGGGAATGTTCCTGGGTTTTGGCTCGTGACATCCTGGGCAAGTGTCTCATCTGAGACTTCCAGTTGCCACAGGACTTTGGCACCTCAGGAGATGTGCCTAGAGAGAGGAGTCCTGTCACAACCATGGACTCTGCCATGGAGTCTTTGCGCCCTTGCGGGCCAAAGGGATCAGCAGTCATACTTGTGAGAGTACACATTCCAACCAATTCGGGTTTCTTTGTGGTTGTATTTAACTTCCTTCCTTTTGTTTCAGTCTTGTCAAGTATTGACTGACAGCAATGCTCCATGCTTACCTTTGTCCAATTTCCAGGAAAGATTACAATTTCAATTGATGCTGCAAAGAAACAGTATTAATTTACTATAAAGTTACGGCTTCTAGTATTGGGTTTTTAGCTTGAGAGTTTTAGTTACAAGCTCTGTTGGCTTAGTGTTTATTATTTTCATTTCATTCTGTGCAGTTCTTGCTAAAACTCAGTGAACTGTTCATCCTGTTTCTGTGCCTCCCCCTCTGTGCTTGGGCCATCACCAAACCCCGTGTTACATCTCCTTTATAATCCTCATGGGAGTCACTTGATTCCAGCGGCTGATGACTGATCTACGAAGGGTGATTGATAAGTTCGTGGCCTAAGGTAGAAGGAGATGAGTTATACAGCTCTCATCACATGCACATGCAGTTCAGCTGTTTGAGAGATTATGCAGAAAATTTGAAGTTAATAACATCTCCTTCTACCTTAGGCCACAAATTTATCAATCACCCTGATGAGTTATTAACTTCAAATTTTCTACATAATCACTCAAAGAGTTGACCTGCACGTGCATGTAACGAGAGCTGTATAACTCACTGTCTTGCAGTGGCAAATACTTGCTTTTAATCTTGACCTTGAGAACTGTCTGTATGGAGTTTGTATGCTTGCTCTGTGACTAACTGAATTTTCTCCTGGTGCTCAGGTTTCCTCCACATCCCAACGACACACAGGTTGGTGGATTAATTGCTGCTGCAAATTGCCCCTAATGTGGAGGTGATTGGTAGTATCTTTGTGTTCATGGAATGGGAAGATAATGGGATTACTGTAAATGAGCAGCTGATGGCTAGCGCATAATCAGTGGGTCAACGAACCTGTTTCAATAGGTTTCAATAGGTTTATTTAATGTCAGAGAAATGTATACAATATACATCCTGAAATTCTTTTTCTTCTCAAACATCCACTAAAACAGAGGAGTGCCCCAAAGAATGAATGACAGTTAAATGTTAGAACCCCAAACCCCACCCAGCTCCCCCTCCCACGCACGAGCAGCAGCAAAGCAATGACCCCCCCACCAGCAAAAAAGCATCAGCGCCCCCCCACCGAGCACTGAAGCATGCAACAAAGCATCAGTAAAGACACAGACTTGCAGTACCCCAAAGACTACTTGTTCACCAGGTAATTCAACATACCATAGGCTCTCTTTCTCCCTAATAAGGGAAAAAGGGGTGTCCCCGTTTCACAACAAGAGGGGAGACGTAACAAACAACTTGCCGATATATGGTGTTAGAAGTCTGTTGCATCACTTCTTCCGAGCTCTTTGCCCAAAGAACGTGGGTCTCCAAAAAACCGGCACCTTGAAGGTGTGCTAGTCTTCTAGCCATGTCCTTGGCATATCAACTAGCAGCCAGTCGTGAGACCCCGAGGATAGGTCCTATTCCTGCAAAGAACTGAAGTCAGCGTGTAACTGCAGGTCAGGGTCTTCAAAAGAACGCTGAAAAGGAAAGAAAGAGATATTAAAGATAGAAATAGAGCTGTTTCCGAAGATGCAGGCAAAGGAGTTGCTGTTAGGCACCATCATCCTCCTGAGCTTCATTCTGTTTCTCGCCATGAATCTCAATTCTATTAACTTGCTAGGCATAGTCAATATGTTATTGGCATCCGTGAGAGCTGTTCTCAGTTCATCCATATAGACATGTCTCCACGTAACCATGGGAGGCAATTTGTTTCCTGGTTGTTCTCTTGTCTATGGGGAGAAGTAGTTGTATAACTGACATCAGGTACACAATTTCAAGTCAAGTCAAATCAAGTCAAGTCAATTTTTATTGTCATTTCGGCCAGAACTGCTGGTACAGTGCATAGTAAAAATGAGACAACGTTTTTCAGAACCATGGTTTACATGACACAGTACAAAAAACTGGATTGAACTACGTAATAAAAAAAACCCAGAGAAAGCTATACTAGACTACAGACCTACACTGGACTGCATAAAGTGCACAAAAACAGTGCAAGCATTACAATAAATAATAAACAGGACAGTAGGGCAAGGTGTCAGTCCAGGCTTCGGGTATTGAGGAGTCTGATAGCTTGGGGGAAGAAACTGTTATATACTGTTATCGTGAGAGCCCGAATGCTTTGGAGCCTTTTCCCTGACGGCAGGAGGGAGAAGAGATTGTATGAGGGGTGCATGGGGTCCTTCATAATGCTGTTTCCTTTGCGGATGCAGCGTGTAGTGTAAATGTCCGTGATGGCGGGAAGAGAGACCCTGATGATCTTCTCAGCTGACCTCACTATCCGCTGCAGGGTCTTGCGATCCGAGATGGTGCAATTTCTGAACCAGGCATTGATGCAGCTGCTCAGGAAGCTTTCAATACAACTCCTGTAGAATGTGATGAGGATGGGGGGTGGGAGATGGACTTTCCTCAGCCTTCACAAAAAGTAGAGACGCTGCTGGGTTTTCTTTGCTATGGAGCTGGTGTTGAGGGACCAGGTGAGATTCTCCACCAGGTGAACACCAAGAAATTTGGTGCTCTTTATGATCTCTACCAAGGAGCCGTCGATGTTCAGCGGGGAGTGGTTGCTCCGTGCCCTCCTGAAGTCAACAACCATCTCTTTTGTTTTGTTCACATTAAGAAACAGGTTATTGGCTCTGCACCAATCCGTTAGCCGCTCCACCTCCACTCTGTATGCTGACTTGTTGTTCTTGCTGATGAGACCCACCACAGTTGTGTCATCGGCGAACTTAATGATATGGTTCGAGCTGTGTGTTGCAGCACAGTCGTGGGTCAGCAGAGTGAACAGCAGTGGACTGAGCACGCAACCCTGGGGAGCCCCCGTACTCAGTGTGATGGTGTTGGAGATGCTGCTCCCGATCTGGACTGACTGAGGTCTCCCAGTCAGGAAGTCTAGGATCCAGTTGCAGAGGGAGGTGTTCAGACCCAGTAGGCTCAGCTTTCCAATCAGTTTCTGAGGGATGATTGTGTTGAATGTTGAACTAAAGTCTATGAACAGCATCCGAACGTATGTGTCTTTTTTGTCCAGGTGGGTTAGGGCCAGGTGGAGGGTGGTGGCAATGGCGTCATCTGTTGAGCGGTTGGGACGGTACGCAAACTGCAGGGGGTCCAGTGAGGGGGGCAGCAGGATCTTGATATGCCTCGTGACGTGCCTCTCGAAACACTTCATGAAACATCTTCTCGAAACATTTATGGGACGCTATAAGAATAACTTCATAGTTCACTGAATATTAAAAACAGAATTAATGTTCTCAATAGAGTAATATACCATCTCTTATAAAAGGCTATTTTACTCAATAACTAGTATCTGTGTATTACTCAGTGCTCTGCTTAACCTGTAGTCTAATGTGATCTTTACAGTTGTCTACAGGTCTCCATTAACAAGTAAAGGGCTGAGGAAATGTTTTATCTGGTATTGTCCTGAAGGAATAACTGAGTTAAAAGCTGTGGATTACAAGACAAGGAAGGATTTATGGATATTGACCAACATGTGGCTAAAACTGTCCTTTTTCCATTCAGCATCAACAAAGAGACAGGTGGTGCTGACGCCAATGCTATCAAACATCTGACTTATTAATAACCTCAACTTGTCTTCTGCAGGACCACTTGGCTTTAGATTTCATGACAGACTCAGTTCCAGATGCAGACAAAAATGTTGAAATCCAGGACTGAGGTGATGGTGAATGCACTAATAACAAAGCGGAATTTAACTGACTGTCAGTTCGATTTTTAGAAATAATGGTCAATAAGAGTCAAGGGGAAGATATACTATTCGTTGCAGTCATACTTCACACAAAAATTATTTAGCCCCATGTCCATCTGGCTGCTTAGGGTTTCAATTAGTCATCTGCTGTTGTCCACACAACAAAAAATGCTGCACTTCAAAAGAAATTAACTGTGTGAAATATTTTGGACATTGTAATGTGACACAACATGTGGAATAACTTGAAAATCCTGTGCTGCCACACGTTACTGTACACGGCCAAATCTGATCCTACAGTCTCACTCACTTTGTCAGCAACCTTCTCGATTGTCTGCACTTAAACTAAATGATGATGAATCAGATTTTCAGACCTGCAGAATCCCAGAATTTTCGCACATCATGCAAAACTTTGGTGCCTGCAGTCCTTGATTTATCACCCGGATGGTACACAGGACAAATATGGAAGGGAAGCTGGTCAATGCTGCTTGTAGAGTTGGGCTGATTAAATTGGCAGCTCCATATAAACTCAGTGGTCACTTCATTAGGCACACCTGCTCATTAATGCAAATATCTAATAAGCCAATCACGTGGCAGCAATTCAGTGTATAAAAGCATGCAGACATGGTTAGGAGGTTCAGCTGCTCAGACCAAACATGAGAATGGAGAAGAAATATGATTTAAGTGACTTTGACTGTGGAATGATTGTTGGTGCCAGATGAGGTGATTTTCACACACACACACACACACAGAGTCTTTAGAGTTTACAGAGAATGTTGTGAAAATTTTTTTTTAAATCCAGTGCTCGGCAGCTCTGTGGGCAAATACGCCTTCTTAATGAGAGAGGCCAGAGGAGAGAGGGGAGCTTTGTTCAAGCTGGCCGAAGGGTGACGGTAGCTCAAATGATCACGCATTACAACAGTGGTGTGTAGCAGAGCATCTCTTAATGCACAACATGTCAAGTATTGAAGTGAATGGGTTACAATAGCAGAAGACTATGGACATACAGAAAAAAACACTTAGTAGCCATTTTATTACATACAGGAGGTACAGGAGGTACCTAATAAAGTGGCCACTGAGTGTACATTGCTCTTCTTTTTCTCTATTCTATTAATTCTGTATGTATTCCAAAAAGTTATCAAGGACAATAAAGTATTTCTACTGATTTCAACCCACTGTCTTGAATACCACAGGTTCCAATCAGGAGAAATTCAAGGCAGATTAGTTTCTGGCAAAGATCACGGGTGGGAATTTTCATTGTTTCCACATGGGCAGTGAGCTGGCAGGAGGGTCTCACAGCTGTTACAAAACCACAAAGTTTTCATCATACTGAACCAATGAAAAAATAAATAAGACGATCATCAGTGTCAGATCATGAGGGTGAAATTTATACCCAATGAAAAATGATTAGAGCTGCACATTGAGTTGATTTTCCCCTTCATTAGATTGAGTGTACTCAGTGATTATATCAGTACCATCCCCTGGCTCAGCAGACATATTGCATATCAGTTTTATACCAAGTTGATCTGAACCGTAAGGCCCAGTCAGTGCTTAACCTTGTTCTCTCTCAGCAAACTGGCAATTCCTGGGGTCAAGTCTCGAAAATCAGACCCATAATCAGGGGTCTCAGTCCTGGGGTTGAGGCCCGGAAATAAATCCCGTGATAAGAGAGCCCTGGCGCCGATACGCAGAGGGCAAAGCTGAAGATAGAAATCCAGAGCTCAATGAGTCTGGAGGTGGAGGCCTGAAGGTTAAAGACTAAAGTTGATGAGAAAGAGGTAGAGGCCTGAAGGTCAAAGCTCCTTGCTCAGCTTGTCCAGAGGTCAAAGGCCCGATATCTGTGATGCACTCGGTGCACAGGCAGGAACGTGGGAAAGCAGATTGTTTTGCTGTTGTCAACTCACTTTGTTTTCTTCTTGTTGTTGCTGGTTGTGCTGTTCTTCTGAACATTGTGGACATGTTATGTTGGCACTGAAATGTGTGGCATCACTTGCAGACTACCCCTAGTACTTCCTGGGTTGTGTTAATTGTTAAGGCAAATAGTACATTTCAATATAAGTCTAATAAATACATCTTAATCTGTATCTGAATCTCAATCAGAAGAACAAATTATAATGCTTGGAATAGTTTTTGGTTGTGCATGAGACAGACTGAGGCCATAGCAATAAAGTATTCAAAATAAAAAAAGACTTCCAGTGATAGATCACCTTTCATTCCTAACACCAAATAATATTTTTTGAAGAGCAGTCACTTGTAATGTAAAAAATGTGCAGCCTATTGGAATACCACAAGATCACTCACAAGGCAATTCGATAACAAGCAGATAATCTGTATTATGAAGTGAGAGATAAATATTGCTGGGACTTCAAAATGAAACCTTCTCACCCTTCTTTATAATAGTGGAATGGGAGTCACCTGGGAGAATCAAACAGATCTCAGTTTAATCCCTCATCCAATAGGTGGAAAAACTGTCAAATGCTGTGAAATCTTCTCCTAGGTATAGCCATGCTTTGACTTGGCCTAACCGGATGAACAACAATTTAACTGCCTGCATTTTAGGGTTTAAACTTGTAGTGATTACAAAATGAGCTTGAATATGATGTGTATTTCTGTATCACTTTACTAAACAGTCTACAGTCAACACTACAAGAACTTAACATGAGCAAGTATGAGGCATATTACTTTCACTAAAAATACTTACCGGTAATTGATTATTCTTCAATTTGAAATGATTGATTCTAGATGCTTATGCCAAAGGATCAGTCAGACTTGGCCCTTTTTTCATCTAAAGGTCTTTTCTTATTAAAATGTGGCACATTTAAGTAACTATCAGAGCCATCAAAGACCAGCTGAATCATGTTGTGGTGAATTGGCGGAAGTAACATTCCATTCTAGCGATCCATCAATCATCTCCACTTAACTCGAACTGAAGTGTGTTTACACCTTTGGACTGTTGGTGTATCTTTAATATTCCTGGAATTTAAACAAAATATTTTCAGTAAGATCACCAGATTCAGAAAAGGAAAAGTTATATTTAACCATAATGCAAATTTTTCTTTAACTTCCTCTATAGTCCCATCAGAGACAATTGCAAATGGCCAGCATGATTCTGCCAAACGGAATATTGAGCATGAAACTACTTCAAGCAATGGAGAGTAATCTTTAAATGATTATCAGCTGCTAGGCACAGCAGTCAGAATGCAGTGTATGAAGTATGTTTTGCTTCCTTGATGTACTTGTGACAATGAGCCAGATGGGAAAAATTATTCCTGCTGGCTGTTTAAGACAGAGCTCTTGTAATCTTGTTCTTAATGTGATCACCAGGCTTCCAATTTGACATTTGGTCTTCACTTGACATTTAAATGTGAAGCCTTATAAAATGTGTATATAAATTACCAATATGACTCAATAAATTAATGACATTTCTTGTCAGAGGGTCATGCATAACTTTGATTTTGATAATAAGCTTCTTAAAATATTAGTTAAATTATCATTCAACAACATATATTTTTGCTCAATATGTTGTGGGAGCAGCCTTTGGAAAATCCTAAACCCTATCAATCTTCTAGAGGGAAATAATAGTGCCTGGAGGCCTGTGCTAGAGTTGGAAGACTGTCTGTGTGTGCATGGGTGTGAGGGAGGAAAGGGTCTTGCTTTGCTGTTGTTGCTTTGTTGCTTGTTGTTTCTGTCTTCTGTGCTGTTCTGCCGAGCATTATGGACATGCTACGTTGGCGTCGGAATGTGTGGCCCCAGCGCATCCTTAGATTGTGTTGGTTGTTAACGCAAGCACATATTTCACTATATGTTTCAATGTGCATGTGATAAATAAATGAATCTGATTATTTCATAATTTTATTGCTTTTAACCTAATATTTGAGCTTTAAAGTTGTTATTTCAGTCAGGAGATAGGTAGTTGGTGTGAAGTCACATTAGCAACGTAACTGGGAACTGATTTCCAAGATCGGCTTTGTCTTGTGTTTAAGAAAACAAGTTCAAGGAGGATTGATGAGAAACTATCAATAAAACAAAATCGTTTATAATCAGTGTGATAAATGATTATTTGGAAATTTAGACATCTCTTTTCTTCTAATATTACTTGATAAATACAAAGCTGCTTAAGATTACAACCATCATGTTAATTGTTGATTAGGCATCATATTTAATTTCACTTCTGCTGACTCAAGTAGCAATTTACGATTAGAAGTGTGTGAATATATGTATCAAGGGCATCATCTTTTTCACTTCCTTGTGGGTCTAGATTGCCCTTGAGGGCTGTGCTTTCTTCTCGTCTGGTCAGTGTGGTTCTCAACTGCATTGGCTTTGCTGATGGTTTCTTACAGGTCCAATTAAAGTGATGCCACTGCTGGAGTGTTCCTCACAAGAGTATTCCAGACCTAACCACCTTTAGACCTTCCCTTCGTCTTAACTTCAGGAACAGGGATATTCACTGCTGACTGTGAAGTGTACAATTCCATTCAGGCAATGAAGTTGTCCCGGGTTGCAAGACTATAACAACATTCAATCTTTGCTTGTTGAAATGCAAATACCAGGCAATGGGCATCTCCATCAAGTCACAGAATCATGCAGCATAGAAACAGGCCATTTGGCTTAAAATTCATACTGAACAATGGATAATTTTCTGTATGAATCCCATCATCCAGTATTCGATCTTCAGCACTTGGTGCTCAGGGGCTTTAAGTGCTCATTTGGACATCTTGTAAGTGACTTGTCTTCACCCACGCTCTGAGACAGTGTTTCCCAGATAGTTCCAACCCTCTGAATAAAGAAGGCTCCCTTCCCATTACCCCTCTAAGTTTCTTCCCCATTGCCCTAAACCTACCTTTTCAAGTTTTATTTGCCTCTAATAGGGGGAGGTGAAAATCTGACTAATTCTTCTTGAAATTGAACAGCATTTCCATTGCTGAAGTCATGACATTAATATCCAGACTCACCATTAATTGGAAACTTAACTGGATTGGTTGTCTATATGTAATGATTACAGGAACAGACGAGGGACTGGGTATTCTTGACACCGAAGTCTTTCCAGCCACCTACATGAAAAAGGTCATGAAAGTGGTGGTCTTTTCTTTGCTTTCAGGATTTGTACAGCCCTAACAACATCCAGGAAACTCAAAACCATCCAGGAAAGAGTACCTTCTTCCACTAGCACACACTTCCCCATCCAAAATAGTCTCCATCACCAGTGCAGTGAGGTCACTTCTACTTCAGCAACTCACTAAGACTTGTTTGACCTCAGAAAGCCATGACTTCTGTAATTCTGAAGAACAGCAGCAGAATGTGTATGAGAACACCACCACCTCTAATCTATAATCCCAGTCACAAATAATCCTGATGCGGATGTATTTCTCAGGGCTTTAACAATAATGCCCACATTACAAAGAAGTAAGCTGCTGTTCCTTCATTGCCATTCAGTCAAAGTTATCCGACACAAATTTACCTCACAAAAGTTCTAAAAAGCTCTAAAAAGTGGATGATCTGATTCCTCGCTAATGTCATCAACTGAAGCGTCGCAGGAGATCGAAACATTGAGACAGCAGGCTCAGCTGTCAGAGGCCTCTGCACTTGAGCAAACTCTCTCTTTTGATGGTGGGAGAGAGTAGGCTGGCTCCACGTCGGAGGAACTCGAATAAGCGACGCTGCAGATTGTAACATCGAAACAGCGAGCTATAGGCCTCCCTTATCGGTGCAGCAGGAGTGATATCTCTCTCTCCCTCATTAGTGACAGAGAGAGCCTGACTGAGATGTTGAAGAGTTGGGAGGGACAATCGTTCTTGATGAACTCTAGATCATGGTCTCTGGGGGCTTGCTATTGCTTGCATGGAGGGTGGGGGTTGGGGGAGTTGTTGCTTGCTGGAGTAAGAGTAGAGGGGGAGGGGAGGATGTTTTTGCTGCTGCTTGTGCATGGGGGGGCTTTGGGGTTCTAAAGTTTTCCTATCATCCTTTCTTTGTGTTTTATTCTCTCTGTTTCATAGATGTCTGTGAAGAATAAGAAATTCAGGTTGTATATTGTATACATTCTCTAATATGAAATTGAACTATTGAACGATTAAAGTGGTTACTGACATATTCTTGAAAATAAAAAACAATGAGTAACAATGCTTGTCATTCACTTATTTTTGATCTAGCTAACACTTGAGCACCTCTTCTCTCAAGTTCTCATGAAAAGAAAAACAGTATCATGATATCCTATGGGGTCTTCAACTCATGCTATTGATATTTGTGACTTATTTATTCATTTTTGTATTTGCATAGTTTGCTTTTTTTCCACACTGGTTGAATGTCCAAGTTGGTGCAGTCTTTCATTCATTCTACTATGGTTATTATTCTGTCATAGATTTATTGAGTATGCCTGCCAGAAAATCAATCTCATTTGGTGACACATATGTAATTTGATAATAAATTTACTTTGAACTTTGAACTGTTGTGATGCAATTCAAAGTATCCAAACATGTAAAAATGCACACAAAATGCACAAATATACCATGTGAGAGTTTAACATGCACAAACTGTATAATATTATTAATATTAGTCATCTGCACATGAAGTGGTGTGGTCCCAAACGAAATAACATATTCTGTGTCAAATTAACAGTGTACATGTTGTCCTACTGTGACAAACTATAATCAAAGAAAATACAACAAACTAAAAATACAACAGCCAACTGTGGGCTCTCCTGATCTAATAATCATCATCACTCAATAGGGATTATTCTCCCCTTCATAAGGAATACTTTCCCTATTCACCAATAACCTGGTGGCTTTCTTATGTGTTGTGTTCAGTCTAGGTCAGGATGCATTGGGATTTCAGTGGCAGATGTTGCATTTCATGTCAAATACAGCATTCAGTTCCAGCAAACAATGACATGGTCGAGCTGATTACCATGATATCAAACCCTAGGCTTGACTTAAAGCCAGTTCAACAGACTACTTTTATTCAGATGAGCCATCACTGAGGCAGGCCTGACACAATCACTTCTGTGTCCTAACAGATAGGTTTTCAGTGATACTTAGAACAAGAACTTAGCAGAGAATACAACACAGAAACAGGTCCTTCGCTCCATTAGGTCTCTAGTGAACTATTATTCTGTCTAGTCCTTAACCTAGTCCATAGCCCTCCATATCCCTCCCATCTATGTACCTGTCAAATTTCTCTTAAATGTTGAAATCGACCCCACATCCATCATTTCAGCTAGCAGCACATTACACACTCTCACCACTCTCTGAGTGAAGAAGTTGCCCCTCATGTTCCCCTTAAACATTTCACCTTTTACTTTTACACAATTCGTTTATTGGCACAATGGCCCATGGCAGATTCCATTTCATTGGTTCTTCATTCAACCCTGGAACATCTGGAGAGCAAAGATGCATACATCAGAATGCTCTTCATTGAATACAGCTCAGCATTCAATACTATAATTCCCTTAAAACTAATCAGTAAACTTCAGGACCTTGGCTTCAGTGCCTCCTTGTGCAATTGGCTCCTCAATTTTCTCACATGCATACTTCAGTCAGTTTGGATTGGCAGCAATTTCTTTTTTTCCTCAAGGTTGTGTGCTTACCCCCCACTCTTCTCACTTTGCACTTATGACTGTAAGGCTAAGTACAATCCAATGCCATATTTAAAGTTTGCTGATGATACCACTGTCATTGGCCGAATCAAAGGTGGTGTTGAATCAGCATATAGAAGGGACACAAAATATGCCACAACAACAACCTATGTCAGCAAGACCAAGGAGCTGGTTATTGACTTTAGGAGGAAACCAGTGAACCATGAGCTAGTTTTCATTGGGAGATCAATGGTGGAGAGGGTCAGTAACTTTAAATTCCTCAGTGTTATCATTTCAGAAGATCTGTCCTGGGCCCAACACAAAGAAAGCACGGCAGTGCCTTTACTTCCTTAGAAGTTTGCAAAGATTTGGCATAACATCTAAAACTTTGACCAACATATATATTTATGTGGTGGAGAATTCATTGAATGGTTGTGTAATGCCCTGGTTCATATTTTTACTGTTATGCTGTATGTATTTCACTTTGGCAGTTCGGTGAGAGCAGTCTGTTCTGTTTTCAGAATGTCTGGGTTATCGTTGAAGATAAGAGATGAGGAGAAATGTGTGCCATCCAATTAGGATGGTCGAATTAAGGGGAGGTTTCTTTGGTGAGGGACACTAAGGTTCGGTTTGGGACTTCTGTTTGACAGAAAATGAATAGGGAAGACGCAGGAGAGAAGAGGTCGTAGGATTCGACCCAGAGTGGGACTGTGATCTGACGAAGCCGTGGGTGAGATCGATTGAGGATTGGTGACTATAGAGAAACTGTGAGCTGCAACTTGTGCACATTAGACTATTTCATTAAAATGGGCCCTTTTCTTTATTTTTTGTTCTTGTCTTTACTAACCCTTTAGTCAAGTTAAGAATTATAACAGACAGACAGACATACTTTATTGATCCCGAGGGAAACTGGGTTTTGTTACAGTCGCACCAACCAAGAATAGTGTAGAAATATAGCAATATAAAACCACAAATAATTAAATAATAGTAAGTAAATTATTCCAAGTGGAAATAAGTCCAGGACCAGCCTATTGGCTCAGGGTGTCTGACACTCCGAGGGAGGAGTTGTAAAGTTTGATGGCCACAGGCAGGAATGACTTCCTATGATGCTCAGTATTGTATCTTGGTGGAATGAGTCTCTGGCTGAACGTACTCCTGTGCCTAACCAGTACATTTTGGAGTGGATGGGAGACATTGTCCAAGATGGCATGCAACTTGGACAGCATCCTCTTTTCAGACACCACCAGACAAGATCAAAAGATAATCTTTTAATTGTATGCAGTGTGCCGTCTGTTATTTCATGGCACTAATTTGTAACAAGGTAACAAATTACACAGCATCCACACAAACGGGGGCTTGGGGTGGGAGAGCGCCTCAATCTCACTGGTTTGTTGGGGCTGGTGGTTGTCTTTCCTAGACTTACACAACCAAGGAAACCGGGTTTCAGTTGCATCAAGGACTGGTATGTAAACACCAATGACCTTGAATGGAAAATCCCACAAAAAGCAGTGGATACGGCCCAGTCACTTGGGTAAAACCCTCTCCAAGTGAGCATATCTACACAGAGAGCTGTTGCAGGAAACCAGCATCCATCATCAAAGACTCCCACTACCTAGTCCATGCCTTGTTCTTGCTGCTGCCATCAGGAAGAAGGTACAGGGCCCTAAAGACACACACCACCAGATTCAGGAACAATTATGTCTCTCATCAGGCTCTTAAATTAGCAGGTTTAACTTCACTCAACTTCACTCACCCAATCACTGAATTGTGCCCACAACCTATGGACTCACTTTCAAGGTCTCTTCAACTCATGTGCTCAATAGTGATTGCTTATTAATTTATTATTAATTTTTTCTCTTGTGTTTGCACAGTCTTTTGTTCTTTGCTCATAGGCTGTCGGTCCTGTTGGGTGTGGTCTGTCATTGATTCTATTACATTTCTTAGATTTACTGTCTATGCTCACAAGAAAACGAATCTCAGGGTTGTATGCGGTGACATATATGTAGTTTGATAAATTTACCATTCAACTTTGAATGACCTCTAGTTCTAGTCTCACCCAACCTTAATGGAAAAAGTCTGCTTACATTTACCCTATCTATACCCCTCATAATTTTGTGTACTTGTATCAAATCTCCCCTCATTCACCTACGCTCGGGGAATGAAGTCTTAATCCACTCGGCCTTTCCCTATAACTCAGGCCCTCATGTCCCAGCAATTCTTGTAAATTTTCTCTGCACTCTTTGAATCTTATTAGTATCTTTCCTATGAGTAGGTGACCAGAAATGCACACAATAATTCAAATCAGGCCAACAGCAACTGTGCAGGTGTTTGTCACATTGCTCGGTGTGAAATAGGTGGGTATATCTCTTGACTCAGTTGACCTCCATTCATCTTTTACAGTCTGCCTTTTATGCTTCTCTTTCTGTCAAAGTAATTGAATGTGGCTGAAGTTGTATGCATACTCATGAAACACTCCTGTTGAGGAATATAGCGGATGCGACACCAGCTGAAGTTGTTCAATTGTCCATTGCAAGCAACTCATGAACGCAAGCGAAGCGAAGATTATCCTCAACTTTGAAATTATCACTTGAGAAGTAGACATGTCCACAAGAAGTGGTTCTGTCTAAAACAGGAATCTGCGTCTACCATAATCATAGTCATTTTTCCATAAATGATTACCTTTAAAAGAGTTTTCATAAATAAATGGCAACATTTTCACCCAGAAAATGGCAAGTATGAAATGTGCTGCCAGAGGAAGTGATTGAGGCAGGTACAATAGTATCATTTAAGGAGCAGTTGGATAGGTGCAAATGGGCGGGTACAATAGTATCATTTAAGGAGAAGTTGGATAGGTGCAAATGGGCAGGTACAATAGTATCATTTAAGGAGAAGTTGGATAGGTGCAAATGGGCAGGTACAATAGTATCATTTAAGGAGCAGTTGGATAGGTGCAAATGGGCAGGTACAATAGTATCATTTAAGGAGCAGTTGGATAGGTGCAAATGGGCAGGTACAATAGTATCATTTAAGGAGCAGTTGGATAGGTGCAAATGGGCAGGTACAATAGTATCATTTAAGGGGCAGTTGGATAGGTGCATATGGGGCAAACACAGGAAATTGAGACTAGTTGGGTGAGCACTCTGTTTAGCATGAACGTGATGCCCACCAAAGGGCCCATATCCTTGATCTATTGCCTTATTAACTGACTCGATGACTTTAAATGGCCATGTGAAATTCGTGGCCAATGAAATGGGCTGAAAGGAGCTAATAGAAATTAGCTCCATGCTGAACTAAGGGTCTGTGGGGGGACTCTCTTTGTGGACTTCAGTTTGGAACTCCATTTGCTTGTGTCTAAAGTTTGCATGATTTGTTTTTTTTTTCTTTTCACATTGGATGTTTGATGGTCTTCTCTTTTCAAATGGGTTCTTTTGGGTTTCTTTGTTTTGTGGCTGCCTGTTAGGAGACAAATCACAAGGATGTATGATTTGTATACACTTTGATAATAGCTGTACTTTGAACTTTAATGATGATTTCTTATGATGCTCTTACATTGCTCACATTCATTTATGGTGTTCTTCAGATGCCTGCATATTCTATGCCACTTGATGATGCTTCTGATATGTTGAGAGGAACAGCACCTCGTATTTTGTCTTGGTAATCTACTACTGGTAGCATGAATATCGAATGCTCTAGCATGTAGTCACCACTCCCTCTGTCCTTTCATCCTAATTCCCATTTTTCCTCCTGATCCCACTGGTCCCTATTACCACACTGTATTCTCTAAACCACACGGGTGCACAGCGGGTGAAATGCTAACATGCACATACCCTTTATTTCTGCGCAGCTGGATTTTTCAGTTAGATAATAATATAATTTTAAAATTATATAACTTTGAAATTTATGTGAATATCATTAAGTACCCTGTTATTAACT
Organism: Hemitrygon akajei; assembly: GCF_048418815.1. NCBI lineage: Eukaryota > Metazoa > Chordata > Chondrichthyes > Myliobatiformes > Dasyatidae > Hemitrygon > Hemitrygon akajei. The sequence continues at coordinate 53,197,112 of NC_133125.1, forward strand.
GTGTTAATGAATATAAGTTTTCTAAATAACAAAACATACTACAACCTTTACTTTGAAAAATTTCAAACCTTCAACATATTCACATTGTCAGTGTTTCAAGTTACAACACTGTTGAAAATCATAACAATAAACACAGAATGGAAGTTGCTAACTCTTTGTTAATAAACGGCTGGCCTGCTGAATACTGACACCGTCTTGTAAATATTCATACAATGCATATTACAATAAAATCATTTAAAGTGCACACAGCTTTAGACCACCTAGAAAACACAAACACTTATGTCAGGATGCTGTTGATCGATTATAGCTCAGCATTTAATACCATCATTCGCACAATCCTGATTGAGAAGTTGTAAAACCTGGGCCTCTGTACCTCCCTCTGCAATTGGATCCTTGACTTCCTAACTGGAAGATCACAATCTGTGTGGATTGGTGATAACATATCCTCCTTGCTGACGATCAACACTGGCGCACCTCAGGGGTGTAGGTTTAGCCCACTGCTCTACTCTCTATATACACATGACTGTGTGGCTAGGCATAGCTGAAATACCATCTATAAATTTGCTGATGATACAACCATTGTTGGTAGAATCTGAGGTGGTGATGAGAGGGCGTACAGGGGTGAGATATGCCAACTAGTGGAATGGTGCCGCAGCAACAACCTGGCACTCAACGTCAGTAAGACAAAAGAGTTGATTGTGGACATCAGGAAGGGTAAGATGAAGGAACACATACCAATCCTCATAGAGGGATCAGAAGTGGAGAGCGTGAGCAGTTTCAAGTTCCTTGGTGTCAAGATCTCTGAGGATCTAACCTGGTCCCAACATATCGATGTAGTTAAAAAGAAGGCAAGACAGCAGCTATACTTTATTAGGAGTTTGAAGAAATTTGGCATGTCAACAAATGCATTCAAATACTACTATAGGTGTACCATGGAGAACATTCTGACTGGCTGTATCACTGTCTGGTATGGGGGGTGGGGGGTCTACTGCACAGGACAGAAAAAAGCTGCAGAGGGTTGTAAACCTAGTCAGCTCCACCTTGGGTACTAGCCTACAAAGTACCCAGGACACCTTCAGGGAGTAATGACTCAGTAAGGCAGCATCCATTATCAAGGATCTCCAGCACCCAGGGCATGCCCTTTTCTCACTGTAACCATCAGGTAGGAGGTACAGAAGCCTGGAGGCACACACTCAGCGATTCAGGAACAGCTTCTTCCACTCCGCCTTCCGATTCCTAAGTGGACAGTGAACCTTTGGACACTACCTCACTTTTTTAATATACAGTATTTCTGTTTTTTGTACATTTTTAAAATCTATTCAATATATGCATACTGTAATTGATTTACTTATTTATTATTATTATTTTTTTTAAATTATTTTTTCTCTGCTAGATTATGTATTGCATTGAACTGCTGCTGCTAAGTTAACAGATTTCACATCACATGCCGGTGATAATAAACCTGATTCTGATTCTGATCCTGATTCTGAAGTGCTGCACAGTTTTCAGGCCATGTAAAAATTTTCTGCTCCAAGCCATGGTTGGTCAATGCAGCTATATAAAAAAAATTAGAGGCAACATTGCCCATCACCCTATCTTACCCTACCTTCCCTTACCCTCCATAGCTGCCCATCACCTACCCATTCTTCCCACCTCCTTCCCTTTATTCCATGATCCACCATCCTCTCCTGTCAGGTTCCATTTTCTTTAACTCTTTGTTACTTCCATGTATCATCTCTTAGCTTCTTGGCATCATTCCTATTCCCCTCCCTCCCTCACCTGCCAGTTCTTGCTTCATACCTTCTCTCCACCTCATGTCATCCTGTTGAAAGATCTCAACCCAAAGCAATGACTGTTATCTCGCTGCATAGATGCTGCATAACCTGCTGAGCTCCTTTGTGTCTTGTTTGAGTGATACCTGAGTGCTCTTCCAGCAATTGCATCAGATTAGTTCTTTTGCTTGTAATAGAACAAAAGCCCTGGATTCTGAAAGAACAAACATAGTAGGTATACTGCTCATGGCTTTTTCTGTAATATAATAACAAGGTGCCACCCTCACACTCTGCTTTCCATTATTGCTTGACGTACCCATAAGCATGAGTACATAGGAGAATAGATAGTTAGTGCAGTGCACCCCTGTGGCCATTCCTCTCAATGATTATACCATTTTGAATACTGTTGTGGGGGATGATCTCCCAGTGACCAGGTTACTGGCACTGAGCATGGGTCCGTGGTGCAGAAGGGAAAGAGGGAGAAGAGGGGAGTGGTAGTGATAGGGGACTCAATAGTCAGAGGAATAGACAGGAGATTCTGTGGGCATGAATGGGAGACACGGATGGTATGTTGACTCCCTGATGCCAGGGTCAAGGATGTCTCAGATTGCGTCCACTGCATTTTGGAAGAGGAGGAAAAGCAGCCAGATGTCTTGGTACATTTGGTACCAATGAAATAGGAAGGAAAAAGTAAAGAGGTCCTGAAGAGAGAATTTAGAGAGCTAGGCAGAAAGCTGAGAAGCAGGGTAGTTATTTCTGGATTTCCGGCTGTGCCATGCACCAGTGAGGATAGAAGCAGGATGATTTGGCAGCTAAATGCGCGGCTGAGAAGCTGGCTCAGGAGCAAGGCTTCAGGTTCTTGGATCATTGAGATCTCTTCTGGGGGAGGTATGACCTATATAAAAGGGGTGGGTTGCACCTAAACCTGAGGGGGACCTATATTCTTGCAGGCAGGTTTGTTAGAGCTCTTAGGGAGGGTTTAAATTAATTTGGCATGGGGATGTGAACTGGTCTCAGGATAGGACAGATGGTAAAAAAGCAGAGGTAGCATGCAGTCAGACTGCCGGGAAGGGCAGGCAGCTGACAGGACAAAATTGCAGTCAGCAGGCCTACTAGGGGATCAGCTATATTGGATTGGGTGTTATGAAATGAACTGGAAGTGATTAGGGAGTTTAAGGTAAAAGAAACCTTAGGAAGAGTGATCACGATATGATAGAGCTCAACTTGAAATTTGATAGGGAAAAAGTAAAGTCTGATGTAGCAGTAATTCAGTGGAGTAAAGGAAATTACAGAGGTATGAAAGAGGAGTTGGCTAAAGTAAATTGGAAGGAGATGCTGGCAGGGATGACAGCAGAGCAGCAATGTCTTGAGTTTCTGGAAAAATAAAGAAGGTGCAGGATAGATGTATTCTAAAAGCAAAGGAATATTCAGATGGCAAAATAGTACAGCCGTGGCTGACAAGGGAAGTCAAAGCTAATGCAAAATCAAAAGAGAGGGCATACAACAAAGCATTAATTAGCAGGAAGTTAGAGGGTTGGGAATCTTTTAAAAACATACAGAAAGAAACTAAATGAATCATTAGGAGAGAAAAGATGAAATATTCAAAGGTTTCAAAGATTTCAAAGGTGCACTTAATGTCAGAGAAATGTATACAATATACAGCCTGAAATTCTTTTTCTTCGCACCCACCCAGGAAAACAAAGGAGTGCCCCAAAGAATGAACGATAGTTAAATGTTAGTAACCCAAAGCCCCCCCAAATCCCCCCTCCCATGAATAAGCAGCAGCAAAGCAATGATCCCCCCCTCCCCACCAGCAAAAAAAAGCATCGGCACTCCCCACTGAGCACTCAAGCGTGCAGCAAAGCATCAATAAAGACACAGATTTGCAGAACCCCACCCTCCTAAGCTAGCAAACAATATGAAAGTGGATAGTAAAAACTTTTCCAAGTATGTAAAAAATTAAACAGAGATGAGAGTGGATATAGGGCCACTAGAAAATGATGCAAGAAAAATAATAATGGGGACAATGAGATGGCAGATGAACTAAATGAGTATTTTGCATAAGTCTTCACTGTGGAAGGCACTAGCAGTGTGCCAGATGTTGAAGGGTGTGAGAGAAGAGAAATAAATGCAGTTGCTAATACCGGGGAGAAGGTGCTCAAAAAACTGAAAGACCTAAAGATGCATTAACCACCCAGGCCAGATGAACTGCACCCTAGGGTTCTGAAAGAGGTATGATAGAGATTGTGGAGGCATTAGAAATAATCTTTCAAGAATCATTGGACTCTGGCATGATTCCAAAAGACTGAAAAATTGCAATTGTCACTCCATTCTTTAAGAAAGGAGGGAGTCAGCAGACAGGAAATTATAGACCAGTTAGCCTGACCTCTGTGGTTGGGAAGATGTTGGAATCAATGATTAAAGATGAGGTTATGGAGTACTTGGTGACACAGGACAAGATAGGACAAAGTCAGCTTAGTTTCCTTAAGGGGAGATCTCATTGAAACCTTTCGAATGTTGAAAGGCCTAGAGACGGAATAGATGTGGAAAGGATGTTTCCCATGGTGGGGGAGTCTAGGACAAGAGGGCACAGCCTCAGGATAGAGGGGTGTCCATTTAAAACAGAGATGAGGAGAGATTTCTTTAGCCAGAGGTTGGTGAATTTGAGGAATTTGTTACCACAGCCAGCTGTGGAGGCCGGATCGTTAGGTACATTTAAGGCAGAGATTGATAGGTTCTTGATTGGCCACAGCATCAAAGATTATGGGGAGAAGGCCAGGAAGTGGGGTTGAGGAAAGGAAAAAGAGATCAGCCAGGATTGAATGGAGGAGCAAATTTGATGGGCCTAATTCTGCTCGTATGTCTTATGGTCTAAATCTGTGAGAAGGGAAGATCTACACATTTTGTCCTAGTTGTTAGCTGTTAGGTTGTGCCTGGTATATTGCCCATGTGTTCTTGCAGCATCTTAATTGTATATTGCATGAATCGACTAAAAGCTGACTCACAGCATCCACATTCTGATTCTGTTGACCACTCTTATCTTCCAGAATCCTTTGGTGTTCGCTGAGCATTACCGTTCAGCCTGGCACCATGGCCATATTTATTATGCTTTATATGCCTAATAGCTTAATTGCTTGGGGTGCAGCAAGTGCAGGAAGCACCCTTGGCTGGAACATTGTTCAACGATGCCAACGTTATGAGGGAAACCAGGTCAGGCTGCACCTGTGGAAACAGAAACAGAGTTGTTAATGCTTCAGTCAGAGACCCTTCATCAGAATCCTGTTTCTCTTTCCTTGATCTGGCCAGACCTGCTGAATATTCCCAGCATGTTCTGCCTTTGTTTCAGACTTCCAGCATCACCATTTTTGTTTGATTTTTCAACAACACAATAAGGCCCATGAAGAAAAACTTGATTTGTTGCAGGGATTCTGAAGTCTCTTTATGGTGACCAGATGACATGTATGTCTAGACTGAATGTGGGACTTCTTTCAAAGATTCAAGGTACAATTATTATTGAAGTATGTCTGCAGTATACAACCCTGAAATTCATCTTCCCCACAGACAGTCATGAAACAAAGATCCCTGGAACCAACCTGTTCAAAGAAAGACATCAAATATCAAACCCCCTTCCCCTCTCATATGAATGAAAAGCATACAAATGCCAGGAAAAAACACAGAATATAAAACACAAAATCAAAAGCATATTGCAATGCAGCTCAATTCAGTGCTCATTATCTACAGGCTGCCCAGATTCAAAAATCACTCAAAAGTAGTAACAAAAAAGAGCGACCAGAGGTAGAAACTAGAAACTAGAAACAAGAACACATTATAAACCTAAATTAGAGTCCAAATCTACAATCTGCCTCGATTAAATCTTGTTCTGACCCATCTGCTAACAGTATCGAGGGAGAGAGAGATCACTCAAACACACGGATCTTCCCTCAGGAGCAGCGGGTGAGAGAGAGCAAGAGACTGCCCACACACAGGCACCTTCTCCAGAGGCAGCGAGCGAAAGGCTGAACACTCGCTCATCCTCTGCACCTGTCTCGATGATTTTGATCTTTCTTGGCACTTTAATTGGTGAAGTTGGTGAGAGATGGAGTCGATCATGGGCTGGTGACCCGATTCCTGACTCCCTGGCTTCACAGCCTCGTGGAACACACTCAGAGATAGCAAAGCACCAGATTGCCTCATCAACCCAAAATCACACCACCAGGAAGTAGTTGACAGGCTCCAATGGTAGCAGAACCATATCTGAAATAAATCTGAAATTTGACCCTGATGTTGTTTTACTTGTTTTTCACTTCAGTATTATATGTAAGGCACCAATACTTATTTCTGTATTTCCAAAGGAGTGAATTGTGCAAATGCAGACATGTTGTAATTGTCAGAACATTTAAACTCGAGGCCATTTTTCTGATAGGCCAGTTGCACTATTAGAAACTTGATGTAAAAAACAATTACCTCAGTGGCTTATATTCAGATTGAAAGCAAGCATTTAATGTGCCATTGGATAAAAATACAGAGATCATTGACAAGAGGAGCTCTGAAAACTAGCCGAACAGTCCCTGACATTTATCAATATTCAGAATTGACCCTACAATTTATCTATGCACTATATTTATCAGATTTCAACAGCAGCTCATCAGCAGAATTCTTATCTTTGAGTCAAAAGAATGTCCTTTCAATTTGAAGAGCAATGATTCAGGATGCTATAACTAAATCAAGACATTGTTTTGACCTGGAATTGGAGCCTTGGAAATCTTCCTGCCATACAATCCAATTATTACCGTTCACTTGGTTAACTGATAAGAATGGCAAATTTAACTTGCGTATGTAGTGATCTGTCTCAATACAAACGCAAAGAAAATTTTTTCCATTGTATCTTCGTTTGTGTGACAATAATAAACTAATTACCAATTAGCTCATCGCCACCTTCTCAAGGACAACTAGGGAAGGGCAATAAGTGCTGGCTTAGCTGGTGACACCCACATCCCGTAAATGAAAAAAATATCAATTTCATTCCCCAGCGAATCAGATAAATTGGACCACAACTTACTGCTTACCTCTCTTTAACTGCATTATTTGTTAATAGCACTATTGTGGATTGTAGTCTGAATGCAGTCTGATTCAACAGATAGTTGGTCAAACAATAAGAATCAGAATCAGAATCAGAATCTGGTTTATTATCACCGGCATGTGACGTGAAATTTGTTACCTTAGCAGCAACAGTTCAATGCAATACCTAATCTAGAAGAGAAAAATATTTAATAATAATAAATTAAATTTAAAAAACAATAATAAATAAACAAGTAAATAAATTACAGTATACATATATTGAATAGATTTTTAAAAACGTGCTAAAAACATTAATACGTTATATTAAAAAGTGAGGTAGTGTCCAAGGATTCAATGTCCATTTAGGAATCGGATGGCAGAGGGGAAGAAGCTGTTCTTAAATCACTGAGTGTGTGCCTTCAGGCTTCTGTACCTCCTACCTGATGGTTACAGTGAGAAAAGGGCATGTCCTGGGTGCTGGGGGTCCTTCATAATGGATGCTGTTTTTCTAAGGAGCTGATCCATTAAAAACTGTGCTCATCATCCACTGAAACCTTGACTGATCTGTATAATTCCATCTATCTGGCTGAGTTTCATAACCCTTAAACCCCTGATCAGCAAAATGTATCAGTCTCAATTTTAAAATGTTCAACTAACTTTGTCGAAGTAGGTAATTAAAAAAAAGAATTTTGCAGATTTTCAGCTAAGAAAGTGAGCAAAGAATCACATTCTGACATTAAAGCTGATATGGCTAGGACTTTAATCATCCAATCATTCCTTTCCCTTAACCAGCAAAGAAAAGTTTCTCAGTCCTCCTAATCAGATTGTTAGATGAATCACTCCTTTCCTAGTGGGTATGAAAACCAAATGCCATAGGGTGGCATAGAGGTACAGTGGCACAGCTAGTAGAACCACCACCTCACAGTACCAGACAACTGTGTGACCTCAGGTGCTGTCTGTGTGGAGTTGAGGGGAACATGGAGAGAATAAAACTTGATTTAGTGCAAATAGGTGGTTGATAGTTACATTCAGTGAGCTGAAGAGCCTGTTTCTGTCACTTAAAAGTTGAAAATGGCAATGAGAGTTAGTGTTTGGTCTCTTGGAAAAGGTTTAATAGCATAATAATATAAGAAGTAGTGATATAATGGTACATTAGCATAGTGGCTAACTTATTGGATAAATATCCAGAGGCTTGGACCATGACACAAAGGCAAAAGTTTGAATCCCATCACAGCAGATGGGGAAAGAATATTAAAGTAAATAAGTAATTCCTGAATGAAAAGGAACTACATTGACTGCACTAAATTTTTACTCTGTGTTTGTGGTTGGTCCAGGGGAACTGGTCACTGATGTGACTAAATAGGCCATGGTAAGTTTAGTATATATGAACTGTGTCATCTGAGTCCACGTATGTTTCAAGGCATCAGTACAATATGAGATAAATGGAGAGTGGAGCCAGCTATAGGACTCTTCATCAAATAAGGGAGGGAGATTTCAGTGGTAACATCAGTGCAATCGGCTCCAAATTATTGCTATAAATTGAGTCCATTAGGACCAAAATATAAATGCATATGATGTGAAATGCAGATGTGCAACTGTAATTGAAATTTTCCAAGTGTAGTCCACTAGGGGAAAGGCAATTCTGAATTTGGTGTTTTGCAATGAACCAGATATGATTAGGGACCTTAACATAATCAGAATCACAAACTGAATCAGGTTTAATACCACTAGCATGTGTGGTGAAATTTGTTGTTTTGCAACATCAGTACATTGCAATACATACTGTACTAATAAAAAAACAATAAATAATAATGAGAAATATATTCTTTTTAATGAATAAGTAGTGCAAAAAGAGAGCAAAAAAAGATGAGGTAGTGTACATTAGCTTATTCTTCATTCAGAAATCAGATGGCTAAGGGGAAGAAGCTGTTCCTAAAATGTCGTGTGTGTGTCTTCAGGCTCCTGAGCCTCCTCCTTGATGGTAGCAATGGGAAGAGGACATTTCTGGGTAATGGTGGTCCTTAATGATGGATGCTGCCTTTTGAAGATGTCCTCGAAGAAGGGGAGGCGAGTACCCATGATGGAGCTGGCTGAGTTTGCAAATTGTGGCAGTTTTTTTCCCAATCCTGTGCAATAGCCTTTCCATACCAGATGGTGATGCAACCAGTTACAATGTTCTCCACTATACATCTGTAGAAACTTGCAAGAGTCTTTGGTGTTATACCAAGTCTCCTCAAACTCCTAATGGAATATAGCCACTGTCATGTCTTCTTTGTAATGTGTTGGGCCCAGCATCAATCTTCAGAGGTGTTGACACCCAGGTACTTGAAATTATTCATGCTTTCCACTATTGATCCCTTGATGAGGACCAGTGTCTGTTTTCATCACCTCTCCTTCCTGAAGTCCACAATTAATTCCTTGGTCTTACTGATATTGAGTGCAAGGTTTGTTGTTTCGACACCACTTAGTCAGCTGATCTATCTCATTCCTGTACACCTGCTTGTCACCTGCTGAAATTCTGTGCACAATAGTTGTGTCACTGGGAAATTTATAGATGGTGTTTGAGCTGTACCTAGCCACACAGTCGTGGGTGCAGAGAGTGGAGAGCAGTGGGCTAAGGAAGCATTCTTGAGGTGTGCCAATGTTGATTGTCAGCAAGGAAGAGATGTTACTTCTGATCCACACTGACTGTGGTCTCGCTATGAGAAAGTCAAGGATCCAGTTGCAGAGGGAGGTACAGAAGTCCAGGTTTTGGAGATTATTGATTCATGCTAAGGGTATGATAGTGTTGAATGCTGAGCTGTAATCAGAAAACAGCAGCCCGATGTAGGTATTGCTATTGTCCTGGTAATCCAAGGCCGAGTGGAGACCCACTGACATTGCATCTGATGCATGAGGGGTGTTTGCTAATTTCGTGGCCCAAGGTAGAAGGAGTCAATTTTAGAAAACCTAGCACATTTATTTTTCAACGTAGTCCCCTCCTACATTTACACACTTAGTCCAGCGGTCGTGGAGCATATGGATCCTTTCTTTGTAGAAGTTGGCGTCTTGGACCTCCAGAAAGTGGTCCACAGTGGGTGATTGATAAGTTCGTGTCCTAAGGTAGAAGGAGATGAGTTATTAACTTCAAACTTTCTGCATAATCACTCAAAGAGTTGAACTGCACGTGCATGTAACGAGAGCTGTATAACTCATCTCCTTTGAAGCAGGTGGGAACACCTGACTGCAGCAGTGAGACATTGAAGATATCTTTGAACACTTCCACAGTTTTTCACACATTTTCAGTGCCCTACCATATACACCATCAAGGCTTGATGCCTTGTGAGGATTCACCCACTTAAAAGATGTTCTGACATCAGCTTCTGAGAGAGAGATCACAAGGTCACCAGATGCTGCAAGGATTTACACAGGTGTTGTTTTATTCTCCTTTTCAAAGTGTGTATAAAATGCATTGAGCTCATCTGGGAGTAAAGCATCACACCTATTCATGATGTTAGGTTTCGCCTCGTAAGAAGTAATAGTCTGCAAACCCTGCAAGAGCTGATGTGCAACCAATTTCGCCTCTAACTTCAATTGGATTGCTTTTTTGCTCTTAGTATAGATTTCTATAGCTGGTACATGGTTTTCTTGTATAGTTCTGGATCACCAATCTTCAATGCCACAGATCTAGCTCTCAGCAAATTATAAATCTCATGGTACATCCACAGATTTAGGTTTGAGTATGTCTGGTACTTTCTTGAAGGCATGCATGCATCCACAGGTCTTGGTGGAATCAGTAACCACTGTGGCATATTCATTAAGATTCAAAGATGATTCCCTGAACATTGTCCAGTCCACCGACTCAAAGCAGCTCTTCTGCCTCTCTTGCCTATACCTTCTTGATCCTCACCACTGATGCTGTGGTCTTTAGTCTCTGCCTGTTTGCCAGGAGTACAGCTAGATGATCAGACTTTCTAAAGTGCAGGCATGGGATGGTACGACAAGTGTGCTTGAATGTGGTATAACAGTGGTCAAGTGTGCTAGCTCCCCTGGTTCCACAGGTGATATGTTGGTGGTAGTTGATCAGAGAGATTTCTTCATCCTGACCTGGTAGAAATCCCCCCACAATGACAGGAAAGGCATCAAGGTGCCATGTTTTGTGACTGCTGATCACAGTGCCCTCCAGTACCTGCCTGACATTTTCCAGAGGTGGAATGTACACCGCTACCAGGATAATAGGGGAAAACTCCTTCAGCGGATAAACAAACAACATTTGACCTCGAGATGTTCTAGATCAGGAAAGCAGGATTAGGACAGAACCGTCACATCTGTGCACCATGATGAGTTAATCATAAAGCATACTCCACCTCCTCTACTTTTAAAAGTCTCAACTATCCTGACTTTGTGATGGATCTTGAAGTCCTCAGACTGCAGTGCTGTGCCCAAAAAGGCAGGATTGAACCATGTCTCCATGAAATAAAGTACATAGCAGTTCTTGACGTTCATCTGGTACTGCAAATTGATCTGAGGTCCTACTGAAGGGTCTTAGCCCGAAATGTCGACTGTAAATTTTTCCGTAGATGCTGTCTGGCCTGCTGAGTTCCTCCAGCATTTATCCTCCAGAAAAAGCACGCAGCAGACTTTTAACACCATAAATCGGCGAGTTGTTTTGTTATGTCTCCCCTCTCATTGTGAAAAAGGGACTCCTCTTTTTCTCTTATTAGGGAGAGAGCCTGAAGGATGTTGAATTACCTGGTGAATGAGTAGCTTTGGGGTACTGAAAGTCTGTCTTTATTGATGCTTTGCTGCACACTTGAGTGCTCGGTGGAGGGTGCTGATGCTTTTTTGCTGGTGGGGGGGCCATTACTTTGCTGCTGCTCATGTGTGGGAGGGGGAGCTGGGGGGGCTTTGGGGTTCTAATGTTTAACTCTCATTCATGCTTTGGGGCACTCCTCTGTTTTCGTGGATGTTGGTAAAGAAAAAAAATTTCAGGATGTATGTTGTACACATTTCTTTGACATTAGTGTACCTATTGAATCTATTTGGACAGATTAGGAAAATAGGCAAAGTGACAGACAGGATACACTGTAAGGGATTGTATGCACTTTGGTAGAAGAAATAAAGGCATAGACTATTTTCTAAACAGGGGATGAATTCAGAAATCAGAGGTGCAAAGGGACTTGGGAGTTCTTGTGCAGGATTCCCTAAAGGTAAAATTGCAGGATGATTCATAGTAAGAAAGGCAAATGGAAAGTTAGCATTCATTTCCAGAGGACTAGTATATATGTAAGGATGTACAGTAAAGCTGAGGCTTTATAAATCATTGGTCAAATCACATTTGAAGTAATACTTTTGGGAATTATCAGTTGACGTTTTGGGCTGAGACCCTTCATCAGGAAGGGGAAGGAAGGGAACCAATATTCTCTCTAATTTCTTTACAACTGAATGAAACAACTATTGCTCCTTCCATAGATGCCGAGTTCCTCCAGCATTTTGTGTGTGTTGGACTAAACGATGTATTTTTGGCTATGTCAATGAGTCACAACACTCGGTTCAGATATGAGTTCAAGCATGCTTTGAGTGCAGACTGTTATGTTTTGTAACACCAAAACATTAAAATTAATTTGATGAAAAACAAGAGAGCCGGGAATTTGGTTTTTACCTTAATCAAGGCATCATGTGGTCATGCCATGATGGATACAATTCACTGATTTGTACATATAACCTATAATGAATTATTTAAATGAACAAAAATGCTTGATCAACCAATGTATTTACAATATTACTCAAATTCTACTGAAATATGAAATACAGAACACACTTCCCTGCTTAGCTATGAACTCCAACTCATTAAAGAATGCAACTCAACTATATACATACTATAACATGTCATACAAGTACTATATTCAGACATCTACAGCATAATAATTTTAAATTGTCCCATTCAGATTTATAGATTTAATTGCTGTGGAGGATTTCTTACTCTGTGGGATGACATCTATCCTGACAAGTGAGGTCACCGCTTGGCAGGTGAGGCATGCGGCTGTGAAAATAATTTCAGTTTCTAAGGCCTCATTCATTGTGGTTTTAAGAGTTGACTCTGAGACTGCAGGAAATGGTTCTCACAACTCTGGATATCTTTCTTCACCCTTTTTCTTTTAATTTGTGTCCCTTGATATTAGGAAGGTACATTAAATTCACTAGAGTATTCTCTCATTAATCCTTCTACTCCTTTCATGATCTGATTTCTCCTCTTGTTCTCATCCACAACATCATCTGATGAATCCTTTGTTTTCGTATCTCCATTGACTCCTTTTTGTCTCTCCATTCATCCAGCGGGGCTTTTTACTTTTACAAGCAGCTTTTTGTCTCCCACTTGAAGTTCATGCAATAACCTAATGCATGCAGAGTAGATTTTGGTTCTTGATACGCAGAAAAGCTGAATGCTTGCAACTTTCCTGAAGCTCCTCAAACTCTTTTTCCAGCTTAAACCAAGCCAGATTTTGCAAGTAACTGGCTGATTAACATATCAAAAGTTTTCTCAGATATGTTGCATATAAAAACTGTTGTAGTCAGATGACTGTTTTTGTCATTTTCATGATTCTTCGGAGCAACATGATCCTTCCTTGGTTGAATATGCTTTCTAACCAAAGGCACAGAGGTTGGCACCAACACCTATTTGTCCTCTGTTGGGCAATGGTTCGTGGTGTACATCATCCAGTACCTTTCTTACTCTGCTTTTAGGTGGCTTCATTGTGGGGGATGCAACATGAAAATTCTTGATGGATCACCAATCAAGTTGCTGTTGTCTTAGCCAATCACGTCCCCATGATGCTGGTCCTCCTGTTTTTACCACACACAAGCTCAGTGTGGCTTGTTCATTGTTGTATTTCACTGTTACAATTTTCATTCCCACTGAAATCTTCTTTTCTCTGGTCTAAGTTCTTAGCTTCTTCAGTTCAGTCATGTATGCTGAGATTGATGTCACTTACTTTTGATTTTGCTTAAGAAACCTAAAGCATTCTGTAATAAACAATGCTTTTGATTCTAAATGTTCCTGCATTTCTTTTATAATATCAGCAAAGCTTGTGTTGGCTGGTTTGTTTGGAGCAGTTAAACTTCAAAGCAAACTGTATGTCTTCAAATCTAATGCACTCAGCAAAATTGGCACTTGTTTTTCATTAGCTATTCCATTTACTTTAAAATACTGCTCAATCTGTTCAGTACATAAAATCCAGTTATCTATTGTGTAATCAAACGCATCAATTTTTCCAATGTAGCCAGCCACTTTTTACTCTTTTTTAATGATTATTATCACCTGGTACTAATTGTTTCTGAACCTCTGAATTCTTCTGCTTTCTGACTTTTTTCAAACTCGATCGTTTCTCTCTCCCTTCTGAAGACATGTGCTGCGTTTTTTTTAAATCTTGATCGTCTCACTGCACTTCCACAGGTAGGTAGTAGTCTTGGGTTTGTCTTAAAAATACTTTGTTGCTGCTGTTATGTTTTGTAACTCCAAGACAATACATTTAATTTGAAGAAAAACAAAAGAGCCAGGCATTCTAATGTAACTTTGGTTTTTCCTTTAAGCAAGGCATGCATGTATCATGGTAATGTCATGATGTATACAATTCACTTATTTGTACATATAACCTGTAATGAATTACTGAAACCAACAAAAATGCTTAATATAACAATATATTTGCAATATCACGCAAATAAAACTGAAATATTGAATACACACCGCAGACTTCTATAGGTTTGTTAGTGAATTTGATGATTCAGTGGATGTGTGGAGTTTTGACAGGATGACTGTAACGTTCTCGCTCGGGTGTGACGGAACCCGAATTAAACATCGAGGTAAACCGTAGTCAATGAAAACAAGGTCGCAGTAAGATTAACCATTTACTGTTCACTCTTCACATTAACGTATGGTGAAAACTGTTGATAAAACAATACAAGATTGGTACAGTGTTTGTTTCCTTCTAAATATCACATTTACATCGTGAATACTTGCAAAGGTAAAACTACAATAACTACATTACATTAAAGTGCAGCATACAGTCAGAATCTATCTGCTCCATTGACTGCTTTAAATACACTTCAACACAAACTATCCCGACTCTTTAACTAATGAAAACATAAACCTTATCGACCGTCGTTACTTTTAACAGAATCAGCGTTAACATTTTAATTCAACATACCGATTATCTCATGACTTACAGCGTTGCTTTCACTGTGTCTCTGGTGTGTAGAGAACAACCTTACTCGCGCTGAACTGCCACATGTGAGCGCCCCCCACCCTTGCGTTTATCCCAAACCGGTATTTTCCCACAAGACGCAGCAAAACCGGATGTGACGTCATCGCAGCCGCGATATATTACAGACAAATGAATTTACTTAAACAATCCTAACTTTAACTAAAAAATGCTAACAAACGAATTACTAAGCGAAAATATTATAAACTAAATAACTGCCATAAAGGCAGCACAATGACTGTGAAAAAGGTGCTTCCATGAGCATGAATGCTGCTAATTATGATTTTCCCCACATTATTTTTCATGAAGTTAAAGCCCCAAGGATTGCTTGGCTGTTTCAGGGAGAGAAGCTTTCACCAGTGACATTTTACTGTCACAGACTTATCTAATCAACAAGGGGACGTCAGACAGTATGCCTGAGAGGACATCCTTCACTGTCTTCTGCTGACACTATCCCCGTCTTTCAGCTTCTATGTCAACACACTCCTCCTTCCACACTCCGTTCACACCAAATTCCCCCACATATTGCAGCAGGGGTCACAGGCAAAGGCTGGGCCCTCCTGGGGGTCAGATTTCAGCAGATAGTGGAGAAGAGCAAGACTTGTTCTGGAAAATACCTCAAGGTAATGCACATAGAAGAAACTTATCTTGGATATCCCAAAGTCTTATTCTGCCAGGCTCCTTGTGGTCCTGTCACCATCATAAATTTTTCCTTCAGCATTAATTGGGCCATGACCTTGAGTCATAAACCAAGGAAGGATGGGATGATTCTCCTCTTTGCAAGATAGACTTTTATGTAGTTTGGTAGATGGAATATTGTATCTCCCTGAGAAGAAGGGGATCGCCAAACTCACCAGGTGCAAAGTACAGACCCTGTGAAGTTCTTCCCATGCTCAGGGAGTGGCAGGCTTTACAACTCATATCAAGATCTGGGATCACAAAGGGTGAGGATACTTTAGCATTGTCTGAACTCTGGGGAAGATGACAAATCTCACAAATCCACACCGATGCTCACCTGCTTGTCTCAGTAAATCACCGTCCTGATGCTGCAGCGCTCAGCAGACAGGGGTAAGTAATATAATGCAACTACAGTAGGGTGGAAGGATCTGAAGACTAGAAGCTCTAGGTGACTGCAGCTTTTGGTCCAGACATACGGAGTACTGTTGCATTTCTGAAACTCTGCCTGCAAATATTCACAGATTTCTGTCACCTTCTCAAAAGACCTAGTTGAGATGTTGTGAGAGACAAGAGCATAGGTTCCACTTTACCTCTGTGAGAATAAGGCCTGGTGACATGTGCACCCTTTTCAGATTCAGATTTATTTATCACATGTGCATCGAAATATACAGTGAAAGGCGTCGTTTACGTTAAGAACCAGGACACATACTGTAAGGATCTGCGAGGGGGGGTGGGGGAGCCCACAAATGTTGCTACACATTCTGGTGCCAGTATAGCTAGTCCACAACGTTCCACAAAACAGCACAAGCAACAAAACTAACAACGGCATCAAAGCAAAATAAGAGCTCCTTTCCCATCCCTCCCACCCATCCACTCACACACCCAGACAGACCTCTAACCCCAGGACAGGCTCCATTCCTCTTTCTAGCTGTTCTCATTTTGTAAATCTATCTGAGCCACTGTAGTGACATCAATGGCTGAGCAGGTTGGTTGGGTGAACTTTGCCTTTTCTCCTTGGAACGACAGAGGATGAGAGGTGACTGATAGAGGTGTACCAAATGATGAGGGGCATTGATCGTGTGGATAGTCAGAGGCTTTTTCCCAGGGCTGAAATGGCTAACACGAGGGAGCATAGTTTTAAGGTGCTTGGAAATAGGTACAGAATGGATGTCAGGGGTAGATTTTCACACAGACAGTGACTGGTGCATGGAATGCACCGCCGGTGGTGGTGGTGGAAGCAGACACAATAGGGTCTTTTAAGAGCCTCTTAGATAGGTACATGGAGCTTAGGAAAATAGAGGGCTATGCGCTAGGGAAATTCTAGGCAGTCTCTAGAGTACAACATTGGGGGCTGAAGGGCCTGTTAATGTGCTTTTATGTTCTATGTTTCCTGAACCCCTAAGCAATTTCCAAACTAAAGTGCTGCACTTTGCAGAAGCTAAAAATCAAAATAAGTTCAGGCGCTGAAGATCTAAAATGAATACAATAATATTTCTGTTTTTGCACTATTTTTAATTTAGCTATTTAATGTACATGTGTATAGATACTGTAATCGACTTATTTATTTATTTACCTGTCTACATTATCATGCACTGCTGCCGTTACGTTAACAAATTTCACAACATATGCCGGTGATAGTAGGCCTGATTTTGATTCTGTCAGAAAGACTCAGCAGGTCGGGCAGCGACTGTGGAAGCAGAAACAGAGTTAAGTTTCAGCTGAATGACCTTTCATTGGAACCTCAAAGGCGTAATGTCTTTAGGCCTCAGTGCTCTATTTGATAAGACATATTACAGAGATTGAGCTGTCAGTGGAATATTCTTTACTGAAGTCAGTGAACCCTCAAAAAACAACAGTAGCTGGTGTAATAATGTATCGAAAGTCATACATCAAGGTACACCCGCTTCTTACAGGTCCACCACAATCTTAAATACTACATGAAGTAAGCGAACCGGCTGGGTCGAACAGTGAAAGCCTGGCTGTGGTGAATAGAAAGTTGTGAAAATCTGGTGTCTTGTGGATGTCTCACGATGTTAAACTAAACAAAGCAAAGTGACCAAATTTCAGCTGTTAGTGTTCCAAGCAAGCACTGCATGAGAAACGTGCATGTCCTATGCTCCAAACATCTTGCATGCATTAACAAGATTAACTCAGAGGTACCAGACTGACTTTCATAGAGCGCATAAAATTCAATCACACAGCGTTCAAAAATGCAAGACAGTGGGAATGAGCTTCAAGGCTGCAGTATTTCTCCATGAGGTGGGTATTCCACAACTTATTCTTCAAAGGACGGTAACGGCTATCTGGCAGCATGTAGAAAACAGGCTCAATCCCTCAAGTGTGTCCATAAGCTCCAAATTTAGGTGTGGAAAGTAACATAATTTGGGGGAGAAAAACATCACTCTTCTCTGACCAGATATGTACCCTTATATTTACTTACATTTTCACACAGGAAGGTTATCCTTCCAGCTGCCTGTCATCTTAACTCTCCAAGTTTGTCCGATCTCTCCTCATAGCTAATACCCCAATTCAGGCAGGATCCTGTTGAATCCCTTTTGCACCCCTCCAAAATATCTATCATGCACCTGGCCCCGACACACCTAGAAAACAAGAATGCTGTTTCTGAATTTCAGTTTGTGTTCATCACAGACCTTGGTTCACAAACTCCTATTCCTCATTCTAAATACACCACTGTGCAGCTGAGTATTGGACTGCCTAACCAACAGACCTCAGATAGTCAGGATGCACAACCGTTCCTTCCTCCCCAATCCTCAACGCAGGGATCCCCCTGGGCTGTGCGCTGAGCCCTCTGCTCACATATGACAACATAGCCAAACACCCGAGTAATCACATTGTCACGTTCACCGATGATATGACAGTGGTGGTGCTCATCTTCAACAACAATAAGATGGCCCACAGAGATGAGCTGGAAGAGCTTGAGGCCTGATGCCAGGCAAACAATCACTTCCTCAAAGTCAACAAAAAAAACAGATGTTATTGACTTCAGGAGAACTTGCACCATTCACACACCTCACTCTTGAGAGTGCACATCTCACAGAAACTTTCATGGTCCCAGGACATATCCTCCACAATCAGAAAAGCTTACCAATGCCTCTACTTTCTGAGAAGGCTGACGAGAGCTGGCCTACGTACTTTAACACTCATGCCCTTCTACAGATGTGCAGTAGAGAGAGCATTCTGACATGCTGCGTCAGTGTATGGTGTGGAATCTGCCTGCGGTGGACATGAAGGCTCTATGGAAGGTGGGCAAAATGGCCCAGCACACCACCAGCTCCAGAAAGGTGTCGGAAGAAGGCCAGCAATATCATAAAGGATCCCATTGTGGTAAACTATGTATACCTGTCTGGACACACCCCTCTGCTGACTACTGCTGACTGCTCCTGTGGCTCCTCCCACAGACCCCTGTATAAAGGAGATTGGGGCACTGCTCCTCCCTCAGTCTTCAACATGTCGTGCTCCCTTTTGCTGTTAATAAAAGCCTATCATTCACTTCCAGTCTCCGAGAGTTATTGATGGTGCATCACCCATGAACCCTGCTCATGGTCTATTTGTCCCACTCCAATCGGGGAGGAGGCTAAGCAGCATCCACTCCAGGACCACTGACTCAAAAAGCAGTTATTTTCCCTGAGCTGTAAGGCTGACCAACACCTCCAACCACTAACCCATCACTACTAATTAATCATTTCCTGTCAGAATCACATTATCTACAGACACTCTTGTGCCAAGCATCACTTTATGGTCATATATTCAATCCATATATATACGCCATATTACATCTTTAATGTATTTTTATTGTGTTCTTTATCTTATTGTGGTTTTTTAAAGCTGCTTTTAATCCAGAGTAATTATTCCCTCTCCTTTACACTTGTGTTATGGAATTTCCCTCAGGATCAATAAGGTATGTCTGTCTGTCAAAAATGACATAATCTTGAATCTTGAATCTCTCTGTATATCACTGTTCCTGAGGGCCTGGATACTGTTCTTTACTTCCCCCTTACATTTAAACTCCCAAAATGTAACATCACACTCGTGCCAATTTAATTTACAACTGCCACTTCTCTGCCCTTGTCTGCAAGTGGTCTATATCCTTTGATAACCAAATATACAAGAGATAAAATGTGTATGGTAAATTTAAAAGAAATCCTTGAAAACATTTCAAATAGTTCAAATGATTCCATTTAATATCAGAGAATATATAGGGTATACAACCTGAAATACTTACTCTTCTGAGGCATCCACGAAACAGAAAACCCTCCAAAGAATAGATGACAGAAGCATTAGGACCCCAAAGCCCCCTCCCCCTCCCGCACACAAGCATCAGCCACAACATCAACACTCCCCCCACTTAAAATTCACTGTATTTTAACATGGCAGATGTTTGCTTCATTGACATCAATAATGTCTGAAAATAGAGAATATCTGGCCTTGAATGATCCACATATGGTTGATAAAACAGCATGGTTGTGGGAAGTAAATGCCACTCCATTCATTAGGGATCAACAATGTCTCTCTTAACAGCATTGTTGTAGCTGCAGCCAACATTTAGGATAGTGGTCCTGCTGGACAATTGTGTGCTGCTGGTGATACGACTGTCCAGGGAGTTTTAAAGAATGATTTGCTTAGCTCATACACCTCGCAGGAAGGGAGAGCACAAATCTATAAGAAAGCAAACTAGAAGGAGGTCCAGGGAAAGCCTTACTCAGATTCACTTGTGTAATGCTCTTTAAAAACTGAAAGGAGTGCAACTCAAGATTAGAACAAATATTAAAGTTCAAAGCTTCAAGTTCAATGTGAATATTGTATCAAAGTACGTGTTATATGTTACCACGTATTAATTTGAGATTCATTTTCTTGTAGGCATTTACAGGAAAAATACAACAGGATTTATGAAAAACAAAGACTGATTGACAACCAATGTGCAAAAGAAGAGAAATTATAGAAATTTAAAAATACTGAGAACATAATTTGTAAAGAGTCCTTGAAAGTGAGTCTGCAGGTCATAGAATCAGTTTAGAGCAGTTGTGATTGACGTTATCCACACTGGTTCAAAAGCCTAATGGTTGTAGGTTGGTAACTGTTCCTGAACTTGGTGGTGTGGGACCTAAAGCTCAGTGTCCAAACCAATTGGATAATCCAGGATTTGAGTCAGCACCATCAGTTCCAAGCACCAGAGACTGCAGATGGTTTTCCATTTGCTGAAATCAGATAAGCCATTGGTTTGAAGAACCCCAAAAAAGGATTACAGAAGAACATGCTTTTCAGTAATGGTATGAAAGTTTGACCACTGAGCTGTTGTATCGGGATAAGATGTCCTATAAAAAGCATCCTATCCAGATGCACCACAGCTTGGCATGGAAAGCTCTCTGCCCAAGACCACAAGAAGCAAACGAGACCAAGCTGTGGACCAAGCTCAACAGATCACAGAAACCTGCCTCATCTCCATAGACTTGGTCTACACTTCTCACTGCCTCACTAAAGCAACCTACATATTCATTGACCCCACCCACTCAGGACTTTCCTTTTCCTACCCCTTCCATCAGATAAAAAAGCCTAGAAGTATCTACCATCAGGCTCATGGACAGCTTCTATCCCATTGTGTGTAAGCCTATTGATCGATCCTCTACTATGATAAGATGGACTCTTGACTTCACAATCTACCTTGTCGTGGCTTTGCACATTATTGCCTGCCTGTACTGTACTTTTGCTGTAACTGTAAGACTTTATTCCGCATTCTTTTATTGTTTTATCTAGTTCTGTGTAATGAACTTATCTGTATAGATGGCATGCAAGATAAAGTAATTCTCTGCACCTCAGAACATGTGCCAATTTACAGAGGGCAGGGAGCAGGAGTAAGCTACTCAGCTCCATGAGGCATTCATTGAGATCGCAGCGATTTCCATCCTGGCCTCAACACCACTTTCTTGCTTTCCTCTCCTACACTTTGACTTCTTTGTAATTTAACTGTCTGCGAGTCTCTACTTTGAATCCAGCCACACCACCCACTGTAATAGATAATTCTAAAATTCACAACACTCTGGGCGAATAAATTTATCTCGATGTCCATCTTTAATAAACATTTGTTTTCCCTGTATTTATTGGTATAAATAAATACCAGTTCAAATGAGGTCGCTGGGCAAAAGAGAGGAACTGCACAACATTAAGTCCTTTGGAGCTGATGCCATACTGTATGAAACCTGGATAATTCTTCCTATCTGCAATTCAAAGATCTCCCATCATGGCTAGATATGCCCACAGCTTATGTTTGGCTGGCAAACATTCATCTCATTGAAAAGCTGCACAATACTTTCAGGAATCGTCATAGGGACATAGAGATCTAGCATCGAAGTAGGCCCTCAGTCCCACCAAGTCCATGCTGGCCATCAGGCACCCATTTTTTTTCAGTAATCTTATCCTCTAACTCATTTCATTTCCAATACTCCACCAGTCATCAGATTTTACCATTTACTGGCACACTAGGGGCAATTTACAGAGAGGGGCCAATTAACCAACAAACCTGCCTGTTCTTTGAATGCGGGGAGAAACTGGACCAATAGGAGAACACAAAAACTCCACACGGACAGAGGCTGGGTCACTGATGTTGTGACTCAGCATTTCTACCAGCTGCGCTCATTCCTTAGTTTGCCTCTATCCTATCGTACACATGAAGGAAGGTTTAAATATTCCTCACCTCTCTTTGTAATATTCAATATTTTGCTTCATGGGCACGATAACTTTCCTGTTCACTGCTTCATATGTTTTTTCATGGAACAGTTCAATCTCCCAGGGCAATTCCAGGAAGTACTTTAGAGAGGTTGAAGTGGTTAGAACTCACACGCCATTTGCTATACGTTGAACGTGTTCTTTCTGTACTTGAGAAGACTCTCTTAACTTACTTGAACATTGTGGCATTTTTAAGTTATGACCCTTTCACACCTGCATAAGAATTTCTCTGACTTCCCCACCACTGGCGTTATACCCTGTAAATAATGTTATTAAATAGCATTCTCCGGGATGCTTGAAAATAGCAAACAGATTTTTTGCTCTCAAAGCTATCTGGGGAATCCATTTCTCAGCAACAGCATTTTTTGTTTGGGTTGTAAATGTTGCTGAAAGCCTGAATAACATAATTCTTCTATCTGCAGTCCTTTACTGCGACAGCAACCCTGTTCATATAGAACAGATGATGATTAACGCAAGACGGGGGCACGGAACAGAATGCCTCTGCATTATAGGCATTTCATGAAGCACTTGAGATGTGTCAGACAGCAAATTAAGCTAAACAAAGCCGAGCTCCTCGAAGCATGCAGACCTCTTTAGTTCCACGCAACACACTTGTATATTTACTTGCCACCTGGCTTTCCTACTTTTATGTGAGACGAGCATTAAACTGATTCTACTTGGAACTCAAGATGGTTTCTCAAGATGATGCACCTGATACTAAAAAGCAGTTCACAGGACTCTGAAAAGAAGAATTGCTCCCTTAGGACATCTTCTACTTTTTGTTATAACCCAGAATTCCACTTAACACTCTCATAACTTTGACTCCTTCTGCTCTGCATTTGCCAGCTCTGTGACATAAGCTGAACTGCTGAGGTCAAGAGGTTAACAGGCACTCTCATGTGCTTTGGCCATCATGATCGACACCAAATCATGAAATGATAATAGCTACCAAGCCATAAGAAGATCAATTAAAATACTTCTCTGTGCAGAGGTTTATGGTGAATTTCATTTGAACATAGCCTCCCTTTGTTATATATTTAATGCATATGGGAATGACAGGTTGTTTCTCATCCCAGTACTGGTAACTTGATGATCATCGCTGCTTTGAAAACATGTTGTTTCTTGGCAGAGTGCACACACTGCAGCTAGACAAAATACTAATGTGCAGCAGTCCGAAGCTGGCTCCTGCTGTGCACCCACTACAAATCAAGTGCATCAAGGCATTTTATTTGTCAGTTATAAATGCTTCTCTGTACATTAGGCTACTTTACGTGTTGAAATGTGAGCTGAGTTGAAAAGTGAAGGCAGAAAGGTTACTGTTCTGTGAATTTACAAAATAATAATTTAATTATCAAATATGTAGATTGTGTGCCAAGGTTGTAAAGGAAATTATTTCTATTGTAAGAAAGACACATCATTCTGAAGCTTAGTTTACGTCTTTCAGACTGATGTTTTAATGAGAATATTCAATGATATAAAATGTCTTGTTAATAATAATGTTAATTAAACATTTGTCAATGCTATATAATTTTACGTATTATTTGTCTTATTTTCTCCCCATCAATTATTGTTTAAATGCACTAAAATGACTTGCCAATAACAAGTCTACCATGAGATATGTATAACCAGCTATTTATCCACTGTGGCTATGAGCAATTAAAGCTCAAAGCTCTGTGTCAACCTCCTTCACTACCGAAATTTGCCACTTGCAGTGTTTAGGATTTGAAGTTATCTTGGTGATGTAAGAAATACTGGACTAGAACTAGTATTTGACAATTCCCAGCTCTGAACTCCCAGTAGGCTATCTGTACTCCTAGTTAGTAAGGCTTGTCTGCGTCTTTTCTGACCGATTCAGATCAGGTACGAATGTATTATTAATGGCGTACTTAGAGATGAAGCACGGCAACAGGCTTTTCTGGCCCAACGCCCCCATGCTATCCAATTACACTAATGTGCCCAATTAGCCTACTAACCCGTACTTCTTTTGGATGTGGGAGGAAATGGTGCACCTGGAGGAAACTCATGCATTCACGAGGAGTCTGTACTAACTCCATACAGCAGCAGAATTGAATCTGGTTCGCTGGTGTTGTATTGTTACGACCAGTGTTATTCTACCTTGCTGCCCCCTGAAGAACTAATTCCTGGTGAAACAAAACTAACAGGTTTTTATTAGGAATTATCAGCAGCAAATCGGAGAATTATGGCTGATCTGTGTTAATTGGTTTTCTCGCTCAATATCCATTTGTCATTTATTGTCCTTAAAACACCTAGTGGATGTTGGAATGGGTGGAACTTCTAAAGAAGGAAAAGAACATACTTATCAACCAATATTAGATCTTAAAGTAACTAACACTAATCGAATTGCTACAGTGAATAGAACACCCAGATTTCCCAGAATGAACTTCAATTACTGCCAAGTGCTTCAAGATACGTTGCAAATTTTGGAAGGTGGAATATAAATGCAAATATTTTCTTTGTAGACTGTTAAGGTGTCACAGAAAATGTGGTTCAGTTCTAGGTCTTTTAAAAGAATTACCTTTTGCATTACTGTCCTGTTCCTAATACAATGCCTATTGCAAGGGTCCGATGTCAAGCACGTGAACGGGGAGGATTCCTCAAGCGAGCCAGCTGAGTTTAATTAGAGCCTCTGCACTGAGGATGTTGGCCTGTTGAGCACGCTGACATTGCAATATCCATCCTGTCAGTGCATCTGTGGGATTTTGTGGAAAGTGTTAAAGATTAAGAGGTTAGCTTGAATGTCACACATACATGGAAACATCGAAATATACAGTGAAACCTGTCATTTGCATTAGAGACCAGTGCAGTCCAAGTATTGCCAAACTTCCAGTGCTAACATTGCGTGCCAACTTACCAACCCTAACCCATACGTCTTTTGAATATAGGGGGAAACCGCAGCACTCAGGGGAAACCTGCAAGATCACGAAGAGAATGTAGAAGCTCCTTACAGACAACTGAGGGAAATAAACCTGGGTCACTGACACAGTAAAGTGTTAAGCTGACTGCTACACTGTACTTTAAGGTGTCTACTGTGTTAATCCATCATGCTGATGCATATATGACAATGGGATCACATAGACTATAAGCTTATAAACATAGACCATATAGATACATAAACTATAAGCTTTGTGATTGAACTGAGGTCTTTACCACAGACACTCCAGGGCTGTTGTGGTGTGTTGTGGGCAAAAGAAAATTTCTTCACTGGTGTCTGCTTTCACAATGCATTATTCCCAAGATAGAAGAGTGGTTCAAGCCTTCTAGTCTCTCATCATAGAGCTTTACTGTTGAGGGAAATGTTGAAAAATCTTGAACCAGCCATCATTATTAGATCAGTGTTTGTCATGATAATCAAAACCTTCAGGATTGCTCATCAATGGTTACTCATACAGTATCATCTCGTGAATTCCCCAAAAGTACTTGCTTGGAAGGAAGAACAAAGGAAAGGTTCTCTCTTTATTTACAGTGTAACGCGTTGGTCCTTTTCTATTTTCCCAGGTCCATTAGATACTTCCAAACTTACAAGTGCATAGAGGAACCCCATCAGAAATTACATCAGAGATCAATAGACTTCTGGATATTAACAAGATCAAGCTATTTCGATATAGCACACAGACATGGCACTGGGGTAAAAATAGATCAGTCAATCTTATTGAAAGGACGATGAGGAGCCAAGGGACTACTACATGGTAACCGTAGGCAACCTTCCACTTCCTATGTTTAAAGTAGTGGGGGACACTTTGCAGATGATAATAGGAGCTTTAGGACATGCACGAGGGTCAGAATTATTGTGCAGGCATTTGTATAACCCAGTTCAAGTATAATCGTATTTGATTTCTCTATTCCTTTTCAGTCTTTGATGATTTTGCAGTGATAATCAATTTATATCAATGCTGATCATGGCTTGATTAATTTTCTGTGAGGTTGCAGAGGAGAATGGATGCCCTGTGAAAGGGCTCTTGAAGAGTTCACTTTTGGTCCATTTGCTGGATCCTACATATTTATATTGTCAGTCTCCTTTCCTACGTCATGCTGAAGACCCATATATAATGATGGCCTCTTATAATATCCCTGTTTCATCAAGTACCTAACTTAACATAGGCTGCCTGGGCTTTATTGGAAGATGACACCAGACAAAAGCAACCATTGGCATTACTGCTCTAGGATTCTAATTATCCCCTTTTGGAGGCTTCAGTCTTGCCCATGAACATTGGTTCCTAGAAGGAATCACTGGCCAACTGGTCTGAGCAGCTAGATTCTACCACAGGACAAAAGACAATTGCAGGCTCATAGGCTTCATAACTGTCATGAGATCACATGAAAGGACCCACAGCCAACAAAGTTGCAGTAACGTACACTTCTGGAAGCTCCATGTGAACTGCAGAGCTTTATCTGTAGGAATACGATGAACAGCCAGTTACCCATGAAATCCCAATGGACTGAGGGTACTAGTGCTTCTTATTACAGCTTGGAGGAAGTGGATGCAAAAAATATCCAGGCCTACAGTGAATTTAACCACAGTATTTCCTCCAACCTCACAGCATGATGTCGATTTCTCTAACTTCTGTAACTTCTCCCCCACTCTCTTCTTTCTTTATCCATTCCACATTCTGGCTCCCCTCTCACCCCTTTTCTTCTTACCTGCCCATCGCCTCCCTCTGCTGTCCCTCCTCATTGCCTTTCTCCTATGATCCACTCTCCTGCTAGATTATTTCTTGTTCAGCCCTTTGCCTCTTCCTCCTATCACCTTCCAGCTTCTCACTTCATCCACCCCTCCCCCACTCACCGAACTTCCCCATCACCCGGTTTCACCTCGCGCTTCTCAGCCTCTCCTTCCTCGCTCTCCCCCCCACCCCACCTTCTTATTTTGGCTTCTTCCCCCTTCCTTTCTGGTCCTGATGAAGGCTCTTGGCCTGAAACAGTGACTGTTCATTCCTCGCCATTGATGCTGCCTGACATATTGAGTTCCTCCAGCATTTTGTGTGTGTTCCTCTGGATCTCCACATCTGTGTAAGCTCTTGTGTTAATACATGGATTGATCTCTGGTCTCAATGCAGGTTAAGAGATGCAGGATCTGCAGTAGGCAGGATAATTGAAGCCTCTCTGTGCACTGCTCAATGTGTCACAGGGCTGCAAATCTTCATGCTGTACATGTTAGCTCCACTTGGAGAGTTTAATAACCATTTGTTGTTGAAGCTTTATTCCTATACCACTTTAAGAATTGCATACTGCTCCCCGTACTGTTGTAATAATGGTGAAAATGTTTAAATCTATGTGCTTCCATAAAAAGCACAATAAATAACAATGATTATGTAAGCTTTTTGTTTATATTAATAGCAATTTCCTAGGGAGTGAGGGCCCCATTGAATAGCCCTCCTAAATTCAAATAATCTAAAGATATACCAAAATCACAATTAGCTAGCTGCGAAATGTTTCCCACGTCTTTGCAACATTTTAAATAAGAGTTGATGCGGACTTCTTTAAGTTGTACAGGAAAGCATTTGTATCTCTAAGGGCTATGCGAGGGTTGAGGATGTGGAGGTGGCAACACATTTGAAATGAAATGGCTTGGAGTACTGAAAATTCTTGTACATATGAAATCTGTAGATAAAATAGTTAAATGCTCAGGTCGACATCTTTGAGCCTTTTTCTGTAATGTCATGGTTTTTTGTGAGATTACATCAAGTTCAATTGGCACATCTACATGATGAAGTAAGATAATACTATGTATTTCACATGCTGGTCAATGTCTCATGAGATTAAAGCATATGTGACATTTTATTGGCAGAGAGCAACCGGGAAACAAATGTGCAGTGGTGGTGTGTTGTATGAAATAATTAGGTGCATAAAGGATGTATTGAACTAAATTATTCAAACGTGGTAAGGCAGCTTCATTTTGACTCCACGGTGCCAAATTTGCAGTATTTAAACCAGCAATGGTATTTGGAAATCCTTACACTATTTCTTCCCTTGGCTCTTGCCAGATATTACATTAAGCTAACTATGAACTCAATAAGCAGTACTTAAGTAATGAAAAGCAATTATTTTTCTGCTTATAGAATTCAGATTATGAAAAAGCTCTTCAAAATAATCATTTTTATGGCACTAGTTATGAGTGTTACACAAAAGGAAATCTATGGACCAGGCACACACCTCCACCATGAAAGAGTGCAAATATGAAAAGTAAATGATTTAATTGCATACTTTTATTAAAGTTTCTAATAACAACATTAAACAGAAACACCCAAGTGAAAGTAGATACAATTAAAGGCATTTGTAACAATTAAGGCCAATATTCATTAGAATGCCTAATATGGGAACTGCAGACTTTTCCACACTTGGTCAGGAGGTGCCTGACATCCAAACAGTTGAGAAGTCTTGTGAGGCAGCTTGAACGCTCCTGTTGCTTTGAGTGGTAGTGAGCCAGAAATTCCCAGGAGTAAGTTTATATTATAACAACATCAGGTAAATATGTACATGGAATTTTGTAATGTCCACCTTGTTGCAAAGTCATTCAATTTCAATAAAAAGTCATTTGCAAATGAAAATCGTGGATTTACCACTGAGAAATCTCTCTTTTGGACCCCACACTCCACCACCCAGTTCACTACCCTTGTCTAATCGCCCATCCAAGCACACAATCTTATCCCACATCCTCATTATCCCACAATCTGGCTTTCCTCACCGCAATGACCACCGATCTACCAAGTGGAAGTGCTTCCCTCTCCATGAGCTACCAATCCACCCATTGGCAATCTCTGTCCAATGAACTTTAACCTACTACCAGCTGTCTCTCCCATCCCCACTGAGCACCTATCAATACCTGGCACTCTCTCCTCCCATCAGCAATCACGACCGATCACTCACATCCCGCGCTGTCACAACCGACAAGCAGTCTGCTCCTGACTCACTCTCCTTCCTGCCATATAAATAATGCAAATGAATGAATGGATATTGGAATGAGTGGAAGAATGCTCTCGATGATATCAAAGGGTCTTGTCAGAGGATGGAGAACTCTAACATTGAAAGATGTGGTCCTTGTGCTAGAGAGACGCTCCATGGCCGCAGCCTGATACATTTGGCGGGAGGTTGCCGGGGAAGCTCAGTAAGACTTGAGTGCACACTTCGATTGCTCATGCTGCAGCCAGAGGCCTGCGCCCACTACCCCTGTTCTGGCGGGCCGGAGCAAAAGTAGACTGGGTGTCTGCACCTAGAGTATGGAGCTTGTCTGGCCTCCTTACTGTGGCAATGGCTAGTGAACTATGCAAACTAGGAGTCTTCGCAGGCTGGAATTCTCCTGAGGCTGGGAAGCTGGGATGTTCATCATACTGATCTCACGGACAAAGCTGTTTAGGGACACACACGAGGTTATATTTGAGACTACAGTAGGTCTTCATTGTTAGTGGGAACAAAAGAGTGCGCATTGGGCGTTGGCACTTCAAAACGCATAGTTTCACGGGAGAAAGGACTGCTAACAGCTGATTGTTCCATGAGTAACTAAGAACAGCCATTTTCAGACCAGTGAGGTGAACATCTCACGTTGATGAATTTTGCATGTTTCACTAACGCCGACATCACGTAGGGGGTTTTACATCAGAAAGACAGTGGCAGGAAGAATGAAAATCCCACCAAACTTGAGGAAAGGTAATACATATAAAGTTACCCAATAATGTATTCATACTTTTCAACTATAAAAAACTTTTTTTAGCAGTTACCTAAATAAATTTCAATCCCTATTGGTGAGACTAATATGCTTTGTTAAAATATCCACAGCCGCAGAAAACCACCTGATATATCTCTATAAAATATGACTGAACAACTTCTTTATCTACACTTGATTACCAAACAGAGCAAGCAGCAGGAACCTCAAACAGTTTTGTGTTTATGCAAAACCTCCACCTGTCAACTGCTCAATGCTTGCTTTGACTGAACATTGACATCTACTTGATTTTACGTGTGTTTAATGGAAAATGAAATAAAACAGAAAAGAGAAAGGAATCGAAGTTAATTCTGATGGGATAAATGAAGAAGAACAATAAGAAGCCCATTGTGACTATAATCACTGAGCTTCTGTGTTGGGGCTTCAATGTAAATTTATGTAAACACCAGCCTGCAAACTTAGTCAACAAACACAGTAGTCAATGCACTTTCACTCACAGCATTGCAGTAAACCATCATCATTACAAACAGAATACTATATCATTTAAATTAAATCCACATTCCTGCTTTGATTAATTTATGCAAAAATCATGGAAATAGAGTCATTTGTTTTATCTGGTAAACTCCAGATGGACGGTGGTTCCACAATGCCTGATGACATTAGTGAATGACTTTTAAACAGAAGGGTGAACTGGCACTATTGTTCATTCAGCTTATTAACTGCAGTGTTCGGAAGGCAGGAGATCAGACAAGTCAGTGACACAGAAAAGGGACTGACTAAAAAGCAGTGCACACAAGAACTCAGCATCCGTGGACATGCCCTGAAGAAGTGTCTCAGTCCACAACATCGCCTTCACTTCCATGGACCTGCTGAGTTCCTCCAGCATTTAGTGTGGGTTTTGGATTTCCAGTATCTGGTGTTTCTGACTAAAATGTTTGGAGCTGTAATTCGAAATTTCTCGTGTTTCTGACTAAAATAGTTGGAGCTGTATATCTAAACAACATTTACGGAAGCTTCTGAAGATTAAATGACCCTCAAAGTTCACTAAGAATCATTGCCAAATCTGTTCCCCACTTTCCCAGACAACAGTTTAGAACACATTTAGTTGGAGTTACAAATGGCCAATTTATGATCTACAAATGATCATAGATTGTGGGTGGACTGAGTGTTGGCATTACTGATGATTTCAAAAATGCACAGGGAACGCTTTGACTTTAGCTAGTCTATATTACATTAATGGGACTCTGGGCTGCATCTGACTCCTAAATTGAGCTCTATCTGAAAAAGAGACAGATTCTTGATAGGGGGTTGTAATTGATTTTGTTTCATTGAATTCCATCCTTTTGTATAGCCCAGGGCTAAAATTAGGTCGGAGGTGAAAACAGATCCTCAGACTCCAGCTTGAAAAGTAAGAAGTGCAAGATTGATTTTATGACTAAATGAGCAAATATCACTTTGGGTCTGAATGTGTATTATGCTGGAAATTATGTCAATATGTGTGCTTATGACATTGAGGATAGCTCATCTGGTCAAACTGAATCGAAAAAAAAGATGTGATTGATCGAGTTTCCGAAGTGATCCAATTCAACTTAGAAAACTCAGTAAATCTAATTTATGCCAGGTTTATTTTCATTAACCTAGAGTTGAAAGGAAAAGGAAAACGCTAAGTAATTTGATAAAGGAGAAAGATCATTATTAATCTGAAACATTAACCCTGTTACTTCCTCTTCAGATTCTGTCTGAGCTGCTGAATATTTCCAGCATTTTCAGATTTTGTTTCCGATCTCAAGCACCTGCAGTAATTTGCTTTTAGAGAAGGCATATCTTTGCTGATTAGAGCACTTTGAAGCTTTTCAGCATTGTCATCTTGGTACCTCTGCACCAAAACTGCTTGTCAGATTTGGCCACCTCGAACAGCACTTAGAATTGCTGTATCACATTTTCAGAGACCCGCGTTCAATCTTGAATTTGGGAGCTGCTCATGTAGAGTTCGCAAATTCTCCCTAAGACCATGTGCACTTTCTCCAGCTGTTTAAATTGCCCCTCGAGAATGGGTGAGTGATAGAATCTGGGGCAGTTGATGGGTATATGGAGGAAATAAAATAAAATTACAGCATTTGGGTGCTTGCTGGGTGGAATGGACTTGGTGGTCTGAAGGGCCCATTTCTATACTGTCTGTCTCTCTATGACCAGTGTACCTCTATTTGTCAGTGATCATTATAAGTCTATATATACAGTGCACACTGTGACCCACAAATGAGGAAGCACATGCACAATCTAAAGGATCCACCTGGTGTTTGACTTCAGAGCACACTTATCAATATGGCACTTCTAAGAAATGCTGCCATCTAAATGTGAAAAGCAGTGAAGTGCAAAGCCACTACGCCTCCAATAAGGACATTGACCAAGAAGCTTCAGTGTTCAGGCTCGTTGTGTCCGTCTGGGAATTGTCCAAGGATATTACTTCCCTTGCTTTGTACACCTTCTCCCTGTTGTGACAAAACTTTGATCCTATGATTTTATCGCTACCATGAGGCTAATCAAGAAACCCAAAAATGTCTAGCTTATAACAATTACATGGGATTTTATAGGATAGCGATGCAGCAAGTCACTAGAAAGAAGCTGGAATTACTGCTGAAGCAAGTGGCAGCATGCCTGACACAGAATGCTATCACAGCAAAAACAAATGAATTACTTATCCAAAACAACCACTGTTCACGTACAGCAGCTGCTCACTACAAGCATGACTAGTAAAGACTCAGAACAATGGTCAAAATTTGTAACTGAGGGAAAGAGTCTCAAACGTGTGTGAAGCAGCATGGAAATCATAGCTAACAGTGTTAGAAAAATTGTTGCAGGGAGATAAGATCAAAATGCAAATTCAGAGCTGTACTTTGAATGACAAAAACAGTGAGTAATTTGCAGTATATGTCTGTAAAAGAAACTTTAAAAATAAATGTTACCCAGAGACACTGAGGAAACATCCCTAGTGCTTTGTTTAATATTGTTTGAGAGTTATAACACACAATACAGTACAATACAGGGCCTTCAGCCCACAATGTTGTGCCAACCAAATAACTTACTCGAGAAACTACCTAGAATTACCCTACCACATGGCTCTCTATTTTTCGAAGTTCCATGTACCTATCTGAGAGTCTATGAAAAGACCCTATTGTATCCGCTTCCACCACCTGTCCCAATGCATAACAGATAAATAAGGGAGGTATGACTTAGTAATAGGTATACAGTCAATGAACCTCTCCATTACTTTCTGATCAATTCTGGTGTATGATGCAGCAACGACTTTGGGAGCTGGGACTGAAAGCTGGCCTCTAATCCCTAATGGTGTCACTCTGACACTTGTAAGCAAAACCACAGGAGCATAAGTGTCTTTTCAATTCACCTAAATGGGACGTCATTTCCTATACGGTGTACCTATTGGGATGGACCACAGCACAGCTCCAATCACCGAGGAACTCATAAGGTGATTGAAGTTTTTTGCCCTATGATTGAGATCCAGTTTTCAGTACACATTAATACATACTTAATCTCTGGAGAACAGTTTTTTGGAACCTTATTTATTTTTTTAATTTTTGGAGAAGTTGTTCTTTTCGTCACATAAGCAGGTAGCAAACATCTGTGGGAGCATTCACAGATTTTCGTTACATAATAAACTATACCAGGGGTTCAGTGAGCTGGAAAGGAACCTTTCATTGCAGACTTTAACAGGTTTTCCTAGAATTCTAATGTTGTTAAGTGACAATTCATGTCAGAAATTTAAGTTACAAAGTTGCTCTGGTATGTTCTGATACACCCTATATATTGTATTTCAGCACTGCAGTGGTGCAAAATGTAATATAATGTCAGCAAATCTGTCAGGGACCAGAATTCCGATGCTGTCAGAGAATTATTTCCATCGGCTTCAAATCAGGTGCAAGTAAGGTTATGAAGTTGTGCTATGGTGTTTCAGGAATACCAGCAGCCAATCTTCATGGAGAGATGGCATCACCAGTGAAAACTCTGACCATCAGTTTCTCCCTGTCCATCTCATTCCTGATTAAATGGAGTTGTGGCGGAGAGTCAGGCATTTGATCCAAGTATGTTCTTACCTACCTGTATCAGGTTCAAATAAGGTCTGAAATAGCATGAGGAACATGTCACTAATTCCAAAAGTAGGGTAATACTATTGATAGTTATTTGATCACTGGATATTAATATATATATTGAGAAAATGGAAATTCAGTTTTTCTCAAAATAAGGAATGTTATGGGGAGATTTTGTGAGGAATTCAAGATTATTGATATCTGTAACTCAGGTGGTCGATGCTACACATTTTCCAAATTATTTCCATTATGATATCTGTTGAAAATCTACAGGCACTCAATATGTTTTCTTCAGTGCCTCAAGCAGAAAGTCATGCCTATCTGCAGGTGAGAAAAGTCCCAGCAAAATTCATGTAAATCATTGCTTACAGCACATTATTCCCTCAACGTTTTCCAA
Source organism: Hemitrygon akajei (assembly GCF_048418815.1). Lineage (NCBI taxonomy): Eukaryota > Metazoa > Chordata > Chondrichthyes > Myliobatiformes > Dasyatidae > Hemitrygon > Hemitrygon akajei. Next base: position 53,231,776 of record NC_133125.1, read on the forward strand.
TGATCAACTATTCCTTACAAACATTTACTAAACATATTAGTCTGTATCTATTAATTCATATTCCTGGAATCATGATAATTTATTATTGTTTCAATTTACATTCTTATATTGGTCAATACAAATGTACTAGGACATTCGAGAAGTAAGTCGTCGTTCAATATAAAAGCCTTAGATAATAAGGTAATGAAAAATAATTCTGTTACGTATCCTGTAACTGGATCACTTACCAGCAAAGATAGAGAGGTCCGCTGAAGTCTGATGGTACCATTTTCAAACGTTTTTATTTATAAAGGGGCACAAAAGTAAGGTTAATACAAACATTCAGATAACATAAGTCGTCAATACTCAATCTAAAGCGCAGGTATAGTAATAATCAATAAGAAATAAACTCTATCGTTGTCTAGGGGTAATGTATATATTGTCCGCCGTATATCTGAAAGTCTCTTGCGGTCACTGCAGTTCCACCAGCTGCCGTCTTTTGTGGTGTCGCGTTGGTGCACTTTGTTAGAGAGAGAGAGATAGAGATTAAATGAAACAGTTACCCGGCGGGTTTTTCCAACCTTTAGGAGTTCGAATCGTCGGAGTCTCGTTGGGGAATGGACGCTCACTTGTGGCCTCCCCTGTAGCTAAGCCGTTCTTTCGTGGTGAGGTCGCCAATCCCAGGCAAGGAAAAGACGCACACGAACCCCACCACCGGCTGTCACTATTAAATGCTGTCGCAGGATTTCTAGCGTGTCTTCTGGTGCGTCTGGGGGCCGTCTTTACAACCCCTCTTTTATCTGAACTCACGGGGTCTCAGATGTCAATCAGGTTGGGATGATGCAATCTCTCTCCATCTCTCCACCCACGTTGCCCTGAGGGTATACATGTAGTACAGTTCCCAATTCACAAAGGTGTCTCCACGAGACAATGACCACAGTCGCCAGCTTTGCCTCGCTGTGAAACGAGGGACGCCGCACATATATCTCTCTTCTCTTGGGTCATTGACCCCCTCTTCACTAGGGCTCTGGCAATTCTCACAAAGGAGGGGGCTGGGATCATAACAATTCAAAAATCAATACTTTATTGAATGTTTCTATTAAATAGAATTACAGGAATTAATTAATGTAGTGTATAAAAGATACAGATAAAACTAGGTAAACCCCAACTATATTCATACATTTTCCAGTGACCCGAATACAAAGGTTGAGAGCTTATATAGGGTATTGATGAGATCATATGCAGAATGCTATATTTGGTATTGGTCTTCCTATATAAGGAGGTATATAAATGCATTAGAGACAGTTCATGGAAGGATTACTTAACTGAAATTGTCTAAGTCAAGCAAATTGTTTTGGCTGGGCCATCTACTGTACCTGCTGGAGTTTAGCAGGGTGAGAAGGGTGAAACAAGATCCTGGGAGGCCTTGACATGATAGATATGGAGAGGATGTTTCCTCTTGTGGAGGAATCTAAAATTACAGGTCACTGTCTGAAAATGTTGGATTGCCCACTTACAACAGAGATGAGATGGAATTTTTTATTCTCTCGAAGTGCCGTGGAAGCAGAGCCGGAATATTTTTAAGGCAGTGGATATATATTCTTGATAAGCAGGTGGAACAGGGAGTTGTGATCGCCATTGAAGCAGCGTGATCCTATTGAAGAACAGAACAGGCTCATGAGGGCAAGTAGCCTTTTTGTGCTCTTAATGTGTATGTTCATATACTGTATGTGTAGTGTTAGTCATCACAGTTAAAAAGGGAAGCGAGGAAATATCACACAAACAATTATATCACTCCTTGCCAAATCTAGTAATGGTGCAGCCAACAAACAAGGAGAGCCTGTAACATTATCCTTTGCCTTATATTTTGTTAAAGGTTCCATCAGCACAATGTGTTACTAACTGACTGACATTCGGTTACACAAAGGTTTGATTATTTTGCAATTCCTGGCACTGTTGAACAATGGAAAAAAAAATATAAAACTCGATCTCGGTGCCATAAAAAGCTATCCATTATAGTTAGTTAAAAAAAAGCACAATCCATATCCTGCATTCTATCATACCTTCATTAAGATGACATAATTCAGAAGAGAACACAATAAATTAAATTGACCAGGAGTCTTGAAACACAAATAAGATTGTTGCACATGCAGAACTGTTTACTCCCTGCTGTTTAGAATGTTGCAGAGGAAACATGTTTCAGATCCATTGAAATGATTAAAATCAAGAATGAAGAGATCCTAGATCAGGGCTACTGACCAGTGAGACACATTGCTGCCTGGTACCCAGGTACCTGATGTGAGGTGTTGTCTGTATTCTCTCTATGTTTGCATGAGGTTCAACCAGGTGCTCTGCTTTTTCCCCACATTCCAAATATGCACTGGTAGGTTAAGGACCCAAAAAAAAAATCAAAGGGACCATGTGAGAGGTAGTAAGTTGCAGTGATCCAAGGAAATAAGGAAATAGAAATGACACCAATGGCATTGCTACTGAAGAACCTGACATGGATCCAATGGGGGAAATGGCTTCCTTTTGTGTCATTATAAGCAAAAGATAACATATGATAGCCAGGATCACCTTCATTGATGATGCAACCAGAAACCCACTCCCATCAATAGTGCAAGACCAATTATATTACTGGGTAAGATCCATCACTCAAACACAACAATAAGATTTCTGCTGCAATGTCACAATGGCTGGACGGTCGTTTCCGGGAAGGCCAATGTAGACATTCTCTCACACAGGCATTTTGACATATTCCATCATGAATACTCTTGATTTCTGGTAATCACCCAAAACTCTCACAACCAAATCACACAAAAATCTATGAGAAATAGCGATTGTCTGTTCCCACTGCATTATCGTTATGTGGTTGGAAGTTTCTATTTGATCACAGGAATATTATTCCTCCATGGCTCCTGTTTAGAAGTGCAGCTTGGCCTTAATTCACGAAGGCAAGCTTTAAGTGGTGCTGCTCACTCAGAAGATTGGCATTCTGCTGAGACATGCAACGACTCAACAGCACAATTAGTGCTGTACTCATCATAAACAATGCAATGCTGGTCTTTTACTGTATTCCACTCAAATGGCACAGGGGAATCCAGCATTGTGATTGCAACTTCTATGTTCAAGAATTTAATGGGTCAATGGACTCGAAGGAAGTTATTACTGGCAAAAGAAGAAAAGTAGATGTCTTGTGGCTGCTGTGGTGTAAAAGCAATGGACTGGGCTAAAATCTGCATTTTTGATTACTTACCTCCATAACTCCCTTGAGTTTATAAAACTGAGAATTGCATGATTAGCATCCTGCTACTGAATGAAATAATTTTCATGGAGCGATTTTTGAAGTATTTATGCTAACAAATACACATGAGTAGGTTGCACTGGCTGACAAACCATGTGCCTAATCCCGTGCACCCACAGTAGTGAAAGTGATGGCTCCTTAATACAATGAATGCATGGTGGTCACTAAGGAATCACTGAGGATTCCTGCCTTAAACAGTGTCACTAAAATATTACTGATTTAACATGAGCAGCTAAGATAAGATCTCAGCTCACAAGTAAACCTTCTCAATTTCAGATCATAACCTGAACAGTTTGCATCCACAAAGCACATATTATAGAGATATCCACAAAACCCATTGTTTGGTACCTACATAGGCATTGCTTATAATCAGCCTTAACTCACAATTGGTTGTGTGAACTCAGCCTTTTTTCCTTGGAGTGATGGAGAATGAAAGGTGACCTGATAGAGGTGTATAAGATGATGAGAAGCATTGATCACATGGATAGTCAGAGGCTTTTTCTCAGGGCTGAAATAGCTAGCACGAGAGGGCACTTTTTTAAGGTGCTTGGAAGTTGGTACAGAGGAGGTGTTAGGTGTAAGTTTTTTATGCAGAGTGGTGAGTGTGTGGAATGGGCTGCCAGCGACGGTGGTGGAGGTGGCTATGATAGGGTCTTCTAAGAGAGTCCTGATTAGGTACATGGTGCTTAGCAAAATAGAGGGCTATGGGTAACCCTAGGTAATTTCTAAGGTAAGGGTATGTTCGGCACAGCTTTGTGGGCTGAAGGGCCTGTATTGCACTGCAGGTTTTCCATCTTTCTATGATTTTAATTCTTCACCTGCACGAAGCACATACACAAACAAAAACACAGTTTTCTCTACTAGGACAGTACAACACATTAAAATTGCCCGGATTTAGCCATGCAGGGGAATTGCTTTCCCATATGATTACTCCCTGAAGGAGCAGTGATGGTGGTACTTTGGGAGGAAAGTGGCAGATTCCTTGCCCACAGGCAAAGCAGAAGTACTTCATCAGGAAATAGGAGGTAATTCTATATGCTTGACATAGTCACAGCTTCTCCTTGCCTTTCAATATTAACATAATGTTCTACCTGCAAACCCCTTCTATTCTTCACCAAATCAAAGGAGAACCCTATCATGATTTCCACTCCTGAACTCTTGAGCACCCTTAAATAGTCTCCAGAACTGGATAACCCCTCTGCACTCATTGGCCACAAAGTTCTGTTTTCTTGCATAATACGTCTCAGAGGTCAGTGGAGGGGTCTCATATTTGCAAACTAGATTAATGACATACATTAAGGGATTGACCCAAGCAGAAGTAGTTTACTTGGATTTTCAGAAAGCATTTGAAAACGTACTGTGCATGAGGCTGCTAAACAAGTTAAGAGCCCATTCAATTACAAGAAAGATACTAGCAATAGATAGAAGATTGACTGACTGGCAGGAGGCAAAGAGTGGGAATAACAAGGGCCTTTTCTGGTTATCTGCCAGTGTTATTCTACAGGGGTCAGTGTTGGGACTGCTTCTTTTCACGTTATACGTCAGTGGCTTGGATAATGGATTTGATAGCTTTATGGCCAAATTTGGAGATGATATAAAAACAGGTGGAATGGCATGCAGTGTTGAAAGAGCAGGACATTTGCAGAAAGACTTAGACAGAAAAAAAGAATGTGCAAAGAAGTGGCAGATAGAATACACTGTAGGGATTTGATGGCTCTGGGCCTGTACTCATTGGAGTTTAAAAGAATGAGCAGTTATCCCATTAAAACCTTTTGAATATTGAAAGGCATAGAGAAACAGTGGGCATAGAGTGAATGATTCCTATTAGTGAGGGAGTTTAGGACCAGAGAGCACGGCCTCACATTTTCTCCATCTGCCAAATCTTTGAACACTCATTTAACCCGTCCAAATCCTTTTAAGGAGCCTTTGCAAATTGCCTTCCCATCAACCTTTGAATTGTCACCAATTTTGGCTATAGTAAGACCATAAGACATAGGAGAGAACTAGGTCAAATGGATCATCGAGACTGCTCCACCATTTTATCATGGCTGACATTACTTTTCTTAGACCCCTTCTCCTGCCATCTTCCCATAACCTTTGATGCCTTTACGAATCGAGAACCAATCAACCTCCACTTTAAATATTCTCAAGGAATTGGCCTCCATGGTCACTTGCAGCAGTGAATTCCACAGATTCACCATCCTCTCACTAAAGGAATTCCTGCTCATCTCTGTTTTAAAGGGCGGATCATGAATTTTGGAGGATAATGAATCTTTAAAGTCACTGCTCCCTTCCACGTATCAACAACCTAAAGGCAATCTATGAGAGAAAAGATTCTATGGCAATCTGCAACTCCTCTTGAATGTTGGGATCAGAACCACTTTGGAACTGTCTGAGCATGCATGGCAACGTGCTGAGTTTGAGCTATGAGAATCTGAGCTTCTGCTGCAGCATCCAAATGTTGTTGAAATTGAAGCTGAGTTCATCATTCATCAGACACTTTTTTGACTGGAACTGTGGAACTGTAAGCTATAATTTAAGGTATAGAGAAGAAAATAAGCCTCATAAACCTAAAATATTCATAGCTTGTGATTCAAAAGACAGTAAAACTAGTTAAACTGTTGCCAGCCGCACTTAAAATCTGTTCTGCCAAGAAGGCAATCTACAGAGCCAATAACACGGATTGGTTCCCGAAATAACAGTTGCTATCCAAAGACAATAAACTGGTTGGTTAGTATTCTTCAGAATTTAGAAGAATGAGGGATGATCATACTCAAACATCCCAGGTTGTGAGGGAGACTCGAGAGAGTAAATTTTAAGATGTTTGGAGAGTCTTGAACAAGGGACCTAATTACAAGATAAGGGGTTTGTCACTTTGAACTGAAGTGTTAGAGATATCTTTTCACAGTGAATATTTACAATGTTTGCAATTTCCTACCAATGGGAGTTTACAGCCTGGTTCATTAGAAATAGTTAACATAGAGATGGATATATTTTTGAATGACCTTGGGATTGAGGGCTATGGGGATCTGGCATAGAGGAGAAGTTGAGTTGAGGCCATAGTAAATGGCAGGGATGGTCTGCGGGACAACTCGTGTTCCTATTTTATTATGCTCTTTTCAGCAGGAGTAGGACACTTGGAATGAATTTGCAACTTTGCGTTTCCTTGGTCGAGTGAGTTCAGGTTAACTGCGCATTACAATTCCCGCACCTTTATCGGCTTGAACTCTCCTCAACTATCAAATGGAGTGTGAAAGTTGAACCTAAGTGTACATCGTTTTGGCAAGTCTTCTCAGAAATTCCTTTACTTATACTCAACTGTCTGCTCTTAATTGAGGTTGACATTTACGTAGCTTACCAGTAAAATGGCATGCAGGTATATGACTAAGCATCAGGAGTAAGTTTAATAGGTAGTCAGAGACTCACTCATCCTCAGGATGGAGGCAACTAATGTGGCTATAACTCCTTTAACAAGACGTTTCTTGTACTACACTTAATAAAGCATTCAGCTCAGCCGAGCGTTGCCAATATCCAGTAAGCAATGATTCTGCATAGTGGCCAAGGCCAAGGGCAGCCGGTGGACATGTGCAGCATCGGATGGGTGCAATCGTGAAGAAAATTTCCATTGCTGATAGGGAACAGAAAGGTCTCCATAAGTGATTTCAGCTCATTCTGCCCCTTTGCTCACGTTCTTTTTCGTCATTGAACAGCTTCTGACACTTTGTCATGAGACACACATGCTGAGGGCCAGGTAGGAAGGAATACTCAGACCAGGTTACATTAGCCTCTCCTGCAGTAGGACCTCAGGATAAGTAAGCTGGCTTCAGATTTTTGACTCTGAAGGTTTAATTAATGACATATACCCTCACTAGATGTGTGCAATTCTTTAATGAAAAACACTGAAACAATTTACACTGCCAATGTGCACACAGAACAATGACTGTTTTGTTTTCTCCCTAATCCAAGAAGCATATGAAGCTTATTATAGCCTCATCTTCAACCTACCCAATGGCATTCTTTCAATCCAACCTAGGACAGGAATTAAACATTGGAGCCTTTCAAAGTTTCTGGAGCATACTACATTATCCTTCCTGATCCTTCTTATTCACCAAGCAGTCTTCACTGTCAGAGTGCCCCCAAACTTTTGTCCTTAATTCCCAATAAATCACTCCTGAAGTGGGACACCTCAAAAGAAACATTTCTTTGTTGGCTTCAGGCTACAAACTAGGGTGTCAGGGGAAAGACTACCATTGGCTTTCATAGCTAAAGAAGCTACGTTGCGCTCTGTATCAATAAAATAGAAGCCAACTAGTCTAACAACCAACAAGCTGTTCTTAAGTCCTATACATTCAACTTCAGTAGACATGTCAAGCAAGCTGCAAGATAAAGCTTATCTAAGTATGCAAAGAAGTTGCAAAGTTTATTTTGAAACTCAAAAGCTTTCAATTTCTTGCCAACTATTTGCCATTACTGGATACTAATAAAGATGAAGTGCTTTTTAAGCTTCCAAATTCTTTCACACTTATTATCTGGAAACATCCAGTCTTACTAGATGTGCAGAATTTTTGCAGACAGTATTCAAATCTCACCTCCTCATCAGAATATGGAGCTGTACCTTACCCTGGATTGCTGCCATTTTATTCTGTTTTAAAAAAACTGGAACCCAAAAGGTGCAGAATTATGCGTACAATCCTTGCCCGCAGCAGAATCAGTGATCACAAGGTTCCTTAACATGTGGGTAACGAAAGACTCCTGAGCAAAAAAAAAGTTGCATTGCATTAAGCAGCAATTGGGAAAGAACAGTGTTTACCTGCAATGAAGCCTTTCAGATTTTGGCTGCAAGTTTAGGAAAATCATGTTCACTTGTCAGAATAAGAACATCTAATTGGCATTGTACCATAAATTCTATGGTTCATATGTAGCCACTATAGCAGCATTACTTTATTTAATGGCCACAATATTCACTTAAGCTAATTTTATGAATGTGCCCACATGCTGAAATAGATTAGATTGATATATTGATATATGTATAAACATGTAATTTGCATTACAATAAATTCTATATCTTAGTCATCTTACAATCAAGTATGTCTGGGAAAGCACTTAATGACAGTTGGATGAGTTCATGACTTCTAGCTGCACTTTAGAGTATTTTGACAGAAAAGTGTTTGACAGATTTATGATTAATCGAGAAAACCACAGAGAACATACTGTACTTGCCTAAACATATTATGTCCTGTATTCAAAAACAAATATAAATCAATTATCACAGTAAGGGAGTGGGAAGTAAATGTTTAAATGTTTCTCTAGAAACAGTTCAATGCATGAGAAAATGAGAATGTGTCAATGGTTAAACAAATAGCCTTTTACATTCCTCAGAGTTACAGCATAGTTTCAAACAATATTGTAAATGGGTCATTTAGTAAATGTCATGGATGATTTCCTCCAGTATGATGGAATACTAAGATTAATGTTTTGCATCTTTATGTTATAGATCAGTCAATATTAATAGGCTGGTGCTTCAAACACAAATGGAACAAGGCAATTATTAAAGGAAACAACCGTTTCTGACAATTAATGTTGTTTTGAAGTAATATTTGATGCCTGCTCTCACAAATCCTGATTTTCAATAGGCTTATTATGACATGAAGGATTTAATTATGATCCAATGAAATTAATTGGATGGATCATAGAATCATTTTTGCCTCTTCATAAATGCTATAACATGGCAAAAATGGATAAAATCATAGTTCTGGCTAGAAGAAGGCCATTCTATCCATCCCATCTCCATGAGCTCTCAGGAGACCCAGATGTCAGTTCCATTTCTCCATTTCATTCCCAAAGTCTTACAAATGATTCTGCCTCAGACACCTATCCAAGTTGGGCAAATATTTTTTTCAATGTCTTGCTTTTTCTTGGCTCAGTTTCTGGCTTGGTAATTAATGCTGAAGTCATTTACATGTGCTGAAGAATCTATCTGAGAAGCAGAGTGTGGTGGGGTAAGCAAGCTTTTCTGATTGGAAGTCTGTGACTAGTGACGCACTGCAGGGCTCAGGTTGGAATCCCTTTTTTGTGATATATATTAAAAATTATCCACTTTGGTTGCAAGAACAGGAAAACAGATTATTATCTGAATGGTGGCTGATTAGGAAAAGGGGAGGTGCAATGAAACCTGGGTGTCATTGTACACCAGTCATTGAAGGTGGGCATGCAGGTACAGCAGGCGGTGAAAAAGGCAAATGGTATGTTGGCATTCATAGCAAAAGGATTTGAGTACAGGAGCAGGGAGGTTCTACTGCAGTTGTACAAGGCCTTGGTGAGACAGTACCTAGAGTATTGTGTGCAGTTTTGGTCCCCTGAAATGGAAGCCAAGAGGTTTGCAGAAGTTTGTGTTTAATAAATTAGAACCTAGAACAATACAGGACAGGAACATGCACTTTGCCCCACAGTGTTTGTGCTGACTGAGATGTATATTCAAACTGAATATCTGCAGCACTCAATTATCTGTATTAGACCCATGTCCGTTTATGCCTTGCCAATATGAATGGCTGTCCGTATATCTCTTAAAATTAGTATTGGATAAAACCAGGCACAAACCATCATGCAAACAGCAAAAATTTGGATTTTGCTAGCCTTTTTAATGCAAGTTAAATGATCCCATAGCACTATATAGTGTCAGGTCTGCATAGGCAGGCAACTCACAGTCTCCACCCTGCTAACAGGGATCACCTGACAATTGTTTCCAACTCATCATCTGTATCCTATTTAAACTGAGCTCTCATCCACAGCCCTTGTTCAACCTCAGCCATCAGCTCTGAGCTTGAGTTACCTTGTTGCGTTAATTATCTTCCTTGTGACACACTTGTGGCTTGTTATTTTGTAGTTTATTAGTAAGTATTGCTTACTGCTGAATTATCTGTGCTGTGACACACACACAAAATGCTGGAGGATCTCAGCAGGCCAGGCAGCATCTATGGAGAAGAGCACAGTTGACATTCTGGTCTCAGCCCTTCAGCATTTTAAGTGTATTACATTGATTTTGCTTGTTTGAAATTATCTCAACTGCTAAATTTGGGTCAAGCCTCCTCTATATTTGCTGACACAAAGGACTGTATTAGTAAGAACTGAGATGAAGTATAAAATGTTCCAATACAGTTGACTAAACACCTTGTCAAAGAGTTAAAGCAGGATTGCATTAGAAGAGTGTGGTGGAAATGGGAAGAGGAAATTCCACAGAATGACAACAAAATTCCTCTAATTCTTAGAGTATTGTGGTGCTGAAAGTATACACACTGACTAGATGTATCATGGCAATTTGAATGTGCAGCAACAGATGAAGCCCCAGAGAGTAGGGAACTCAGCCTAATACACCATAGTCACATCCTTTTCCAACATTGATAGTGTTTACATGAGACACCAACATCAATGGTCTCCACCATCCAGACCATGCCATCTTCTCTCAGTTACCATTAGGCAGGAGTTTACAGAAGCCTGAAGTCTCATACCTCTAGGTTTAGGAACAGATGCTTCCCTGCAACCATTTGGTTCTTGAAACAACTTGCACAATCCTAATCATTACCTCAGTATAGTAACATTATAACACCTTTGCACTACAATGGGCTTTGATTTTTTATAATAATTGTTTTCTCTTGTATAATGCTGTATAATTTATGTTTATACCTTTTTCTTGAAAGTTATGTCCCTAGTTGTGACATGCCTGTGTTATTGATGAAGTACAGTATGTACTTGTACATTGCACCTCTACATACATGTACTTTTGTATATGACAGTAAACTTTGACTTCGACATATCAGTGATTGGAATCAAACCTCGCACAATAGAAGATGGTTGCAGCTGTTGGATGTCAACCATTCCAGCCCCAAGGTATCATAGCAGGAGGACCCCAGGGCAGCATCTAAGCCACAACCATTTTAAACTGTTACTCTGATGACCTTTTTTCCCATCGTAAAATCAAAACTGGATATGATTACCAGTAATTATGCGGTATTCAATTCCATTCCCAACTCTGCAGCAAATTAAGTAGCTCGTGCCAACGTACGCCAAGACCTGGATGGCATTCATGCGTGGGTTGATATGAGTGGACTTGTAACATCCATGCTGGGAAAGTGGCTTTTTGATGCCCATATCTCAAAAATGAATGAAAACAGATCAAAGAAATTGTAATGACTAAAATGGAAGCCAAGAGGTTTGCTGAAGTTTGTGTTTAATAAATTAGAACCTAGAACAATACAGGACAGGAACATGCACTTTGCCCCACAGTGTTTGTGCTGACTGAGATGTATATTCAAACTGAATATCTGCAGCACTCAATTTCTAACCTGTTCATATGCCTGTCTAAATGCCTCTCAAAAGATGCTATTGGAATTGCTTTCAGTGTCTCCTCTGGCAGAATGTTTGAGGCACCTACCACTCTTAAAAGTTCCTTCATAAATCTCCTTTACATTTCCTTAGAGCTACGCTCTCCCGTATCTGACATTTCCATCCTGGTGAAAAGACCGTAACCGCATCGCCTATTTATCCTTCGCATAATTTTATATACTTCAACCAGGTTACCCCCCGCCCCCAGCCTTTGATGTTCAGCAGAAAATAATCCAAGTTTGTCCAACCTCCTCCTGACAGCTAATGCTCCCTAATCCAGGCAACGTCCTGGTGAAAAGCTTCCACATCTTCCTGTAAAGGGGCAATCAGAACTAAGCACAATAGTCCAAATAATGCCTAACTGAAGTTTTATGCAGCTGCAGCATGATTTGCTAACTTTTATGCTCAATACCCTGACCAACTGAGGTATGTATACTATATGTTTCTTTATCACTTTCCATACACACACACTGGAGAAAATCCCTCTTACATGGGCAGAGACCGTTGTACCTAACACACAATGGAGATCTGTACTTAAAATTTGCTCATAGCCTGGAGAGTTAACCCATAAAACATTTTGTAACCATTGACATAGTTCAAAAATGTTTTTGAATCAGCTTGCGTTAATCTGTAGGCATGAATTCCTGGAAGTGGATTCAATCACCTGGCTGCAAAGTTTAAATTCAAAACACAAAGCAAGAGATAAAATCCTGACAACTGTTGTATAAATGGGCATAGAGAGTAAAGTAAGTATGAAAAGATTCTAAAATCTTTTAACACAGTTACTGGCTTTTTTAAAATTCACAGATCAGTGTTAATGGTGAGGAATTCAGTGAGAGGAAAACAGTCAGTGATATTACCCAGTGATAACATCCAGCAGTGTTTTGTTATTCCACTAGATTGAAAGTTGTTGATAAATTGAACACAACTATCTTCCTTTGCGCTTGAACCAGTTTTCAGTTTGCTTGGCTTCAGTTTTGCTTGAACCCCTGGGTGACATGGACCAGATGGTACTTTGCTGTTGAGAATAACTGGTTTCTCCTATCTCTGGTGTTGAATCTAACATCTCCTACATTTAATTTATTAGATGCTGTTGAATGAAATTCAAGGATTGGCTCTTGGAACCCCTCAGTCTTATGCTAATGAGAACCCCTCATGGTAGCGTAGTGGTTAGCACAACACTTTACAGTATCAGCGACCCGGGTTCAATCCCCGTCTCTGCCTGTAAGGAGATCGTACGTTCTCCTTGTGACAGCGTGGGTTTCCTCCTGGTGCTCCAGTTTCCTCCCACATTCCAAAGACATTCCGGTTTGTAGGTTAATTGGTCATTGTAAATTGTCTTGTGATTAGGCCAGGATTAAATCAGGGGGATTAATGGGCAGCGTGGCTCGAAAGACTGGAAGGGTGTACTCCATATGTATAATAATCTCAATAATAATAAGTAAATCACACCACAGCCTCTGTATGGACTGGTGATTACATAAGCACAGACAGGTGAAAATCTGGTCCAAATACTGTCTATTCAGCCTCACCGTATTTATAATCTAAGTGGGTAGGGTATTTTGCCTGGTTTTGACCACCTGGTTAGAGAAAGGATATTAAAGCTTTGAAAAAAACCCGCTGTATTATACTAAAGATGAGTGGTTTTAGTACTGAAGGGAAATATTAGAAACGATGATATAAAAGTGTGTCCTTTCTTGCATCTATTGTTTAATCTGCACTAATGAGGAAAATGCTCCTAAGCAGTTAGGCTCTTGCTGGCATGTTAATGAAATTCATTGATAATAATATTAAGGTAAACTGGCCTGGGTCCCATACAGCACCATTTAGCATATGTCTACATGGGTGATTGAATTTCTGGACTATAAGGACTTCCAGGGTGGTTACATTTAAATTGCATTGTAACAGATTTTAAATAAACAACTATACTTATATAGGAAATAAAAAGATCAAGTTAACATACAAATCCTCATTTACAACAAATAAATATAATTCTGCTATCATCATAAGCAACTTTGCACAAAAGGATGGGAAAAAAGCGATGAACAATTTTCGACAAAATAGAATTATTATGGCTTTCAACTGTTTCGAAATGTGTACTCAGGGAGGATTCACAGCCGTAATGTATTTCAGTCAAGGTTTTAAACATTATCTTGATAAACTGGTGTTTATTTCTGTGACTCTCACATTTTTTTTCAAATTCGCCCTAACTATTCCAAGAAGGATAATATTAAGTTAATCTGAATCTGAAGTATCTAAGTCTGCTAAATCAGGAAGAAGTGACCTCAGTCTGGTTCACGGGAAAGTGCAGATATCGTCCTGAGGAGAGATTCTAAACAGGCTGATAACAATGAATATCTCTGTCTTTACCATGGAGAAAGACATGAGATAGTTGATGGGAATGTCTTGGGGATGGTCCCCATTAAAGCAGAGATACTGAATGATTTAAAATGTATAAAAGTAGATAAATCTCCAGGCTCTGATCAGGTATATCTGGGAAAATCAGGGAATTTTACAGTGAATGGTAAGGTCCTGGGGAGTGCTGTAGAACAGAGGGACGTAAGTATGCAAGTACATGGTTCCCCTGAAAGTAGTGTCGCAGGTAACCTTCGTCATTCAGGGCACTGAGTACTGAAATTGGGATGCTATGTTGCAGTTGTGCAAAACATTGGTGCGGCAGTATATGGAATATTGTGTTGTGTTTTGAACACTCTGCTATAAGAAAGATGCCAGCAAGATTGCAGAGGCATTTTATGTAGGTGTTGAGTTATGGATAGACATTCAGCAAACTGGTACTTCATTCATTTTATTGAATGAGAATGAAGGACGATCTTATGGAGATGTATAAAATGATGAGGGGAATAAATAGGATCTTTTCCTATTTTCCAATTTTCCTATTTATTTTCCTATAGGTTGGGGATCAGGAACTAGATGGTATGGGTTTGGGGTGAGAAGGGAAAGATTCAATAGGAACCTAAAAGGCAACTTTTTCACTCAGAGTTTTGTCAGTTAATGGAATAAGCTGCCAGAGGAAGTGGTTGAGGCATGTACATTAACAACACTTAAAAGGCAATTAGTCAAGTACTTGGACAGGAAAGGGTTAGAAGGATATGGGACAAACTTGGGCAAATGGGACTAGCTTCAATAGGAATCTTTCAAATCTCTTACTATCTTTCCTTTCAGTTAGTCCTGACGAAGGGTCTCGGCCCGAAACGTCGACAGTGCTTCTCCTTATAGATGCTGCCTGGCCTGCTGTGTTCCACCAGCATTTTGTGTGTGTTGCTTGAATTTCCAGCATCTGCAGATTTCCTCGTGTTTGCTCAATAGGAATCTTGTTCGGCATGGACCATTTGGGCCAAAGGGCCTGTTTTGCTGTATGAGTCTATAACTCTGAGGAGTCAGGTGTTTGCCATGTGAAGGGCCCCACAGTTCCACAAGTAAACATGAATAAAGATGTTATCTGTATGTATTTTATTTCATTTTAGAGATACAGCATGGTAACAGGCCCTCTGGCCCTAAGACCAATTATGCCTATGTGACAAGTTAACCGACAAACCCATCTACACATCTTTGGAAGTGGGAGGAAACCCACATGGTCATGGGATGAACGTATGAGCCCCTCACAGACAGTGGCAGGATTTGAATCCAGGTTGCTAGCACGGTAATATCATTGTGCTGGCCACTACCCTACCGTATCAGAAAACCTACTGGTTGTACAATACATTATAATATCCCTGTATAACCAGATCCTTGATACTCAACACATGCAAGGCACATGGCAATGCCATATTCAGCTGTTTTGATTTTGGCTCATCAGAAGATTTCACCATTAGTTATTAAATTGTTCAAAATTCACTTGATGTGTCAAAGTGTAGTCAATTTTCCATCAATGAAGTTTTAATTTCTCATCTGTTTGCCTGGTGCAGGTTTGCCTGCTCCATAGCACTATACAAGTGTGTTGGAGGCAAATGAATGATTTTGGGAAGCAGAGTGCAATACATTGGCTTTACTATTCAGTAAACTGAGCACTCCCGACTGAGGATACACTTCTAGTCAACTCAATACATCTACAAACCTACTAAATATCTTCAGCAGGAGAACAACAGATGATCAAATTCAAAATGCTACATCAAATTCTGCATTGCATTGCTGAATTGCTGGATCAGATACCCTGAATTCTTTGGACGTATTACCCATAGCCATTTATTTCTACAGTATCTTCACATCTTTAATTGAACTTCTCCCTCAGTTCTACTATATCAATTATCTGTTGAAAATCTAGGAATATGCATGTTCTTGTTCTGCCGTCTTTGAACTGGTTGTTACATCCAAGAAACACAATTAGACTAGTCAAACACGACTTGCCGTCCACAAAACCATGCAGACTCTACACAAGCAGACTGGGGAAGAATTCACTGTCATTTACAGACTTTACAAATAACTTTATACTTACTGCAGGCAGTGTTTGCAGCAGCAACTTTGGAGATCACCAGGGAGAATCCTATGCAGTGGGAGGAGATCCAGCCACAAAGCCTGCCCCCAAAAAACCCAAAAGTCTTTGGCAGGAGGCTAAGCCATTTCCACGCAATCAGCTGCAAATGACAAAAATAGTCAGATTCTAAAATACTTAAAATATAAAAATACAAGTAAATCCCAAAGTAATTAAGTTAAAGATTAAAATAAAATCAAGAAGGTCATAAATTATCTGTATTGAACATAAACATAAGAACATAAGAGATAGGAGCAGGAGTAGGCCAATCGGCCCCTCAAGCCTGCTCCGCCATTCAACAAGATAATGGCTGATCCAATCTTAACTCTAGTTTTCACCGAATCCCACAAGGCAACAGTGCCAACCAACAGGGCACCATGCTGCCCATTTTATTTTATTATTCATCCCGCCCAAACCCATGTGATCACCCGGGGGGAAAAAATCGAGTTGCCAATTGAGGAGAAAAAATCTGGAAAATTCCTCTCCGACCCATCCAGGCTATCGAAAACTGGTCCAGGAGATCACATGGCTGATCTAAACCTAGCCTCATGTCCACTTACCTGCTCGCTCACCGTATCCCCTAATGCCATTTTTATCCAGATTCTTTGGAGAACTTAACAATGCTGGTTTTACATTTAGAAGCAATTTAAAAATCTATTTTTGCTACTTAAGTTATTTAGTCACGCACTTGAGATTCTTACTGTTGCTCCCTTCCCTCTATACCAAGAGGTAAGTACAAGTTTCATCTTTCAGATTCTCCGGTGGGCATTTCATTCAGGTTGCTATGATGAAGACAACTGCACTGCTCAATAGAGCACTATATGAGGTCATTCTTACCCTTGGCCATTAGGCTCCATAATGAGTCAACCTGTAGCTGGGGAAGTGATTACCCTCTCCGTTAGATAGTTAAAAGTAACTTATTTTTATTCTTTCTTACTTCTCTTCTAATGTTTATACATCTGTGCACTTGTATTGCTACTGTGACACTGTAATTTCCTTTGGGATCAATAAATTATCTATCTAAAAATATATCTATCTATCAACTCCCATTCTAAGCTGAGGAAGTTGAACATTGGAGTGAAAACTGTTAAAAGCAGCTTCCAGATGTTTTTGTCATACATGTGCAAATGCAGAAGTTGTTGTCACATATACACAGCAACATCTACTAACATATTCCCCATATTTCTCTGAAAATTCTGTGCCATTATGGTTTTTGTTGTCCTTTTACCAATTAATGAATTTTACCATTGTTGTGATTAAGTTTCACCTGCAGTTGAATTAATATCCATTCTAGCTCTTTCACAATCTTGAAAAGCTCCATCAGCTTCCTCCCTGAAAAATAATGTCAGCCCTCTTTTTCATCTTCCCTGCTGCCTATAACCTCTTGGATCAAGAATTGTTGCTTTAGATCTTTTTAATCAGCTACCCCAGGACTCTGTAGCCATAGCATAAATTTGAGACTAGAGCAACTCACAAACTATGTTAAGTTGCTGGACTACAATCTAGGGGCCTGTCCTACTGATCTAGTATAAAATCCAAAATGACCACCAGATAATTGAATTCTGGGTAATTAGTACAGCTGAAGTGAAATAAAAACCAGTTATTATCACTGATAACTTCACTCACCTCAACACTGAACTGATTCTACAATCGATGGACCCACTTTCAAGGACCTGTAACTCATGTTCTGGTATTATTGATCTATTTATCTACTTATTTATTCATCTATATATTTATTTATGTTTGTTAGCTTAACTAATTTGCACAGTTTGTCTTCCTTTGCACAGTGGTTGTTTGTCAGTCTTTGTTTTAGTGTAGTTTTTCATTGATTCGATTGTATTTCTCTGTTCTACTGTGAATGCCTGCAAGGAAATGAATCTCAAAGTAGTATTTTGTGACATATACATACCTTGAACTTTTGATTTAAAAACTACTGCATCATTTAAAAACCCAGCTTGTTCACTGAGAAGAAAAGCTGTGGCCCTAACTTGGCCTGAGCATATGTGAATCTAGACTTAGTGACTCTAGACTTCTCCCCATTACCAATATTGCTACCCTCCTTTTTTTTTAGCAGCATAGAGGCATTCATGAAGAGTGTATGGACTGACTGAGCTTTCAGGTTTTTGATATAATTACTGTGTATAGTTACTCATAAATTTTGGGCTGTGAAAGAGAATTTTTGGGACTTGTTTTTACTGGCTGCCACAGTTGGCTCTCTGCTGTGACTCAAGCAATCAATTCCAAGGCAGACCCAGTGGCTGCTCATCATGCTGACAAATTTAGCTTTCAAACAGATGTTATATCCTATTTACAGATGTAGGGTGCCTAACATCTGTTCTAGACAGCTGGTTCAAACACCTAAAAAGTAATACTATTTCAATAATCCTTTGGTAAATACTTAGTGCCAGTACATACTGTACATAGGACACACTATACATAATCCATGTCTACAGCAAGGATTACTGTCATATATTATTGACAGGGAAAGAATTACTGCAGAAATAAAGAGAAAATTGTGAAAACTCTACCACAATCTGCAGAGAGGATAAGCAAATTCATATTTCAACCATTGCTGAAGATAAAATTATATTAAAACTACATACAGAGAAAGGTTAGCATCACCTTTACATTTTTAATTTACTAGAGTTTATTAAGCTTCTAAAATGCTGTTAACATTATGAGAGAGGAAGAAACCTGAAACAGTTTCAAGTATGAGAGGAACTGAAGGGATGGAAGGTAAGAAGAACTGGCTGACTGCTCACTTCACCAGCTGATTGTTGTTCAGGTAGTAGGCCCTCTGCTCAAGCATTAACCAAGCTCCCTCGCAAGAGCATTGACTGCATACCTAAGGACCCCCTGTTTAATAGTTCAGAAAGACATTCACAATCACAGGATGTCTCGAAGTACTGCACAGTCAATAAAACACTTGTAAAATCTAAACAGCTCTGTAATTTAAGACATTTGGCAGCCACTTTACAAACACCAAGCATTCACAAACAGCAACGTAACATTAGATGCAACATTTGTTTTAGTTATGATGATTAAAGGACAAATATTGACAAGGACACCAAGAATAGTCCCCCTGCTTTTCTTATCTGTATTGTCAGTAGATTTTTGATATGTAAATAAAGATAAAAAAGGGCTTGACAAAGTCATAAATTCAGTGTCACACAGCTCAGAGATAGGCCACATACGGTCCATTATGTCAATGCTGGCAATCTTGTCCATCTTAAGTAAATCCTATCTGCCAAAGTTAGGCCTTTATCCTTCAAGTGTGTGCCCAAATATGTTTTAATGTAGTGATTGTACCTAATTCAAACACCTCATCTGACAGATGTCTAAGTATCAAAAACTTATGTGCAAATAAAAACCTTAAATCTCTTTTAAAGCTCCTTCCTCTCATCTTAAACCAATGTTGTTGTTTCACTACAGCTACCATGGGAAATATTCTAATTACCCTATCTAACCCCTTATAATGTTACTTTTTTTTTCAGGTCACCATTCAGCTTCCTTTGCTACTGGAAAAATGAATGAAAAGTATCTAATCTGTCTCCATAACTGAAGTCTTGCAATCCAGGTAAAACATCCTGATGAATCTCCTCTGCACCGCCTCCAACAGAACTACATCCTTGCTATAGTATGCCCACCAGAACTTCAAGCCATACTCCACCTGCGGTATAATCAGTATTTCTCTGCCCAAAATGGACCATCTCACACTTGTCAGAATTAAATTCTATTTAGCAAATGCCTTGCCCAACTTCCTGTCTGATCTAAATGGTCCTGATGTAACCTTAGTCGACCTGCCCCACCATCCGCAATCCCAACAAATTTTGTGTCATCCTCAAGCTAACTATTTATGCCTCCTGATCACTTAAGTGGTGAAGAAGATCCGGCTGTACGGGAAGGTGTTGAGGACAGGAGGGGTCCCTCCGCTGTGAGGGGAGGGAAAAGGGAAATATCATAAGCATAGGAAGCAACAAAAAGCTGAGTCACAAACGAGAGAAAATCTGCAGATGCTGGAAATCCGAGCAACACACACAGAATGATGGAGGAACTCAGCAGGCCAGGCGGCATCTGTGGGAAAAAGTAAAGTTGAGTTTCAGGCCGAGACCCTTACTGAGGACTGCATTCTCATGCCTAATGGCTCAGTTTTAGTTATTTATCCATTAATGTTCCACTTAACACCAATGTATTTAACACTAATTTATTTGACATAATGTGTCTTTAACTTTAACTAAACCTGGATTTTTTGGCTTAGAATACATAAACATGCGGATTAGGAGCTGCAGGCTCCACTACGTCTCAGGTCTAAACATTATTCACTTCAATGTAACTACAATTCTAAGTCCAACCTGCTCCTGGGAATCTTCTATCCCATTTTTTTTATCATGGATATATTCAACCAGAAAAAAGACTCTACTTCCATTGCCTTTTTACCAAAAGAGTTTGAAAGTCTCAAGATGTGTCTTAAGTGAGCACACTCACTTTTACAAACAATGGAATCTTTCTAGATTGTTTTACAAGAGGAAGCATTTATATTTTGTAACTTCAAAACATTAAACTAATTCAAAGGAAAACAAGAGAGCCGAGGGACGTGAGCCTAAGTTTGTTCTTTACTTTAAGCGAGGCATGCACATCGTGTGGTAGCATCACATTTGAAATTCATCTATTTTTACATATAACCGTAATTAGTTATATAAAAACAAAGAATGCTTAATCAAACAATATATTTATAAGATTATTCAAATATTACTGAAATATTAAATTCACTACACTCCTCCCTGTTCACGTAGCTGTAAATTCCATCTCAATATAGAAAGTATCTCAGCTAAATATACAGTATACTATATAATATAACTATTATGTAGACGTTCACAGCTGAGCTCATTTTAAATTGTCCCAGTCAGGCCTAAAAGATTTACTCGCTGTGGAGGATTTGTTACTTTTATAGAATAACATCTTTCCTGACAAGTGCGATCTCTTTCCTTGGCAGGTGAAACTCGTGGCTGTGAAAGCACCTCAAGTTCTGAGGCCTCCTCCGAGATGGTTGTAGGAGTTGACTCTGAGACTGCAGGGGGTGGTTCTAACAACTCTGGACACCATTCTTCTCCTTTTTCTTGGTGTTTCTCTCTCTTTATTGCACACTTTTTCTTTCTTGCGTTCCTTCTCTCACACCTTTCATATTCTCACTTACATTCTTTCTGTCTCTCTCTTCTCTCCTTTTCAACTTGCCTTTCTTCTTTGTGGGATGTGCATCTTGTGCAGGAACATTTAGTTCACTGGAGTATTCTCTTATGAATCCTTCCATTGCTTCCTTTATGATCTGATCTCTTCTCTTGGTTTCTTCATCCATATCATCTAACGAATCCTCTGTTTCCATATTTCCGCTGACACCTTGACCTTCCTTCCAGCTTAAAAGTAAGCTGCCTTTCACAAATAACTGCCAGATTAACATATCAAAAACTTTTGCAGATTTGTTGCCGACAAAAACTGTTGGAGTTGGACCACCGCTTTTGTCACTTTCATGATTTCTCTGAGCCTTACTTGGTCTAATATGCTTTCCAACCAGAGGCACAGAGGTTGGCACCAACCCTTTTTGCCATCTGTTGGGCAATGGTTCATGGTGTGCAGCATGGAGATAGTCGTAGCATCATGCAGTACCTTTCTTAATTCACTTTCAGCTGTTTCTGTTGCAGGGGGTGTAACATGCAAACTGTGGATGGACCTCCAATCAATTTACCGTTGTCTCAGCCAATCATGCACCACATTGCCAACCCTCCTGTTTTAACCACATACAACCTCAATATGGCTTGTTGGTTGTTGTACTTCACCGTTACAAATTTCATAAATGGAGTTCTCTTTTCTCCAGTGTAAGTTCTTACTTGGATATCTGCAGGCTTCAGTTTAGTATCTTTGAAATGCTGATCAAATTCATTGTGTGGAATGACTGAAACAGCTGAGCCAGTGTCCAATTCCATTTTAATTAATTTGCCGTTTACTTCTGGTGTAAGCCATACTGCTTGTCTCAAATTCAAATTAAATCAAGTTCATGTTTAATTATCATTCAGCCATACATGAACACACACTGAATGAAACAGCATTCCTCTAGGGCCAAGGTGCAAAACACACAGAGCACATTCAAGCTAGTGAGCGCAAATACAGTCACAAAAAGAAATATTTAAAATCCCTAAGTGACATGTCCCACAAATTAATGGTGCGGGAACCCAAACATACATGCAGTCCAGCATGTCATTCCACTGATCAGATACTGGGGGGGAGCACTGATGGCAGAGGCCAGCCTCCAACCGAGCATGGATGCCACGCTACACCACTTCTGGTGTTTCCATTCCTGGCTTGCAGCAGCAGGCAAGCCTGCAGCTTGAGGCCTAGTCCCTGATACAACTGAGGCCACACAGCTCCCCTGCCATCTGTCACCCCACCACAGAAGGAAAACAGGCCTGTAGCATCTTACGTTATCAAGGTCGAACAGGGTCTTGTGATCACACAAAAAAAATCGAAGACAATCACCCACAGATACATTGCACACTGCCTTCATGCACCAACTCTATGGCCTTCCTGTAGCAGGCAGCAACATGGTCTGCACCAAATTCATCTCCTTCACCAGTGAAAGCTCACTGATGGGGTAGATCCGCAGTTCCCAAAGTTCTTGGAGTCCAGCATTGTCCTGCGATCATAAAAAGAATAATTTAAAACAGAAAAAAACACCTTGGGTTGGGTCGGCCTGTGAGAGGCCACTGTGTCTGAATATGCTGCCATCTTACTGGAGAACTGTTAATTTTCAAATTGTACATCTCAAGTCTAGCCAGTCCTGTGTCACTCTCACCATTATCAGAATTTTCATCAACAGCATGCAGAAAAGAGAGGCTCGCTCCATTATTGGAGTCAAACTGGACAATTGGAGGCTGTGGTAGAACAAAGGACCCTATGGACAATCCTGGCCATTCTAGACAGTGTTTCTCACCCTCTGCATGCCACCTTGGCTAAACAGAGGAGCACTTTTAGTAATAGATTAAGACAACTGTGCTGCTCCAAAGAGCGCTATATGAGGCCATTCTTACTTTTGGCCATTAGGCTCTTTCGGGGAAGTGATGACCCCCTCCTGTTAAACTGTTTGAGGTAACTTAATTTTTATTCTTTCTTACATCTCTTCTAATATTTGTATATCTGTGCACTTGTAATACTATTGTGACACTAATTTCCTTCGGGATCATTGTAGTATCTATTTATCTATCTATTAGAGCTCCTTTTGAAACTGCAACTTGACATTTTATCTTTACCTCTTCTTTGTATAGTCAATTTAGTTTTCTCTGCCCGACATGCTCTTTGTAAGTGCCCTTCTTTGTTGCATTTTTTGCAAGTTTCACCTTTAAACCTGCATTGGTGTGATGTATGTAACCCCCTACCACAATGGTAATAAGATTTGTTCAGCCAGACCCGTTTCTGTTTAGATGTTGCAATTTTTTTCACTCTCAGTTTCATTCCTGACTGCAACACAATTGTGCCTCTGTCTGCTGTTTCCACTGATACAGAAATTTCAACTGCTCTTTTAAATGTAAGCTGTGCTGTTTTTGAATACTTTCTTGATAGACTCCACAAACTAAACGATCTATCAGTGCATCATTAAGCCCACTATTGTACTGACAATTCTCAGACAACTTCTTCAATTCAGCCATGTACTGTGAAATGGATTCCACTTCCCTTTGATTCCACTTATGAAACTTAAAGCGTTCTGTAATCAGTAATGGTTTCACTTCTAAATGTTCCTGCATTTCTTTCATGATATCAGCAAAGCTAATTTCAAGTGGTTTGGTTGGAGCAGTTAAACTTTGAAGCAAACTGTATGCCTTTAAACCCAATGCACTCAGCAGAATTGATACTTATGTCTCAATGGCCATTCCATTTTCTTTAAAATACTGCTCAATTTGCTCAGAATATAAAATCCATTTATCTGTTGTGTAATCAAATGAGTTTATCTTTCCAAGGTAGCCAGCAATTTCTACTCTTTTCTTAATAATTATCATCACGCGGTACTCACTGTTTATGAATCCATGATTCTTCCATTTTCTGTCTTTTTAAAAATTTTGATTGTTGTCTTTCCTTCCATGCTGTTTATAGGCAGGAGTGGTGAAAAGTTGAGGCCACAGCACCTATCACTGTGGCATATTACTTACAGCATTCTGTTAGTAAAGGAAGTCCTTTCTATGCCTGCTCTCTGCAGCTTATTAGCCACTCAGTCTTCCATCTTTGCCAAATTGTTACTTCCAACACCATGATTTTTTTTATTTTTGACAATGACATTTGATGAAGCAGCTAATCAAATGCAGATACTTACTAGAAATCCAAATATAGTACATTCACTGGTTCCCATTTTAACAGAAACATATGTTACTTCTTCAAAAGAGATTGTCTGCAACAGCTGATGATTGGTTCTGAAGCTAATTATTGGACATTTTCGTTACAAGTTGATATACTTCACAAAGAAATCAGCAGGTGAGATCTGCCAAGCATAAAATTGTCTAATTCAGTGTTTTTGGCCAACACACTCCCCAAAGACAAGCCTTGTTTCTGTAATTTCTCAATATTTGCAACCTTCATAATTTTGGATGCATCGTGAGTGCAGATTGCAATTAATATCCATGACACATTTGCTTTGGTAATAACTCTACACAGAGATTTTCTCTAACAGATGTGAATTATTATTTCTCTGGCTCATTCTCTTGTAAGGATTTATTCAATGCTAGCGAATCAAATATTTTCCGGTTTCTGTAGAGATCATTCTGGGAATCTCCTAGTTCACACTTTATGTTGTCCTGAAAAACCCACAGAGAAGCTTGGCAGTATGACCAATGTAATAGGAATCCAAACTTTCTTAGTCCAATTTAATGCCAGCATTGCTGTAAGAATGTTCTTCAACATTACTGTAACAGAACAAAGTTCACATTAACGCACTATATAAAACCATCACGGGGCTAAAATAGAAATAATACCCTGATATGATATCAGAAGGTTATAGCAAAAACTCAGGAGGACTTTGCAAAGCTGACACCATACTACTGTTGCAGCTGGAAGGCCTGAGCTTGTTTCATGACGTTGTATCCACATTCTAAACTTTTTTTCTTGTGCTGTAACAACATGACCTACGTCAGAAAAGGTGTACAATAAGAAAGTTGAGCAGAAACAGCAGGTGAAACAGACAAGATGAACACAGGACAGTTCCTATATGAGGCAAAATGATTATCTGTTTTTGTAAGGCTGATTGAGAGCAAATGTTAACTTGATAAAGAGATAACTTCTGACAGGAGACCAGAATAGCACCATGCTCTTCTTCAATAAACTGCTAAAGCGTCTTTAATGTACACCCACAAGACAAGGCATGGATTTAGTTTAAGGTTCTTCTGAAGGATGGTATCCCTGACAACACTGGAACTCCCTTGGTGCAGCACTGATTTAATAATTAGATTTTCACATTCAATTTTGGTGGAAGGGTCCTAAACCCAAACCTTCTGGTTCAGTTATACCCTTCTACCAGTTCAGCTACAGCTGAGTCTTTAACTGTAGCTCACTCTCAGTGTGAATGATCCATGAACCTATTATTTTTTGCACTACTTATTTTGTAATTTATGATCGTTTTATGTCTTCGCACTACACTGCTTCCATAAAAAAATAAATTTCAAGTTGTATAAGATGATCATAATAAACTTGATTCTGATTCTTTAATTCAGATTGCTGAGATTACCTGACATAGCTCTTGTATCAGGCTTTGTATTTTGCTAGCAAGCCACAAGATGGAGCACAATCAAATTAATTATGGTTTTTGATTTCAAATATTTCTAACTTTAATTTAATGTAATGAGTTTGGTGTAGTAACCCTTTTGTTAACTGGGGAAAAGTTTGTAGCAAACAAGACAAGTAAGTTTCTTGAATACTCCTTCAATTCTTTTGAGATAAGGTAAACTACATGGAGTTTTATTTAAAACAAATTATTGTCATCTTGCTTTTCTCCCATGTGAAACAGATGACGGGTAGAAAGTCACAAAGTATTGTTAAAATATCTCCATCTAGTCAGCAGCACAAAAGCCTCAAGACTCAGAATAGAATGGGGTGGAGGGGGGGAGGGGAAGAATGGAATTAGCATATCCATCAATCAATTATTTCAAATCACTCTACAACTGTTCTAAAGTCTGTGCCAAGCTCAGAATATGTCTGTTTTAAAGATACTGGTAGATATTCATTATGTTTTACAACAATGTAGATATGCACCTGAAAATAATACCCAGATGTTTCACTACATGGAGAAGTATCATTAGCTGGAGCCACCTTCATCATCCTACATGGTCCAGCACTCCAGACAAGTTCCCTGCTTGTCTTTATTACCAGGCTGCACTGGAAAAGTTGGAAATAAGCCAAGGGATTCAATATAAATATTGAACTGCTCCCTTGGAGTGAAAACTCCATGAAATTGCTTTGTCGCCACTCTTTGCCCAATATTTACCCGATGGAAGTTTTAATCTTGTTTCTAACCTGGTTTCCAGCTACTTTATGCTGAAGTTCCCAATTCTGGGTGGATATATGACATTTAATTGTATAACATTGCTCATGTGTTGCTTCTGACCTCTTAGTTCAGTATCTTGGTACCAATAATGCACAGTAGAATGTTGAATTTTTTTTGTTTTATTAATGAATTAAATAACATATAGTAAATCAAAGAAATAATGCACAGGAATAGAAATACACTCAGTGGACACTTTATTAGGTACACCTGAACATCAGCTTGTTAATGCAAATATTTAATCAGCCAAGCATGTGGGAGAAACAATGCATTAAAACATGCAGACATAGTCAAAAGGTCCAACTATTGTTCAGAATGGGAAAGAAATATGGTCTCAGTGTCTTTGACGGTGGAATGATCATTGCGTCAGACAGGATGGTTTGAGTATTCCAGAAACTGCTGATCTCTATACGGCAGAGTAGTATAAAGAACTTAAAAATGAGTTAATTCCTTTTACTCCCTGCACTGAACTGGGCTCTAAAAAAGGTGCAAATGCCACCCAGCTGGAAGGAGGTGATTATCTCAGCTATACCGAAAGAAGGCAAGGATAAAATGGAATGTTGGTCATTTAGACCAGTATATGTTCTTAATGTAGATTATAGATTATTAACCTCCATCGTAGCCAAACAATTTGGCCATAGCCAAACCCATACTGATACATAATGATTAGACAGGTTTTATACAACAATGCCAAACACAAGACAATATATGAAAGACACCACATTATGGACCATATACAAAAAAATAAAATTGAAGCAATAGTCATTAGCGTGGACGCTGAAAGGGCATTTGATTCGGATAATTGGAATTTTCTTTACAGAGTTTTACATAGATTTGGTTTACATGACACAATTATTAAAACTATATAGGCACTATATGACAATCCTTCTGCTAGGATTAAAATAAATGGATATTTATCAAATAGTTTTACCCTAGAAAGGGGCACAAGACAGGGTTGTGCATGGTCACTGCTACTCTTTGCATTATATCTGGAATCATTAGCTTAGTACATCAGGCAAAATGAAGATATCAGGTGATGTACTATTAAAGGGACAGAGCATAGATTGGACAGTTACTCGGATGACATTTTGATATATCTAAGGCAACCAACATACTCTTTACCTAAATTGATGCGATCCTTTGAACAATATGGTGTCAATTATCGGGATACAAGATCAACATAGATAAAACCCAATTACTCTCATATAACTATAGCCCACTAAGAGAAATTAAAAGTAGATATCCCTGGGCATGGCAAACAGAATCTTTCCAATATTTGGGCATTTTTATGCCAAAAGATTTGACAAAATTATCAGAATGCAATTATCTGCCTACATATAAAAACATTAAGGAAGATATAACAAAATGGAACCTAATTCCTTTTTTTAGTCTCAGTTCAAGGATTGAATCTATTAAAATGAATATACTGCCCAGACTATTATATCTCTTTCAGACCCTACCAATTGAGATGAACCAAAATCAATTCAATGAAAAGAACAAAATGTTATCAAGATATATATGGCAAGGTAAAAGGCCTAGAGTCCATCTCAAAATTTTGCAATTAGCCAAGGAAAAAGGGGGATGGGGCCTATCTTCTCTTAGAGATTATTATTTTGCAGCACAGTTGAGAGCTGTGATACGCTGGTGTAACCCATCATATGACGCTCAATGGAAAAATACTGAAGAGAAGATACTTTCCATCCCCATACAGGCAATCTTGGCTGATAACAACCTACAAAGTTACATAAATACTATTGATAATGCAAGGATGAAATGGACTCTTAAAATATAGAAAACTATTATAAAAGAAGAGGGAGATGTTGCAATTCTTAAATACTGTGCATATGACTCGGATTTTATGCCGAATAAACTGGATGCTAGATTTAAGGACTGGACAGCTAACAGTTCTTTGCAATATAATGAAAGAAGGAACACTGTTCAGTTTTGAAATGCTTAAAGAGAAACACTTATTAGAAAAACAAGACTTTTATCGGTATTTGCAAATGCAACAGTATGTTAATAGGAGGGTTAAAAATGTAACCAAGGCAAGTACATGTTTGATAGAGTTATTTAGAAAACATATAATTCAGATAACGGTAGTAGAATCATTTCAAGCGTGTATAAGGGTTTGTCAAATCTTAAAACACATTCGACTTCATACATTAAAACAGAATGGGAGAAGGAAGGAGGGATAATTATATCTGAGGAAGAATGGACAACAATATGGAGGTATCAATGGAAGTGTACCAGTTCACAGAAATGGAGGGAGCTTGGATGGAAAAACTTGATAAGATATTTTATTACACCCTCTCAGAAATCCCATTATGATAGTAACCTCCCTGTTTGCTGGAGAAATTGTGGAAATCAAAATGCAAACCATTATCATATTTTCTGGGATTGTCCCATTATCAAAGACTATTGGAGTGGGATACACGGTGTCTTACAGGACATTTTTAAATGTGAAATACCCTTAGAAAGCAAGACCATATATTTTGGGAACATGCCTCAAGAATGGTTGAAAAGAGATAAATATTTAATGAATATACCGTTGGTGGCTGATGAAAAGACTCTTAGTAGGAAATGGTTATCATAGGAGAGCCCAACCTTAAATGCATGGATGGAAGTTACAATGGACATTTACAAAATGGAGAAGATAACAGCATCCGTTAATCATAAGTTGGAACAATTTGATACTGGGGAAAAAAGGTTTAACTACATAGCACCTCATAGGTCTGATTTTATTCTCACGAATCAATGATTATGTTGTAAAAAAGATCACTCCCTACTTGTACATAGTTTTCTCCTTTTGCTTGTTCTTTCTTTCCTCTCTTTTCTGTAACTGTATACCTCAGATAAATATTACGTGGAGATTTGTGGCAAATAGAATATATGTACAATATCTGAAATACATCTTATGGAAATGTTTGTTTGATGATGAAATTCAATAAAAAATAAATTACAAAAAAAAAGAAACTGCTGATCTGGTATTTTTACGCACAAGTCTCCAGTGAGTAGCAATTTTGTGGGTGAAAATGCCTTGTTGCTGAGAGATGTCAGAGGAGATTGGCCAGACTGGTTCAAGCTGACAGGAAGATGACAGTAACTCACATAGCCACTCGTTACAACAGTAATGTGCAGAAGAGCGTCTCTGAATGCACAGCACGTCAAACCTCGAAGCAGATGGGCTACAGCAGCAGCAGCAGCAGATCATGAACATGCACTCAGTAGCTATTTTGTTTGTTACAGGAGTTACCTGACAAAGTAGCCACTGAGTGTATGCAAGAGTACATAAAATTACATAATTATTGCATAATAAAAAGAAGTATTTACACTAGCAGAGCACCAGTCGAGTTGCAAAGTTAATGAATTACATTTTAAAATGTGGCCTTATTTGTAGATCTAAAACATGGTAACAATTGATATATATTAAACTGCTGAAAATTGAACAGATGAACCTGAAGGACAATACTGTACAGAAAAGCAATGATATGATCGTTCTTCTGGAAAATGGTGTCATGAAACAATTACTCAAAAAGCAGACTAGACTTATTAAAAAGATGGACCCATTAACAAATTAGCACACTTAGGACAACATGAGAGTATCTATTAATATTTCACAGCTTATTTTTCTGGTGTACATCTTAAGCTCATAACCTTGTTAAAAATAGATAAACCTTCTAACTGAACAGTATCAGACACCAGTGCAAAAGACCATATAAATCTTGCTCATTCAGAAATAATGCACACTTGCTATAATTATCTTCCAACTGGTTTTCCTGTATTTTTGTGACATTATTACAGTAAACAGCAAGGTGCAACAAGAGTGAATAAAATCAAATCCTGAGTATGTTGTTGACTCTGCTTTCTCTGACCTTATCTCTATCTACAGTGCATTAACTTACTGAAGAAAAGAAACTTTACAACTACATGACCTCTGCTGCTCGCTCATTTTTTTCCAAAGTGTTCAGTATGGTTAGTCAACCAAGGAATTGGATATTGATTATTCATTGTTAAATTTTTAATTCTAGATTTTACCTAATTTTCTATTATTATTCTCAATACTAATGTTAGCCTGACTGGTGAACAATATTCTAAACAGGATCTATTTTGCTTCTTAAATATACAGTGCCTATAAAAAATTAACCCTGTCTTGAAAGTTTTTATGTTTTATTGTTTTACAACATTGAATCACAGTGAATTTAATTTGGGTTTTTTTTGACACTGATTAACCGAAAAAGACTCTTCCGTGTTAAAGTGAAAACTGATTTCTACAAAGTGATCTAAATTAATTACAAATATAAAACACAAAGTGTTTTAATTGATTGTAGTAAAAATACACCTGCTGAGTCTGTTTCCTGGCAAAAACTACACCATGAAGATAAAAGGACACCCCGAGCAACTCTGCAGCAAGGTTATTGAAAAGCACAAGTCAGGAGATGGATACAAGAAAATTTCCAAGTCACTGAATATCCCTTGGAGTACAGTTAAGTCAATCATCAAGAAATGGAAAGAATATGACACAGCTGTAAATCTACATAGAGCAGGCTGTCCTCAAAAACTGAGTGACTGTGCAAGAAGGGGACTAGTGAGGGAGGCCACCAAAAGAACAATGACAACTCTGCAGGAGTTACATGTTTTAGTGGCTGAGATAGGAGAGACCGCATACAACAACTGGTGCCCGGGTGCTTCACCAGTCGCAGCTATATGAGAGAGTGACACCGTTTAAAAAAACATTACATGAAATCTCAGTCAGAGTTTGCTATGTGGGAGACTCTGAAGTCAGCTGGGAGAAGGTTCTGTGGTCTGATGAAACCAAAATTGAGTGTTCTGGCCATCAGACTAAACGGTATGTTTGGTGTAAGACAAACACTGCATATCATCAAAAACACGCTATCCCTACTGTGAATCATGGTGGTGGCTGCATCATGCTATAGGGATGTTTCACTGCAGCAGCATCAGGAAGGTCCGTGGAGGTAGAGGGTAAAATAAATGCAGCAAAATACAGGGACATCCTGGAGGAAAACTTGATGCAGTCTGCAGGAGAACTGCAACTTGGGAGAGGATTTGCTTTCCGGCAAGACAATGACTGTAAGCATTAAGCCAAAGCTTTGTTGGCTTAAAAACAACAAAGTTATTGTCCTGGAGTGGAGTGGCCAAGTCAGAGTGTAGACCTCAATCCAATTGAGAATTTCAAGTCAAGTCAAGTCCACTTTTATTGTCATTTCGACCATAACTGCTGGTACAGTACAGAGTAAAAATGAGACAACGTTTTTCAGGACCATGGTGTTACATGACACAGTACAAAAAACTAGACTGAACTACATAATTTAAAAAACAACACAAGAGAAAGCTATACAAGACTACAGACCTACACTGGACTGCATAAAGTGCACAAAAACAGTGCAGGCATTACAATAAATAATAAACAGGACAGTAGGGCAAGGTGTCAGTCCAGGCTCTGGGTATTGAGGAGTCTGATAGCTTTGGAGAAGAAATTGTTACATAGTCTGGTCGTGAGAGCCCGAATGCCAGAAGGTCGTGAGAGCCTTTTCCCAGATGGCAGGAGAGAGAAGAGATTGTATGAGGGGTGCATGGGGTCCTTCATAATGCTGTTTCCTTTGCGGATGCAGCGTGTAGTGTAAATGTCCGTGATGGGGGGAAGAGAGACCCCGATGATCTTCTCAGCTGACCTCACTATTCGCTGCAGGGTCTTGCAATCTGAAATGGTGCAATTTCCGAACCAGGCAGTGATGCAGCTGATCAAGATGCTCTCAATACAACCCCTGTAGAATGTGATGAGGATGGGGGGTGGGAGATGGACTTTCCTCAGCCTTCGCAGAAAGTAGAGACACTGCTGGGCTTTCTTTGCTATGGAGCTGGTGTTGAGGAACCAGGTGAGATTCTCCGTCAGGTGAACACCAAGAAATTTGGTGCTCTTTACCATCTCTACTGAGGAGCCGACAATGTTCAGCGGGGAGTGGTCACTCCGTGCCCTCCTGAAGTCAACAACCATCTCTTTTGTTTTGTTCACATTCAGAGACAGGTTGTTGGCTCTGCACCAGTCCATTAGCCGCTGCACCTCCTCTCTGTAAGCTGACTCGTCGTTCTTGCTGATGAGACCCACCACGGTCATGTCATGGCGAACTTGATGATATGGTTCGAGCTGTGTGTTGCAGCACAGTCGTGGGTCAGCAGAGTGAACAGCAGTGGACTGAGCACACAGCCCTGGGGGGCCCCCGTGCTCAGTGTGATGGTGTTGGAGATGCTGCTCCCGATCCGGACTGACTGAGGTCTCCCAGTCAGGAAGTCTAGGATCCAGTTGCAGAGGAAGGTGTTCAGTCCCAATAGGTTCAGCTTTCCAATCAGTTTCTGAGGGATGATTGTGTTGAATGCTGAACTAAAGTCTATGAACAGCATCCGAACATATGTGTATTTTTTGTCCAGGTGGGTTCGGGCCAGATGGAGGCTGGTGGCAATGGTGTCATCTGTTGAGCGATAGGGACGGTACGCAAACTGCAGGGGGTCCAGTGAGGGGGGCAGCAGGGTCTTGATATGCCTCATGACGTGCCTCTCGAAACACTTCATGATGATGGATGTAAGTGCAACGGGACGGTAGTCATTTAGGCAGGTCACTGAAGACTTCTTCGGCACGGGGACAATGGTGGCGGGCTTGAAGCACGTTGGAATGGTGGCACTGCTCAGGGAGATGTTGAAGATGTCAGTGAGAACATCTGCTAGCTGGTCTGCACATCCTCTGAGCACTCTACCAGGGACGTTGTCTGGTCCAGCAGCCTTCCGTGGGTTGACCCTGCACAGGGTTCTTCTCACGTCGGCCATGGTGAGACACAGCACCTGGTCATTTGTAGGAGGGGTGGACTTCCTCGCCGCCATGTCATTTTCTGCCTCAAACCAGGCATAGAAGTTATTCAGCGCATCTGGGAGGGAGGCATCACCTGCACAGTCAGGTGATGTTGTCCTGTAGTTGGTGATGTCCTGGATGCCCTTCCACATGCGCCGCGTGTCGCTGCTGTCCTGGAAGTAAGTGTGGATTAGCTGGGCATGTGCACGCTTTGCCCCTCTGATGGCTCGGGACAGTTTGGCCCTCGCTGTTGTTAGAGCTGCCTTGTCGCCTGCTCTGAAGACGGAGTCGTGGGACCTCAGCAGCGCACGCCCCTCTGCGGTCATCCATGGCTTCTGGTTAGCACGTATAGTGATGGTCTTGGACAGAGTAACATCATCAATGCACTTGCTGATGTAGCTGGTCACTGATGCTGTGTACTCCTCTAAGTTGGTAGAGTCGCCATCGGTTGCAGCCTCCCTGAACATGTGCCAGTCAGTGTGCTCAAAGCAGTCTTGAAGAGCAGAGATGGCTCCTGCTGGCCAGGTTTTCACCTGCTTCTGAACTGGTCTGGAGCGCCTGACGAGCGGTCTGTATGCTGGGATTAGCATAACAGAGATGTGGCCTGAGTATCCGAGGTGGGGGCAGGGCTCTGCCCGGTACGCGTCGGGAATGTTTGTGTAAACCAGGTCCAACACATTCTCCCCCCTCGTTGCAAAGTCCACATACTGATGGAATTTGTGGCTGGACTTGAAACGGCTGCTCACTCATGATCCCCATGCAATCAGACAATTTTGTAAAGAAGTATGGGGGAAAATTGAAATGTTCAGTGTGCAAAGCTGATAGAAATCTATCCATATAGACTCAAGGCTGTAATTGCTACCAAAGGTGCATCTACTAAATACTGACTTGAAGAGGGTGAGTAATCATGTAATCTATTATTTTATGTTTAATAATTGTAATAAATTTAGATCAATTTATAGAAATTTGTTTCCTCACTTTGACACAAAAGAGTCTTTTCTGTTTATCAATGTCAAAATAGTGAAATTAAATCCACTGTGATTCAATATTGTAAAACAATAAAACATGAAAACTTCCAAGGTTGGGTGAATACTTTTTATAGGTACTGCATGAACACTATTCACTAGGCCACTAATACCAGAACTGCCTCTACTAAAATAGTAAGCATTTAAAATACTTCATTATCTTCCATTTTAAAATATATTAAATGAATTGAATTGACTTTATTACTTACATTCTTTGTATACATGAGGAGTAAAAATCTTGACGTTACGTCTCCATCTAAATGAGTAATTTATAATAAATAGTATGTACAACAGGGTAGTCAATATAACACAGAAATACAGTTGTGTCAGCATGATTTAAGCAGTCTGATGGCCTGGTGGAAGAAGCTGTCCTGGAGCCTGTTGGTCCTGACTTTTATGCTGTGGTACCATTTCCCGGATGGTAGCAGCTGGAACAGTCTGTGGTTGGGGTAACTTTGGCCCATTTTACACACTTGTCTTTGTAAATGTCCTGAATAGTGAGAAGTTCATGTCCACAGATGTGCTGTGCTATCCGCACCACTCTCTACAGAGTCTTGCAATCGAGTGAAGTACAGCTCCCATACCAGGCCGTGATGCAGCCGGTCAGGATGCTTCCAATCGTGCCCCTGTATAAAGTTCTTAGGATGTGGGGGCCCACACCAAACTTCTTCAACCGTCTGAGGTGAAAGAGGCGCTGTTGTACCTTTTTCACCACATAGCTGGTGTGTACGTCAGATCCTCGGTGATGTTCTGCTCTCAACCCCAGATCCACTGATGTCAGTAGGGGTTAGCCTGTCTCCATTCCCCCTGTAGTCCACAACCAGCTTCTTTGTTTTTGCAACATTGAGGGAGGTTGTTTTCTTGACACCAACGTGATCCAGCTGGGTAAATTAAGAATAAGCGGCTTTGTTCTTTAAGGTATGTCTGCTTGTCCTTATCTCTGTAATAGTAAAATAGTTTATTTTTATGATTTATAAAATCTTAGTTGACCTTTTCACTTCTTATTTCTTTATATTCCAAGGAATAAAAACTGACGTTATGCAAATTCTTCTGATACATTAACTTGAGAATACAGTGGTTAATTTCGTGAACATTCATACAGGAGGGGTAATCAAATCACAAACAATAGAAAATTTGCAGATGCTGGTAGTCCAAGCAATGCACACAAAGTGCTGGAGGAACTCAGAAGGCCAGGCAGCATCTATGGAAAAAAAGTACAGCCGACGTTTCAGGCCCAAACCCTTTGGCAGGACTGGAGGAAAAAAAAGCTGAGCAGTAGACTTGGAAGGTGGAGGTAGGGGAGAGAGAAACTCCAGGTGATAGGTGAAACTCGGAGGTGCAAGGTTGAAGCTAGGAAGTTGATTGGCAAAAGAGACAGAAGGCCATGGAAGAAAGAGTAAAGGTGGAGGGGAGGAGCACCAGAGGGAGGTGATGGGCAGGCAAGGAGATAACATGAGAGAGGGACAAGGGGATGAGAAAAGGTGAACGGGGGTGGAGGCATTACTGGAAGTTTGAGAAATCAACGTTCATGCCACCAGGTTGGAGGCTACCCAGACAGGATATAAGGTGTTGTTCTTCCAACCTAATTGTGGCCTTATCCCGATAGTGGAGGAGGCCATGGATAGAGATATTGGAATGGGGAGTGAAATTAAAATGGGTGGCCACTGGGAGATCCTGCTTGTTATGGCGGACAGAGCTTAGATGCTCGGCAAAGTGGTCTCACAATCTATGTTGGGTCTCCCTGATGTACAGGAGGCCAGAACAGGAGCACCAGACACAGAATATGACCCCAACAGTCTCACAGGTGAAGTGTCACCTCACCCAGAAGGTCTGTTTGGGGCTCTGAATTATAGTGAGGGAGGAGGTGCAGGGACAGGTGAGGCACTTGTTCTGCTTGTAAGAATAAGTGCCAGGAGGGAGTTCAGTGGGGAGGGATGAATGGACAAGGGAATCGCGAAGGCAGAGATCCCTGCGGAAAGCAGAAAATGGAGAGGAAGGGAAGGATGTGTTTGGTGGTGGGATCCAGTTGGAGGTGGCGGAAGTTACGGAGAATTAGTTATGTGCTGGATGCAAAGGCTGGTGGGGTGGCAGGTGAGGACAAAAGGAACCCTATCCCTGGTAGTGTGGCAGGAGGATGGGGTAAGAGCAGATATGCATGAAATGGAAGAGATGCGGTTGAAGGCAGCATTGATACAGGAGGTGTATTGACTGGTTTACATCTCTCAAAGTCAGTTAGGAAGTTGACTTCAAGTAATTAAATAGGCTGTAATTTAAAAAAAGTCAAGGTTCAATAAAGGTGACCTTAGGAAATCTGCCACTTTACCTACTCTTAGCTATTTCTAATATGTTTCCTACCAATTCATACACAGTTGTCATCTGAAAAACCAAGGAAGCCATTCATTTCAGGGGTCAATTAGAGAAGGGCAATAGATGTGGACGTTGTCAGTGCATACAACACCCAATAAATGAATGGCACTATTCTTGTGATTTTGCACAACATTTCTTCTAGTATAAATTTCTTTTCTAACTAGCATAATCATTTGGAAATGTAGCAAAAGCTTGTTTCCTCTTAACTCTCTAGCTAATAGTCCACGATATTAAGGCTAATAATAGCGAAGGCTATTTAGGACAAGGGGCCCAAGCTGCCCAGACCACCAAAAGAAATTGCAGTATTTTAAGGGAAAGTTGCATCCACTGTAACTAAAATTTCTGAGATCCATTGCAATAATTTTAATTTAGAAGGTGGTCTGGTCATGAAACTGGTCATTAACGAGATTGAGTTCAACGTCAGTTAAGGAAGGTCTTAAAATTACTCAGCTCTTTGGATACGGGAGCTGTCACAGTTTTCTCCATGGGTCTGTTGCAAAACAAAAAGTTATTATAGACTACTGTTTATTCAATAGAAAATATTTGTAAATTTGTAACTATGGCAACCTCTCCAGCTGAACCTTTCAAATACTTTTTTTTCTTTGGGAGCTGTCAAACCAGTTGAATGTAGTTAAAGCAGCTGTACCTCTTTTAGGTATTGCTGTCATATATTCCCATTTTTACTCTTCTAACCTTGTGCAAAACAAAACAAAAACAATTTTTTTGTTTACGTGACATTGAAAAAGATTGAAGTCGTCAATTTATATTGTGTGAGGTTAAGAAAAAAAAACAATATTTATAGGTAAAGATGACTAAAGGGTATGGAGCCAGAAGATAAAAACTTCAAACCAAATTCTCTGAGACTCCAGTAAATAGTGCTTTGAAGTATCTTGTTTCATTTGCTTTTCCTTTATAAAATTGTCATTTGTATTAATGACTTTTGTGTGTTTATTTGTGATAAAATAGTCTAATGTATGCTTTTAGATGTCGGCGGTATCTAAAGAATTTAGATAGTTTTGAATTATAATTTATAACTATGTTAATTCTGATGGAGCATTACATTCTGTTGGATTTCAATAGAGAGAAGAATACTTTAAACCATATTATATGGCTACCATTCATCTTTAAATCTCAGATGCTGTATATTTTAGAATTGAGACTGGATGCATGTGTCGAAATTCCATCTGCTAAAGAGTCTGCGATTCCCACATTGACCATATTGCTGATCGGCAAATCAGGAGTGATATGGAATCATACTCAGACGCGAGGGACTCTTTAAGAAGAAAGAATTCAAAGCATGTAACAGTGTAGAAATGCAAAAATGAATGTACGGAAGTTTAAAGTTCACATTTATCAGAATGTTTCAGCTCCTTTTCACACACATTACAGCACTCTATTTTAAAAATAAGGCCTCATGTTTGCCAATTAAGTAAGATATGGCAGAGGTGCAGAGATCAAGCCCTTATAATCAAAAACTTTCCTTTCTCAACACCCTTTTTCCCTCTTCTATTTATATGTCCTCTCCTATCATTATTCTGCTCTTCTATGTTCTCCCAATCCACTCCTAATATCCTTTCCTTTTATGGCTATTCTTCAAAGTTTGAAAGCTGGCAAGCTAGCACCTGATTTTTTTACTTGCTTGTAGCCGCAGGGCCGGTAAAAATTGTCCCTTGACTTCCTAAAGTTTGCCCTTCCATACAAGATAAAAAGAATAGTGGTCCCAGAGTAGGTCAGAGAGTAACATCCAGTGATTTACTTTCAAATTCCTTGAAGTCAGATTTTGGATTTATTTAGACATATACATCAAAAAATACGGTGAAAAGCATCTTTTGCATTAACAGCCAGCACACCCAAGCATGTGTTGGGGCCGACTGCTTTGATCACACATTCCAGTGCCAGCCTAGCATGCCCACAACGTTCAGAGCAACACAAGCAGCAATAACAAAAAAGCGAAACCAGACACCAACAGCATAACAAGCCCCTTCCTAATCCTTCCCACCCACCCATCCACTCACATACACAGACAGGCCTACAACCTAGGAAAGGCTATCTCCAGGCCTGTGGATTCTCAGACTCACGGGCATCAGGCCTCTATCTTCAAACTTCGCCGATCATAGGTTGTGATTAGAAGGACACCTTCCAGCAGATTCCATTTGCTGGATTCTGCAGACTGTGGTCTTCTGAGGCAAAGAGCCGGATGCAGTCTTCACAGGTGATATAATACCCCGTTCCCGCATGTGGGGTAACTCTATCCACAGGGCATGTATCCCACAGCTAAGGTTTCTCCTATGTATTGTCCAAACATGAGTTGTACACTACTGGATGCCAATGCACTTGGCTGGGTGTATGTCTTGCTTTAACACATCATGAGTATTCAGATCCATACTAACACTTCCCTGGCAGACATTTTGTGAAAGTTCATATGCAAGAAAAGTGCACTTCCAGCAGATAAAAAAATAATGCATATTAACATAGCTAACAAATCACCATAGTTAGCAATGCTTTTGTAGAAATTAGACAACAATAAGGTGTATGTTTTTCAGGATAATTACATTAGTGTGAGATCAAATCATGTCCTCCTCCCTTTGCTATTGGCTATGCATGACCTTCAGGCTGTGTTCTCTACACCTATGTTCTCTGTATTTTTTTAATAATGGTAGATTGAAAGCTTTGTGTATTGTGTACAGTTCTGGTCACTGAATTATAGGAAAGATGTCAACAAAATAGAGAGAGTACAGAGAAGATTTACTAGAATGTTACCTGGGTTTCAGCACCTAAGTTACAGGGAAAGGTTGAACAAGTTAGGTCTTTATTCTTTGGAGTGTAGAAGGTTGAGGGGGGACTTGATAGAGGTATTTAAAATTATGAGGGGGATAGATAGAGTTGACGTGGATAGGCTTTTTCCATTGAGAGTAGGGGAGATTCAAACAAGAGGACATGAGTTGAGGGTTAGGGGGCAAAAGTTTAAGGGTAACACAAGGGGGAATTTCTTTAATCAGAGAGTGGTAGAACGAGCTTCCAGTAGAAGTGATAGAGGCAGGTTCGATTTTGTCATTTAAAAAAAAATTGGATAGGTATATGGACAGGAAAGGAATGGAGGGTTATGGGCTGAGTGCAGGTAGGTGGGACTAGGTGAGAGTAAGCGTTTGGCACGGACTAGAAGAGTTAAGATGGCCTGTTTCCGTGCTGTAATTGTTATATGGTTATATACCTGGAGTGACCTAGTACTCCAGTCACTGGAAGTTGACATTCAGGCATGACAAGCAATTCGAAAGGGAAATGGTGTGCTGGCTTCTATTACAGGGAGTAAAAGAATGGAGACACTTTTTTCCAATGATTTAGAACTATGGTGCATTTTTACTATTAACGTAATGCATACCTCGTGAACAATACACTGGTAATGAACCCCACCCCCGGTGCAATGAAACAATAGCTTGACTAGCCGTGACATTGTGGACAAATCCACAGAATTGCTTTAATGGCAGATTATTATTGAAGGCAGTCTTTTGTGTCATCTCTCAATAGGGCTTGCAGTGGCCCCATGCCACCCATCAACCACCCTTTAAAGAAAACCGGCCAGTATTTAGAGCTGAACACAACCTTGATCTCTAATGACGTTCTACAGAGAATTTCAGTTATTTTGGAAACCAAGTGCAGTTTTAATATCAATCATTATTCAAAATCCACTGCATTTTTTCTTCCAGTGAAATGAAAGTAAGATAGAAATATAAGCATTTAATGCCCTGAGATTCAAATATTTTACAATTACTTCTCGCAAAGAACTACCTATTTGATATGTGATGAGAATTGTTATGTAAGCAAATGCTGCAGGCACTCTGTCAGAAAAGTAATATTGACCAGGAGCTGTGTTCTTTCACAATATATACTGCAGACAGATAAGCCTTTGAATAAACACCTAACTCCCTTCTTACTGTCTACATTACCAGATTAATGATGGGACCCAGTTTCATAATATTATAATTAGCAGAACCACTGGGGACAATCTAGCACATACTGGCATGTAGAAGAGAAATGAATCTGGATTGATGTCTTCTGTTTATAGTTCCTGGTATTCCTGAGTTCTGTGACCTTGGGGAGCAAGAGGATAGAAAGAGAAAATATCATTCTGAGGTCCCGCTCAAAATCAACATTTAATGATAATTCTGGAAAATATGAGCCTTAGGGGTTAATTGAGCACGAGTTTCACAATGCATAGAAACATGTGCCTATTGTTTCCAATGTAG